>NW_017731374.1:2177426-2316506 GCF_001890085.2 Hipposideros armiger
TTAAAAAAAAAAAGATGCTGACAACATAGAAGTTCTTCCTAAGTGAATCCTTTATATCTATAAAACTTGGCTACTTCATTAACATTTCATTTCTTTCAATTCACCAAAATTTTAACTAAACACTACTATTCGTATCATATTTGCAATCCTCAATTGCTTAAACACTTTTTAAGTGCCAGCCCCTAAACTTGGCATTAGAGATTCTAATATTAATAAGACAGGTTTGGCTTTCAGGGAACATACTGTGGATAAAGAAGAAAAAAAAAAGCCATCAAGCAATTAGAAGTAACCAACCAACTGCCTCACCAACATAGGCAAAATAAATGGATCTTAAAATCTGTGTTACTGAGCTAATTAAAAACGAATGAGGTGTATAACAATGGTATTTACGTGAAGTTAGAAAACATCCATACAAAAGTACCATGAGCATTCAAATAAAAGGATACACAAAAAGCATGTAGCCTTTATATAAAGGATATAAAGGAAGGAAAGAAGGAAGAAAGGGAAAGAGGGATGGAATGAGGAAAGGAAGGAAGGAAGAATAGGCTTAACTTGCAAGCAGCTGGCATGTAGCACATAGACAGTATTCTTTAGAATCAGCTTCTTCACCTAATCTCTTCCTTCCTTGTCCTGAGTCTCTAATTCTCAATCAGAGAACTGTTAAAATAAAGAAATACACTGCAACCATAGAAGTGGTTTAGCGTTCAATTTCAGTGAGACAAGGTGAGCTTACAGCTAGGCAGATGGACTGGTGTATTTACCAACCTTCCTTAGACACCAGGTACCCTAAAATACAATCATCACAGCACACCAAGAAGAGCGAACTGTTCCTACCTCTCTGCCCCCCAACATGGGTGAATGCTCATTTCCTGAGTCAGTTTAACCTGACTCAGATTATAACCTGCACCTCTGTTTGGAAGATCATCCCTTAAGCCCTCTCTAACAATTTGGAATCTTCTTCTTCAAAGCTTTAAGCTTTGAGAGAGAGACCAAAGGACAGCCTTCTTGAGCCACTCAATCTTCCCTTTCCCTGGACTGAACACACTCATCAATCAACCTTTATTAACTGTTTCCCTCTCCTAACAAAGTTCTCGTAGTGTGTCCCCAAAGCAGCTTGCCAGATAAAATACAGGACGCCCAGTTCAACTTGAATTTCAGATACAGAAAAAATAATTTTTTGCCTCAAAGATTGCAGGTGACATACTAAAAAAAATATGCAGTTTTATCCAAAATTCAAATTGACCTGGGCATTCTGTATTTTTATCTACTAAATTTGACAATCCTACCCTAAAGCAAGAGAGCAAAGACTAGAAAATTGGGTGTTGAGGGTTGCTGAGGCACACTCTAGGGGGGAGGGGTGGCAGGATGGGACTAAATTCAGGAGTCAAAATATTTCACATTCTTTTGTTTTGTTTTTAGTTTCATTGGGTATATAATTGCAAGTAGAATGAAACAATTTTAGTCTTATAAGGGAACCATAATTTTTCCACATGAGACATATCAGGTAAGAAAAGCAGTGTGGAGTAAGGGCGAAAACAATGGCTGGCAGTCAGGTAAGTCTAATTTTAACCCCAGCCCTCTACTTAGGTCTGTGGAAGTGGGCCACTTACCTCTGCTGTGTGGTCCTTGGTCTCCTCATCTGTGGCTAAATATTTCTTATGATTTCTAAATATTTCTTATGATTCCTTCTGCATCAGCTCTCAGTGCTTCTATGGCATTTATCAGATTTCTTTACATTAGTGAAGATGGTTTTCTTGCTCTTAATCCATGCAGGAACAATAAAACTTAACACAGATGAAGATTTCTTCCTCTTCCCACATTCCAATAACAATTCCTCTGTGAGACACTGTGGTTGTTACAAAAACTGAAGCCAGAAGTGCAGGCTTAGTGAGCAGGCCAAAGATTGCAAATGCCCAGTTACCAAAAAGAACCAAAGCAGAAGCCTTGCTCTAAACAGCAGACATGGAAGGATTGGATCAAAGGAGATCTTAACATGGCTTCACTGGGCTGCCGCAGGCAGGAAGAGACACATATGCCTCCAAACAAACTATTTATGTGTGAAATGGGACTAACAATTCCTCCTACTTCCCTTGTGGAATTGTCTTGAAGGCTAAATGAAATAATGACTATGAAAGTGTTTCATAAATGCTGAAGTTTTATACCAAAGAAACCCTTTGTGTTATGATTTGGGTTTACCATGACATAGACATTCAACGTCCATTGGCCATTCTTCATCCATTCCCCTTTTTTTGTTGACCTGGTTTCATTTGGGAGAATCAACTCCTCATTCTTGTACAATGTGGCTTGGAAAATGTTGAATCAACACCCATTTTCAGGAAAGGGAAAGTAACTTAGGCTTTAGCCAATCAGTGCATTATATTACTCTAGCTTCAGGAATTGATTCAAGGATGAAAATGTGACCAAATACAAGCTAATGAAAGCCAGCCCCAAGACGTTTTCTTCAAACTGTTTGTAGAAAAGGTGGATTCGTTTTTTCAAGATTCGAATTTTGCAGGTGCAAGCTGGGAGCTACTGACAGCCATTTTGTCACGATGAGGGGGACACTGAGAATGAAACAGACACAGAGGAAGTCAGAGAGAAGGGACGGGGAGAGACTGGTTTCCAATACCATTGAACCCCCTATCTCCAGTCTTGTCTAAAGCCACATTTACCCCTACTCTTCTCACTGTGTGAGTGAATAGATTTCCTTTGTTTGGGCCTGTTTAATGTGATTTTTCTGTCATTTACAACTAAGTTCTAACTGATATATATCCTACTCTTGATGTGTCTCAGTTTCAAACAGCTCCAAAGTCTACTTGAAATACCTTGCACAGCAGGCAAATGCTTATTAAGGGAGACTAACTACAAGTTTGACTTTGAAGCCCATGTATTTCCAGAGTATGTATTTTAATGAATACGTTTTGATAGCACAAAAGTTGGAACTGCCTATGGTAAAAAAAAAAAAAATGAAAAAAAGAAAAGAAAAAAATGGACTAATAAACTATGTTTGTCCTAATATTGCTAGCCTAAACTATTCTATGTATCCTCTGAATTATATAATACAACATAGTTTGGGAAAAATTTCCATCAAGAATATTTAAATTAGGAAATTTTGTGTCATTTATAGGGATAACTTTTAGTGATCTGAAAAATTAATTTATTCAATTAAAATATATTAATAAATTTTCTATGACTTGATTTTTTATTTTTTTCATAGTAGTAAAGACAGATTATAATTTTGCCAATCAATAATTATTCTATGGCTGGAGACATGAAAAAAAATGTGTAAATTTAACCAACTTTTGTCACTAGCCCTCCCCAAGTATTTTATTATGCCCTGAAGATTCTGAACTTAAAGACTTTTCTGGTGTCCCAAATTTAATTTTCAATCCCGGTAAGACCAATGGGAGGTAGAGAATTAAGATGTCCAAGAGGGCAGATAGGCTGTCACATCCACCTGAGATCTATTCCTTCACTACTGTGTTTCCTGTCCCAGAGCTCGGTCACACAGACGAGACACATTGATGAGCTGTGCCCTTTCCAATACAGATTTAAGTGAATATAAGCAAGGACTTCCCTCTGAGGTCACATCATTGAAGCAGAAAGCATTTCAATTCAGAGCATGCCATTGACACATGCTATAGATATGCTCTATGGAGTCTCCCAGTTCCTTCAGATCTTGTTTCTTTTACCTCAGATCACAGCAGTGCATCAAATACACTAAGAAATCAGGGATGTGTTATACACATGAGTTTGTTTCTACGTTAAATCACATCGAGTGCGCTGGAAGCACATCACCTTCTCTGAAATGTCCATATTAGGTACAAAGGCCTCCCACCACGCAGAAGCCGCCTGTCTCAGCAGCTTTTGCTGACATCAAGAAATGCAATGGGGATAATCTACCATCAGATTATGCATGACAGTCTTGCTTTCGTTTTTTATTGATATGAATGAAAAGAAATTGGTCATACAGTTCTACCACTGCTTCTGTCTCATTAATTTTTATTCTTGGTGTAGCCTAAAAGCATCAGAATGTCATTTAAAATAAAACACAATGTGTAATAGATTTTCCAAAAAAATATTGTGAAAAATAAACATCACCCATTTGTTGTAGTAATGAGGTGAATGAAAGAGTGCCAACTTGGTTGGAATCCTGGCTCTGCTGTTTTTTTTAGAATTACTTTATCTCCTTAAGCCTCCATTTCCTTAACTACAAAATATATTTTAAAACATCTATCAAGCACCTACTATATGTTATGATCCCTTGGAGATCCATCAGTGAATAAAGCAAAAATTCCTGCCCTTGTTGAGCTTACAGTGCAGGGAGAATATATTAAAATAAAGCATAGCTTCTTGTCTCAGCAACTTTTACCGACACCAAGAAACACAATGGGGATAATCTCTTTGATTTTTTAATTTTGACATTACCCCAGCAGTTTACTTCTTATAAAAAATAACATTTGGGTTATTTTCATATTACAATGAAAACATAAAAGTTTTTTGTATATGAAATGCAAGATATAAGAAAACTTTAAAAGGCAGAAACAAATTAGAAAATCAGCACTTAGCAGCCTCCATCGTAATAATTATACCCGCAATTATCAATGCATGTTAAAACTTGTAGGTAACACTTTAAAAAGAAATGGGACATTTGTATAGTCTCAAGTGTTGTCCTACAAGATACTTATTAATTTAAAATAATTAATTAGAATCTTTTAATTAATTAATTAATCATTAATTAGTTAGCTGAGTCAACACCCATTTTCAGGAAAGAGAATTCATGTCGACCTTAGCCATCCAGTGCATTACTTGAGTCTACAATTTTGAGAAAGCTGACAAAACCCACCTTAACCAAGAGATCAAACGTAGCATCTCCAATAGTAGGGAAAGTAGGTATTTATATGCCTCCTGATATGAGGCACCGATAAGAGCACACAAATATCTTCTGTGGTATTCCTGTCAAAAATGCATAACCTGAATCTAATAATGAAGAAATATTCGGGAAACCCAAGCTGAGGGGAATTCTACAGAACAACTGACTAATAATTCTCCACAAATGTCAAGGGCCGGCTACATAAAGGGAATACTATAGAACTGCTTCAGATTAAAGGCGACTAAAGAGATACGACAACTAAACTCAGGATGGGATTCAAGATTAGATTCTAGAACAGAAAAAAATACATTCTTTAGCTCTAATGGATATTAATAGGACAGATGGCAAAATTACAGGGGTTTTAGATGAGAGAATAATACTGTATTAATGATAACTTTCTAAATGTGATTATAATGTGGTTATGTAAAACAATGACCTTGCACTTAGAAAATATACACTGAAATACACAGCAATAAAGGGGCACTGTGTCTTCGGAAGAGGGGATGGGGAGAGAGAGAGAGAGAGAGGCAATATTTTAAAAGAGCAACATATGGGGAATCTAAGTGCTGCACATGTGGGAATTCTTTGTACTGTTTTCAGCTGTAGTGTTGGTCTGATCCGAACAAGCTAACAATTAATCCAAATTAGCACCACTAATGATACAAACTCATATTCTGTGCCCCCAATGTGATGCAGTATGAAATATACATCATCTATCATGTATTCTTGCTGAAAATGTTTTACCTAAATCTAATTAAGCCTGTAGACATAGTTTCCAATTTACAAGAAACAAAGGGATAGACTAGAGGAAAGTGTTAAATGATACCGAGTGAAAATTATCAGAGCAACTCAGAATGAGGAACATTTGACAAGACAACTAGCCTGGATTGACCATTATATAAGATGTCAAGGGGGAAAAAAAAAGGTTGTGGGAGAAGGAAGGGTGTGGGACATGATAATCCCAGATTAAAAGGTTCTAAGAGAAATAACAACCAAAGGCACTGTATAATCCTTGGTTAGATCCTGTTTCCAAAAACATTTTTTTTAAAGTTCCAAAAATGTTTTTGATACGATTGAAAATTTTAACTCTGTTCTGAATATTAGATATTATTAAATTATTGCTTATTTTCTTATGACTCATAATATGAACTTATGATTCATAAAATTATAAATATGTATGAGATTGTCCTTATCTGTAGACGATGTCTGCTGAAGTATTTAGAGATGAAGCGTCATAATACCTACAGTGTGCTTGCAAATGGTACAGAAAAGTTTGTGGAGCAAGAATGAGAAAGAAAGTAAATAGAGCAACATGTTAATAACTGTTAAATCCAGATAAAGTATATGGGTGTTTATTATACTATTATTTCAACTTCTTATATAACATTTTTCATAAACATATTGACCAAAAAATTTAAATAATAATGCTTTTACCTCCATAATCTATTCTTATTAGTTTTCTTTTAGAGGTTTAAAGATTAAAATGAACAAAGACATGAAAAGACAAAAGCACACCATCCTTTACTAAGTGTGGTTCTAAACTCTCTAAATTTAAAAGGATTAAATACAATTTATACCAGGGTTATGGTCGCTCCACAGATTAAGGAGGGGTGACCAGCTACAATGATTCTCTCAGTGGTCAGCAAGGTAGGGAATGGGTTGTTATTGTGGCCGCCCCAAAAGTCAATGGCCTCCAAACCTACGGGTGACTGTGAGATTTTCCAATCGGAGACTGTCTCTATGTCTGAGGCACATGACTGAAGTGGGTGGAAACTTTCATTTATAATTCCTTTCTGGCTGATGGAGTTGTTCTATTTCTAGACAACCCAGATCATTTCTCAAAGCCACCTCTCTAGGCTTAAGATTAATACCCTTCACTTCCAATGCTATCAGGTATTTACTTGTGTCTTTTCCTATATTTTCATGAGTATTTTTATGGTAGTATGTGGATGGTTTTATCACTGGGAGACAAAGAAAAAACACAACTGCACACTTTGCTATCTGTGCATTAACTCATAGAGTCACGGCATCCAATCATCAGCAGACTTTGAAAGAAGTGACATGATTGGACGCTGATCATGACATGCCTCTGGCATTTACTTAAGGTCTGTGGGCTGAAGATCTAGCAGCAGAGTCTGCACTTGATGCAATTACTAACAATGAATACATCTTGGTAACTAAAATTTGAACTGTGGCGTTGGTGTGCTTATCGTAATCATACCTGTACTGCCACTCTAGCCTCTTTTTTGTTTTTTATGTACCTTACTATGGGAAGCAGTATGAGAAATTAATAAAAAATACAATCCTTGCTTCAAGGGATTCATAATATAATTAGCAAAATTTCAAATTGGCAATATGCTCATTAATGAACCACTGCGCAAATAAATCAATTAGATATGCCCATTTCCTGATTTTTAAAAATGGCTTTTGCTTCATGTTAGACACAAAAAATCCACCAGGCTGAGTTTGAACTCTAAAGAAAACATGGCATAAGCATTAACTTGAAAAAGTGTTTAATCCCATACAAAAGGTACATTATATGGCTGATATAGCCAGCTGCCATGTCTGTTACCACTAGAAGCTGACTCTTCCAATGATTCAGAAAGTGTAGGGTGGTCACGAAGCCAAATTTCAACTGTCTTGCCCACTCAATGTTGGCTATTTCGCTTGTTTCCCATGTGTGTGTGTTTCTCCCTTGGGGAAACCTCCTCATACTACAAAGGCATCTCTGTGGTTGTACGATGCACATCACAGATGTGCAGGCCAACAGGAGAAAGCTGGATTTAGTTTTCCTATCTGAAAAAGATCCAGACAAGTTTCATGGATCATGCTTTTAAGAGTAGTTAAATATTGCCAACTGTCAGAGCCCTAGTGAAGATGTGAGAGACTAATTATCCACTTCTAAGCCTTTTCTGTGGGTGCAGCCCATTGTCAACTGGGAGAATTAGAAAATTTACACAAGTTGTCCAAAAGCCTAAGCTCGTAACTCGTCATCCCGGGAGAAACACTTGTCATCTTCGGCTAAGCAGCATCTACATCCCCTTCCTATATAGGGGCGGGGGGAGTAGGAGAGGGAGTCGCCATAGGGTGAGTCGCTAGGAGAGGCAGGACCTTGATTCCACTATGTACTCAACATCTCTTCCCATCTGTCATCCCCATGTGCTGGGACACCAGCATGTGACCTCATCTTGGCCTAGCCAATCAGAGGATAGAAGATGCCTCTGTGGAACACTGAATCTCACGGGCTGATGCAAAGATGCAGCATCATTTGGGAAATGATTCAAAAAGGAAGCAAAAGCATTGCTAAGCTAGAGGCACAGACCGAAAGGGTCCAGGCCGAGGTGGTCCCAGTAGAAAAGGCTGAGGGAGACTGTTCCCATGGCTGTGCCCCAGTGCCAGTCCTCCATGATTCCTGCCCATTCTCTGCGCTTCCTTCTCTAACCTGTCCATCATCTTGTATCCAATATTTGTGATAATCTGACAATGTGCCAGGATCTCTATTAGGGACTTAGCTGGAGGTGTGCAAGGAGGCACTGCAGATATAAATAAGTCACTTTTTTGGGTTTTTTTGTTTTGTTTTGTTTTGTTTGCCTTGGAAAAACACATGAGGCTGGTATGAACTAAACTTCAATTCTGATTCTCCCAGATCCCCATCCTTTTTCCTTTCTCCCAGCTCCCAGGTTCTGTGAGCCGTAGCTTTCTCCTAAAACATTTTGCTTTCTCATCTGTGTTGTAGGTATTTCTTGTCAGCCCCCCTAAGACTATGAGCATACTGGGCGCATAATCCTTATAGGTTTTATTTTTAAATCATCATCGCATTCAGCCCAGTGTCTGAAATATGGGAGATTCTTCTTACAGAAACATTGACTGCCAATTGCCCTAAATGTCCCTTATAATAACAGAGCCTTGCTGTACTAGCCCACCTCTTACAGAGAAGATCAGATTCCAAACAATGTAATTATGAGAGCACCATAAATGTCTTCGTGTTGGGTTCTCACTTTAGCACAGCTGATGAAGAGCCCCCATAACCTGATGATCTCTCACCCCATAAACATGTCACACTGGCACCTACTCAGTGCAGGCCCTGAGCTAGGAAATGGAGACTCAGAGATACGTCAGAGTCCTTCCACTCAGGGAGTCCACAATCACTCGGAAATCAAGGCATTAAAAATGTTCGCTGCTCCCAATTTGAGAAGCAGAATGGCAATGGGGTTCATACAGAGACAGAATGGGAACGCTGAAAATGAACAGTTCTAGATCCTTAGGAGGTAGGAAGAAACCAAGAACGCTTTAAAAAGGAGTCAGGCATTTGTGAAGGCATGAAAGTCAGGTACCGAATCTGGGATCCAGGAATCCTCAAGACCCAGCGGAGAGCAAGAGAGAACAAAAGCCTGGGAAAGTTTCATGATCAGAGCTGGCAGGACTGACAGGACGAGGGCAAGAGAATGAGGATGGAGAAGGGCATAACTCCACGGACAGTGTAGCAGGGTGGGTGGGGCATTGGCAGGTTAAGGTCGTGGTTCTGAGTCTATCACCTAATATTAAATATGGCAGCCAACGCAAACACAAGATGCTCTAGGAGAACAATGAAAAAAAAACTGAGCCTCAAAAGTTATATTTCAATAAGGACTTATCAGTTGGATAAAAGATGAACTGTCCTTCGCAGAAGAAGAAAAGTCTGGAGTAGAACATACAGACATGACAGAGCATCATTTATTGTGGGCAGGGGTGAGGTGACCGGTAGCTGAAGCCCAGGGGCAGGACATTCTCAGGGAGGATGCAACAGAAGTAGTTTGCAGTTAGCCCGGGAAGGGCCCTGGAGGCATGCTAACGAATGTGAACTTCATCCTGGAACCAACACAAAGAAAGTCCATTTAGGCTTTGACGTAGAGGGGCGCGTGTCGCAGGCTGGGTTCCCTGGGCAGTCAGCTCAGAGACAGAGATGGGCATGCAGGAAGATTACTGGAGATTGCTAGAAGGCTCAGTATCTATGGGGGAGTGAAGGAAGCAGCACCTAGAGGGAGAAGTTGGGCTGGGATGTCTACGCAGTGACAGCACAGGCCTTCGCTGAGCTCCCAGTGCTACTCTGAACAAGCATCAAGTCAGTCACTGCTGGAACGCCGTCATCAGTACAAACAAGACAGCCAGCCCAGCGTGCAGCATGCAAGGCTGAGCCCCTCCATGTGCCAGGGGCTCTGTGAAGATACGTTTCATATCGTACCTTTTAAACCCTCCCCAAATCCTATGTTTCATTTCCATTCAACATAGCAGACTATTAAGAAGCTGAGAAGTAAATTTAGGTAAAAATCAGTGAGTAAGAAATAACCTTGCTTGACCACATGACAAAAAGATTAAAAAAGAGAGAGAGAGAGAGAACTCCACATGAATATTTTGGGGAGATAATTTTTTAAAGGACGATTTGGAATCTTGGGTAGAAGAAAGGGGGTGGGAAGTTTTGGGTTTTCTTTGTCAGAGTTTTGTTGTTGTTTTACTGTTTGTGAGAATGAGATGAGGATAACAAAGGAAATTCCTTTGCAAATGAACAGTTGCAAACTGTCAGCTGGCTTTCTGTGAGACAAAACAGAACAACAGGGGGGGAAAAAGATGAAGAAAGAAAAAAAGAAAAGGAACTAAATCGGTGTTTCAGAATAGCTGTGGAGCCAGAGTCTAGGAGAGAAAAGAAACAGACATGAAACTGCTATCCTGCATTTTATATTTCTGCCCATGTGGGAGACGGATTGTGTCTTGCCCTAGTGTTCAACGATTTTGACTAACATTTACTGAGCACTTATTTTCTGCCCCTTACAGAGATTTTTACATTCATTTCCTTGTTTAATCCTGGTAAAAGATAAACTGAGGCACATGATAATTTTTAAGTTTATTTGAGCCAAAACCCATTTGAATTGGGCAGCGCCAAATTAGAAGTGGATAGAAGTATTCCTCTAACTGGAATCAGGGGAGAGAGAGGCTTATACAAATAGAGAAAGTGCAGAAGCAAAGAAAGGACATCATTTGATCACCTATAGCTTCAAGCCTCGTTGGTCCTTAAGGTTTTGATGTTGTAACCTTGGGCATTCACAGGCTAAGTTTCAGTTTGCTTCCATGGGCTTCCATGGCCTTAGAGCCACCCCAGTCTAACGGCCTTCTTGCTTAATTAATTTAACATTTCTCACAGCAATTCTGAGGGATATACATATGTTTGTTAAACCATTTTACAGCATGGTTTTTTTTTTTCATCATGTGTCTCTTCTATTCACTAATTGTATAGATAAGGAAACCAAATCTCAGAGAGCTTAGAAATCTGGCCCATAGCCCAGCAGCAAGTAAGTGGCTCAGGTGATTGGTACCTTTCTAACTGGAGAACCCACTGCCAACCACTCTGTCAACATTCCTATAGAATTTACATTTACAGAGAACCCACCCGGCCCTCAATTCAGGTGCCCCTTACAACTGTGCATGTAGGAATGTCATTCGGCACTTTGTAGATGAGGCCCAGAGAACTGGAGCAACTTGTCCCGATCACACAGCAGGGAAATGGAGAAATCATGGCTTGAACTCCTGATAGCAAACGCTGGGCTTCTGCTATATAAGCCACACTGACGCCATAGTTAAGAAAGACAAAACCAAGTACACGTTTGTCAGTCTGATGCTTTAAAGACACAGATATCAAACATGATTGACCATTAGCACAGGCAGATGGTAATAAAAATGCTTGGCTAAAAGCCTCATTTCTTTGAGCTATCAATATTACAGATCCCAGAAACACCTTGGGAAAACCAATTTCTGGCTGACAGAGCTGCAGATCAGTACAAAGTTTTTGGAATGCTATTGAGCAATATGTAAGGAGAGTTGTAAGTGTACGGGCTCTTTGGCCCAATCATTTTATTTCTGCTTTGCAATGGCATCTGGCTAGCAGCCCCGGCCAGAGCTGCTGCCATTAAAATGCACATGAAGTCAGAGAAAAAGAGGAAAACCTCCATCAACACAAAAAATTAAGCCTGACAGGACAACCAGCAAACTTAGACATCCCACTCTGTAGCATGAGTGCTGCTTTTTGAAGTAACCAAAATGCTGGTTTGTACCTATCTGAGGACTAAAAGTCTAAGTAATCACATGTCAGGACACGGGAAAGGGTCTGATAGTGGCATGGTGCACCTGGGCGGTGCGTACCCACCTAAAGGCAGCGGGAGCTGTGGGCAGGATCAGGCAGAGGCGGGGCCCGGAAGCATGGCATGCTGGGCTCTGGAACGCCAGGGCTTCCATCTGCCTCAAGCGCCAAGCGGCCAGGAGGTGAGGGAGAAGTTCTTTCTACCCCACCCTGACACAACGACTCCAGTTAAAGGCCAAATCCAGGCAGAGCTTTCCTTGTGAGGAGAATTCAAGGGGCAAGTTAGACTAGAGCTGATGAAAAATCCTGAAAGACCCAGAGAGAATCTTCACCGCGTGACTCAGAGAATAGGTTATTTCCTTAAATGATTTATGACAGGAACCACAAGAAAAGTTCAGAAAGCTATTTGGTACCTTCGGTAGGATAAAGAAAAAAAAAAAGACATGGCTGTTTTGAAATAGGGTAAGGATTGGGAGGGCAGGAGGGAGAAGCCGTAAGGGAAGAAGAGAATGAGATAGAAGAAGAAGATGACAGAAAATAATAAAGCCATGTCTACAGGGTACCAGGAGGGCAAAAATCCGCAGACCGAGAATTTTTATGCCAAGTCAAAATGTCATGCATTTGTGAAGCAAGAGGAAGATAGTCTCAGATGTGTAAGTTCTTAGAAAATACATATATATTTATTTTTCTTTTTAATTTATTTTTTTATTGTTAGTTTCAGGTGTACAGAACAATACAATAGTTACCCTTGAAAATACATATATTTTAAAACATGTTTTGAAGATCTGCACCAGCCAACAGAAAGATAAGAACTCAAGAATGAAGGGGTCAGGGTATAAAAGGACAAGCACTACCTCCCGAAATGCGGTGCGCATAGAGCTCCGATACTAGGCTGTACATACGGTTCTAAAACAAAGCAACTGTAACAAATTATTAAAAGATAACACATAGAAAGCCAAACTATTAATATCTCTAATCTGGTAAACAAGCCTACGATTATATTAATAGAGTCCACGTATGAGGAAGAAAGGAAATTAGGGGGAAAGTAAATTCTTGGGGTGAAATGTTGGACTCTCAAGATGTCAGAGGTTGGGCGGCCGGTGAGCTCAAGGTCCTAAACCTACTACTTCAGGTGTTGTGAAAATGTGCTTCCTTCATTTTCCACCTTCAGTTTAGTTTTTATTAACAGGGTTTCTGGAGAAGAAAAGAATAAGAGACTTGCTTTTATGGATCTCTATGAAATCAGGGAAGAAGTGTTAATAGAATGAGAAGTACTGACGTCAAAGTTAACAAATATAACAGGAAATGCTCCTCATAATTTACTTGATTTTAACTTAGAAAATGAAGCAAATGTTCCTACTATCCAAAACCTTGCAGGATCCAGCAAATATAATCACTTGTTTTTCGTCCCCACTTCTTCCCCCTCCCCCACCATGTTATAGAAAAAATACTTTCACTTTTCCCATAAGATACTTCCTTTCGGAATTGTAGGAAACTACCTATAACTTAAAATTTATTAATTGGCACAGAACCCCTTACTTATAAAAAGACATACATCCTCATTTGCTGAAATAGATTCCAACTGCAATTGTTACTTGCATTGTTTGATGATCAGGATTAACCTGTGATGTTTTCATTATCAATTAAGGATATGCAAACCAGCCTGCATTTGGGGAGCCATCAAATGATCCAAAGACGACTTTATATAGTTCATGTCACTACGTTTCTCATTTTCTCTAGTTCCTTGCTGGCTCTCCATTTTTAACCTCATGGGGACTTTAAAAGACATCAAATGCTGTAGTATGTTTCTAATTTATTTATACTTAAATCATCAAAATGCTCTTTTGTAAGAGTCATTTGATGTCCAAGTATCCTTATGGGGCCTTTTCATTAGCCTTGTCCCTGCCCCGGAAAAAAACAGGAAGTCACAATTAGCCACAATTAAAAAGACTAAGCCAGAAAACAAGGTTTGAATTCAGTCCCACATTGGTCTCAGAACACTGTTGCCGCTCTCCAAGCAGCCGTCTTGTTTTTCAAAGATGTTCCGGAACACAGCAAGCCCCTTTAAATTTAAACTCCATGAATAGAAGGCAGAATTTGTAATAATTGCATTTGGGTTGCAGTTTACCTTCCCATTTTGTGTGTGTGTGTGTGTGTGTGTGTGTGTGTGTGTGTGTGTGGGGGGGGGGGGGTGCATTATAATCCCTTCAAACAGAAGCCTCGACAGGAAGGGGTAAAGGGTCTTAACTTGGCTGCTGAGATATGCTGATTTCCTCTGAGTGAATCAAAGTGATTCACCGCCCAAGTGAAATTCTAGCAACTACATACTTGAGAAAAAAAAAAAAAAGGGAAATTTCTCAATTTTCCATTTTCCTCCCATGAATGTAACTTAGATCTCTGGCCTATTATTACTTATTGGTAGTAAGCTAAGACAATAGCAGGTGATGAAGAGAAAATATTTTCTCTCAGTGTAGATGGACCATGTCAGTCTTGCATAAGGTTTGCCTCAACTACTATAAACTCCAGGTTTTCTGCTTCCTAAATAAGTCTAAGATTACCTAAATTATCCATCAGGATCCAATCAGGAGGCAGAAACCACGCCAGTTGTTTGAACAGAGATAATTTAACATAAAGGATTATTAAAGAGGCATAAAGTTAATTAGGTAGCAAAGAGTAAGAAGGGAACTCAAAGGTGTCACAGAGGTAGCAGTGGCAAGAAGCAGCCATCCAGCCTCAGGATGAGCGAACAAAGGAAGAGTTTGGAAGTAGGAGAATGCAGACACCTCATGGAGATGACACTCACAGACTCCTGAGCAGGGGTCACTGTGGCCAGTGCTGGTGTCTCTGAGCTCAGAGGACAAGATCTGCACTGGCAGGCTGGTGGCCATATGTCTGCGGTGGACACGACGAAGCTGGGGCTGAGAGTGTTGGAAAACAGCAACCCAGATTCAGCAGACGCCACAAGACCAACAGCCCCTACTGGGATGAAGCCAGGCTGGAGGATACACAGGAGCAGGAGCCAGGCAGGAAGGAGGGCGCCCCTTCTCACCAGCGCCCCCTGTGGACAGAATCTGTCTTGGAGCCAGCTTGCAAAGCAGAAAAGAGTTTGGAAAGCTCCCCCCAGCCTAGCTTCACAAAGTGGGGTATAGTGGGTGGGTTTTGAGATGACAGACAATATTTAATAACCGGTCCTCTGAGAGATAAAGTAATTTAGGAGGATGCTTGAGCTGCTGAGAGTTACCACTCAAAAAAGTGAGTGCTGCAGCTGAGTCAAACAGGCCAGTAATAATATCAACATTTAGGAAATGCTTATGTGCCACACATGGTTACACGTGTCTACATGTGTTAATTCTTTACAATAACCTTTAAGTCTTTATAATAACCCTGTGAGGTAGGTACTACCATGAGCATACTTCATATTAGGACACTGATGCACAGAATGGTTAAGTAACTTGACCAAAGTTGCTCAGCAAGTAAGACATGAATGGGAATTTAAGCCCAGGTAAACTGTCTCTGAAATCTATGGTCTTAACTATTATACAATGCCAACATTCCAATATCTGTCTTCATGTATCAAGCTGCCTCACTGAAACAGTAATAATAGCTAATTATATGATAGAACTAATTAGCTATGGCAAAGACCTACTCTAAGAGCATGTATGTATTAGCTAATCAAATTCTCAAAACAACTGTATTAAGTACTATCACTATCTTTGTTTTACAAATGAGTAAACTGAGGCATGGAGAAGATAAGCCATTAGCCCAAAGTCTCAGACCTAGTAAGAAGAGGCTGAGCTGTGATTGAGTCCAGGCTCTCTGGTCAGAGAGCTCATGCTCTCAACCAGGATACTAGAATGCATGATAAAATAGGCCTACATAATGAAGAATTTACAGCACCGCTCCTTGAAAACACTTCGGCTAGTTATAATAAATGGGTCATTTATTCCTATCTTTTTTAGTTAACCAAACTCCCATCTTGTTAGACATATTCCATGATGTAGAGGTTAACGGATCTAGACTGCTCTTCCTTTCAGAGTCTCGATGAGAATTAAAGAAGTTTTGCTGAATGTCGTGGTCCAAGACCAGGGAGTTTCACGGAAGATTATGCATTTAAGAAAACTGAAAAGGTTTGAGTCCGTGTTTCTTCATGATCTCAGTCACCCTGAAAAGGCTCTCTTTCTGCAAGCAGCAACATCAGGTTAGAGCAGTAACATCCTGCTGACCCACTGCCTGGGGCCCTTCTCTAGATCCAAGGGGTTTCCTGGGAACTCAGACATCAAGTGGAGCAGTCAAACATCCTGTTCTCCTATGCCTTTTAGCCCATGCAAAGGGGAGCAGCCCGCACAGATATACTTGCGGGATCCCTCCTCTGAAAACGAAACGATGTGGCCAAAATGCTTTCCCATCTATAAACTCTAATCCATCTCTCAAGAGAAGACTGTGATTTTCATTCCTAGTCTCTAGCACAACGCCAGGTCCGTAGTAAGAGTTCAATGTTTCTTTGATGAGTTAAGAAAATTAAATAATAAATGGTCTTCCCAGAATCATAAAGATACAAATATATCATAATAATTAGGTGAGAGCATCTCTCTCTTGGACTCCAACACAGAAAGCAAAATCTCTGAAATTACAAGTCTTCCCAGATAAAGGAATGTTTTCTTCTGAAAGGAACTCTCCCATCTAAGACCCCAAGAACAGTGATTTACTGAAGATCTAAAATGTAAGTATTACCACGATTTAGAGGAACGCTATGTTTCTATCCCGCTTTAAAGATGATCCATTCTATGTTTAGTAGAGAACGTAGCTAAAGAGAGCCAAGATCTTCAGCAGTTTATACACATTTAGCTTTGTGATAATGCCCATCCTTTTCACTGGTTCTTATTTAGCTATATTTCTAACATACGAGTAGATTGCTTTGAGTCTTTTCTGAAGTACTTAAGATCTACCTTTCTCATCCCTTTTTATTTAAATGTATATATGTACACATATTATATGCACAGACAGCTAATAATTCATTTCTTTGACTAAATCATATGTGATTTCTATGTATTTCTGTTCTCTCTGATTATTTTTTACTTCCTTGAGCCATATTACTACCTATTTTATAATGAAAAAACTGATCTGTAAAACTTTCAAGAAGAAAAATTTTGTGACATTATTTCCTTTCCAAAAGAATTGTTTTAATTGTTTTGCATGAAGAGCATTATTTCTCTAAAGCCCTCTAAATAGAACTTGTTTGTTTAATCTTTATTTACACACAGCATATCAGCAACTCATCCACTGTCTAAGGTTATACCTATTTAATCACACATATATTCAAACAATTAAAGTTAAAATAATTTTAAATGAAGAAAAACATCCCTTTATAACTAAAATGCAATAGGCAAAAGAAAAGGATTACATTAACACTAAAAAATAAAATAAAATCAGGACTCAGCAAAGAACACTAGGTTCCTAAAAATCAGTAATAAGACCATGTCAAATTACCAGCCCTTTTATATATTGCATTCATTATCGTATAAGAGGTCTTTGCAGAAAAGTTAGATTATATGTTACATTGTTACATTATAAAGAATATGAAAACAAGAAGAGGGGGAGGAGGAGAAGAAAGAAGAATGTGGTGGTGGGAAAACCACCGCGCAGTCCAGGGAAAAAACACTGTTGAAATTTTATAAGCACCCTCCTAATCTCGTCTGTGCGCACACATACTTGCACATAAATAAATGCATAGTTTTCGTTTTCAAAATTTAGCTCATACTGAACATACTGTTTTGTAACCTGCCAGGGCTTTTTAAGCCCTGAAATTCATAACTCGAGCCCCTGAGGCAAACTCTGGAAGAAAGGGAAGAAAGGGCTTGAATAGCAATCTTAGAAGAGAAAGAAAGGGAAGGAGAAGTGGAAGGCACATGAGATCAAACAAGACAGAGGATATGGGGCTGAAAGGCTATCACAAAGGAAGCAAAAGATAAAGACGGACTTTTCCAATTTAAACTCCATTTTCTCATTTTCTTAATTGCATCAACATTGCACCATTGTGTGTTTTGGGAAATTCTACTCTGCAATTCAGTCTTCCTCTCCTCCTCTTCCTCCCCCTTCTCTGTGGCTGGAGTAGTTCACAGCAGTGTGCAGAGATGCCAACCGCTGGAGCCAAATTCAATTCCAAATCCAAACATAAGCAATGCTTGCGAATCGAGGCTCCTTTGAGGTTCACCCAACTCCAATTTTACCAATTCCCTCCAGGGAAAGATTTCCCTTTGAAGCTTCTGTGTATCCAAGTGCATTCTGGGATGCAGGTTTGGGTTTTTTGGTGTGGGGCAATTGACGTATTTACGTATAGAATGGATGTGCTCTGCACCTCACCCTCTCATTACTTTGAGTATGCACAGCCTGTGACGAAGTCGAGTGAAGTCAGTACTGGAAGGCATGGCTGGAAAACATTTTTGTTCATGAGCATCTAAATTAAAATTTAAAAGGCAAATCAAGAATTCTTGAATTAGCCCAGATGTTGTCAAGTTAATATGCATGTTGATTTCTTCAGAAATGCTCTGAAGCTTAGAAAAGGGGGAGAGGAGCAGGAAAAGGAGAGCTGGAAATGAACCTTTATTTTTAAATGGTAGTTTTAAAACTGTTAATTGTATCAAGCATTGTCTCGCAGATAAATGCCACAGGCCACAACTTGAAATGCTTAAACAAAACAAAACAAAAAAAAAGAATTTTTTTTTTCTCCTAAAGAAAATAGCCTACTAAACTATGTGAGTTGGAGCATGTTTCAAAGTTACTTGGAAAGGGTAGTTGAGCAAGTTTAAGGGAATGAATCTACCTGCCCTGAAAGGCCTGAAAGCACAACTGGAAAATAAATAAGCTTAATCTTAAAGTAACCTGGGAACTGTGGGAGGGCTAAGGATTGTGCCTGTGCTGAGAATGACATGCTGACAAAGCCCACGTGTCTGGGAGGACAGTGGCATTCACTCGTGGTTACACTATCATCTTGTGAGTCAACTGAACCCAGGGAGAAATCTTTAATCCCAGCTAGGAACCTGAGTCCCTTCTTTTCCTGGCCTTCTGGGAGGCATGTTCCCTCTGCCTTTACACTAGGTGGAATGACTTGTGACAAAAAAAAAAAAAAAAAAGACAAGGTATTAACATTTTCAATCTGGGTCTTGGTTGTCTCCATTCTTAATCCCCCCCCTACCATGCAGACCTGTTTAAATGCTCCTCTCAGATGAAATGCTGAGGAGGCTGAGAGTTTTGTCTCCTTGTTTAACCCTTAGGCTCTACTCCCCAGGGCCTCATCATGACGTCACACACCCAATGTGCACTGAGGAAATATTTGAGAAGCATGGCCTGCATTATCGTTTCCTTCTTAAATTACTGAGAACAGATTTGGGAGTGGACCTGCTGAATTATGTCTCCTGGGCCTCTGAGGGCCTTTATTTTACACTCGATTATTTTGCATTATCCTGGGCAGTTTCATTTGGTTGTTTGATCACAAATAAATATATTCAGTTGACCCACCATCATGAAGTTTTCCAAAATACACCAATATTTAGAAAATAAATACCTATTCTTTACATTATCCTGCTTTCCTCCCTTGGCAGGTCCTAGCCTTTACTTGTCAAATTGGAATCTCCATTCTAACAAAACTTCCCATATTATACACATTAGATTTTTAATTATTATTCTCCATGGGCTTCCCTAAAAGAGAGATACTTTTGACACAATATGTAAACTAAATCAATATTAATAACCTTCCAAAACCAAAAGTTCTAGGGCCACTGGTGAATTAATACCAAACATGTAAGGAAGATATTAACAATTCTCTACAATCTCTTTCTGAAAATAAAAGTAGAGGGAATACTTTCTAATTCATTCTATGAGAAGAGCACAGTTCTAATACCAAAACCAGACAAAGACATTATAAGAAAAGAAAACTCCAAACCAATGTTTCTCATAAACATAAAAGTAAATATCCTCAACAAAATATTAGCAAATCAAATTCAACAATGTATAAAAAAAACTACATACCATAACCAAGTGGGATTTATCCCATGTTTAAAAGGATGGTTCAACATTTGAAAATCAATTAATCCATCACATTAACAGGCTAAAAAAGAAAAATCACATAATTATATCAATAGATGCAGGAAAAGCTTTGGGGGAAAATCCAATACCTACTCATGATTTAAAAAACAAACAAACAAACACCCAAAAACCTTCAGCAACCTAGGAATAAAAGAAAGCTTCCTCAACTTGATAAAGAACATTTATAAAAACCTACAGTTAATATCATACCTAATGGTGAGTTTTCCTGCTGAGATCAAGAACAAGACAAGGATATCTCCTCTAAACACTGCTTTTTCTGGAAGTTCTAGCTAATACAATGAGACAAGAAAAGGAAATAAAAGGTATACAGAGTGGGAAGGAAGAAATAAAACTATCTTTGTTCACAGACAACATGATCATCTATGCAGAAAAACCAAAAGAATTGACCAAAAATACCTCCTGGAACTAATAAGCGATTATAGCAAGGTTGCAGAATACAATGTTAATATGCAAAAGTCAATCCCCTTCCTATATACCAGCAATGAACTTATGGAATTTGAATTTAAAAACACATTACCATTTACATTAGCACCAAAAAAAAAATTATATACTTAGGTATAAATATAACAAAATATGTACAAGATCTGTATGAGGAAAACTACAAAACTCTAATAAAAGATATCAAAGAAGAACTAAATAAATGGAAAGAGGTTTCATATTCATGAAAAGGAAGATTCAGTATTGTCAAGATGTCAGTTCTTCCAAACTTGATCTATAAATTTCAATGCAATCCCAATCAAAATCATAGCAAGTTATTTTGTGGTTGTGAACAGAATGATTCTAAAGCTTATAGGAAGAAGGAAAAGACCCAGAGTAGCCAACTCAGATAATAACAAAGTTGGAGGACTGACTTTATTCCGATTTTAAGACTTATATAAAGCTGCAGCAATCAAGACATTGTGGTATTGGCAAAAGAATAGACAAATAGACCAATGGAACATAATAGAGAGCCCAGAAATAGACCCATATAAAGACAATCAAATGATCTTTGACAAAAAAAGAAAAGTCAATATAATGGAACAAAGTCTTTTCAATGGTATGGAAACAATTGGACATCAACATGCAAAAAGCTGAAACTAGATACAGATCTTACACCTTTCACAAAAATGAAGTCAAGATGGATCATAGGCCTAAATGCAAAATGTAAAACAATAAAACTCCTAAAAGATAACAAAGGAGAAAACCTAGATGACCTCAGGGATGGCAATGACTTTTTAAATACCATACCAAAGGCACAATGTGTGAAAGAAAGAATTGGTAAGCTGCACTTCAGGAAAATTAAAAACTTCTGCTGCACAAAAACAACGTCAAGAGAATGAGAAGACAAGCCACACAGTCTGGGAGAAAATAGTTACAAAAGACATATCTAATGAAGGACTGTTATCCAAAATATACGAAGAACACTTAAAACGTAGCAATAAAAAATGAACAGTCTGATTAAAAAATGGGCAAAAGACCTGAACGGACACTTCGCCAAAGATGATACACAGATGGCAAGCAAGCATATGAAATAATGTACAGTATCATATGTCATTAGGGAGCTGTATATTAAAACAGCAATGACATACCATCACACACCTATTAGAATGGCTGAATTCTGGAACACCAATATCACTAAAGGCTTGCGAGAATATGGAGTGACAGCAACTCGCGCTCGTTGCTGGTGGGAACGCAGCATGGTACAGCCATGTTGGAAAACATTTTGGTGGTTTCTTATAAAATTCTACATACTCTTACTATATGATCTGGCAATCACACTCTTTGGTACTTACCCAAAGGAATTGAAATTTATGTCCACTCAAAGACCTGAACACAGATGTTTATAGCAACTAGATTCATAATTGCCAATACTTGGAAGCAACCAGGACGTCCTTCAGTAAATAAACTATGATCCATCCAAACAATGGAAGATTATTCAACACTAAAAAGAGATGAACTATCAAACTATGAAACGACACATAGGAAACTTAAGGGCAAATTACTCAGTGAAATAAGCCGATCTGAAAAGACTGCATACTGAATGATTACAAGTTACGATATTCTGGAAGAGGAAAAAATGATGGAGATAGCAAAAACGATGGAGATAGTTTCCAGGCGTCAGGGGAGAATGAACAATGAATAGGCAGAGTACGGAGATTTTCTGGGCAGTGAAATTCCTCTGTATGACACCACAATGGTGGACACAGGCCATTATACGTTTTGTCAAAACCAAAGATTGTACAACACCAAAAAACCTAATGTATAGTAGGGACTTGGGGTGACAATGATATATTAAGGTAGGCTCATCAGTCATAAAAAAAGTACCACTTGAGTGCAACCAAGGATGGATAGTCGGGGGAGACAGTCCTTGTGTAAGGGCAGGGGGTATATGGGAAATCTCGGTACTTCCTGTTCAATTTTGCTATGAACCTAAAACTCCTCTAACAAGTAAAGTTTATGAATTTAAAAAACAACAACAACAACAAAAAAGACCTGAGTTTGAGTTCTGACTTTGCTACTTACTCGTTAAGCTGCTCTGGACTCATCAATTTATGAGGCCTTGGGAACTGCTGCGAGTGGTATTTACTTCCCAGGCTCACCAGAGACTGCAGAGAAGCGCTGAGTGTGAGAGTCCCGCACAGTGCTATAGACCTGGGCCTTCCTTGGGCTTCCTACAGCAGCAAACAAACTATTTCTCATCATTTTCCACTGAGCAAGCATTGGTGGTTGCAGATGTGGGAATACCTCATCCTTTTACGATCTTAAAGAAATTAGCATGAGCTCCAAGAAAATCCCAAACAAAAGATGACGAAACTGGATGTCAAGGAAGCAGCTGGCACCATAAACATGGTGAGAGCTCTGCTGGCATGCCTCCCTCCATGGACTGCCAAATGCTCTGGGTGGGGGGACCTGGCACTGCAGTGGGAAAGCAAATACAGGGGAGGAGGGGAGGCCATCCGATAACCTGCTTCTGGCCTCAAACAACAGGACACCTTTGGAGAACCCCCCTTGCAGGATCCCACCAAGTTCAAGTGCACATCCCAAGCTATCCACCTTGGGGAGATGCGAGGTATGGCCCAGGTCCTTCAGGACGAAGCATCCAGGTAACATAAGTATTGTTTTGGTTTTAAACATACTGTTAAATACCATCATTCTTTAACTCTTTGGATAGAAACACAATCTTTAACGCCCTTCTAAACTTCTGTGTGTTTGTTTTACATTTGTCTGGTTATTGGGTAGGGTACTTTCCAGGCAATTTTTAATGAACCTTAAAATGTTTTTATTATGAAGAGATGAACAACTGCAAGACTAGTGTTGCCAAAAGAAAAGGGGACAATGACGATTTCCCCATGTTTACGTAAGTAAGCTTCGTCCCATTTCCTCCACCTTTCTCAATTATCCCAAGCAGGCTTTCTAGAGCCCACTTAAGGCTCAAAAATTCCTCATTACAAAAAAAGAGTGTAAATGGCGTGCAAGGAGGGAAACCCCAAACTACCTTTGCTCACTGAGCTCACATCCCTTTGGCCCCATTCAGAAAGGTGCTGCCCACTCAGACCTGGGCAAAGAGGCAGGTGTGCTCGCTCCTAGGCACGCCTCCTTCTGGCCCTGGTCCAGGGCTTGGCACTGACCAGGCCCAACCTGGGATGTGCTCTGGCTCCCAGTCTCTCATGCTCAGCAGTGCTACGATTTAAAGGGGAAACACAGGTGAGTAAGGACCCGAGCCTTCCCCTCAAATTCTTTACAATTCGGTTTTGTAGGAAAGACCTGGGGACCTGGGTCTGCGTACATGAGGCCAGGGCACGTTCAAAGTCAAAATGATGTCTCTGGAGCTTGTCAACCAGAGAGCCTGCTACGTGTGGTAACAGTCAGAGTGAGACGTTACATCTTCATTGCTTAGATTTGAGCCTGGACATTAAATTTTACAAACTGATGCTCGAAACATCTTCTTCAGCATCAAATTGACCCACTGAAATTCAAAGGATTCCATTTCAAATTAATACTACATATGTGTATTTAAAAAAAAATATATATATATATATATATATTTTTTTTCCATGTATTAGCTTGGGAACTCATTTAAAAACTTTGAAACTATATACAAGTGATATATTTTTCACTGTGCAGCTGGGCTGATGCTTCATTCTATTTCCAGAGCATTGAAAAAAAAGGGTAATTCATTTGTGGGTCTCTTCAACCCAACAGTAGCAGGCATGACGACATCTCTGAACACAGCAGGGAATAGCTGAGTAGGTAACTCTGAGGATTTTACATATTTATAGGTTCTTGTAAAAATATTTCTTGCCCAAAACTTAAAGGTCTACTGACTCACTGACAGCTAACAAAACACTGGAATATCAGTTTAGATGGTCAACTGCCAATGCCAGGAAGAAGGAAGAAAGAAAGAGTCAAAGAAAAATAAAAGGGGTGGGGGTGTGGGGGAGAGAAGGAGAGAGGGAGAGAGGGAGGGAGGGAGAGAGAGAGAGAGAGAGAGAGAGAGAAAGGATGTAGGGAGGAAGGCTGGGAGGAAGGGAGGGAGCAAGGGAGGGAGGGAGGAAGAGAGGAAGGAAGGAAGGAAGAAGGAAGGGGAGGGAGGGAGGGAGGGAGAGAGGGAAGGAGGGAGAAAAAGTGACATTTAATCAGTATGTGTTTCCAAGCATGGCATTTGAGGCCAGTTTTCTGACTGATCCAAACCCAACAGATATTTATAGAGTACACACTATATACAAGACATCCAGATAAAAAACATCAGCAACAAGATGGTGTCTTCAAACCTTTATTAAACAAGATTAAGTTAAAAAAAAAACCTAAAATAAGCCACACAAATATATGGACATGTCTTCTTACTAATACTTATACATAACATAGATAAAATATGGTGATATATAAGTCCCCAGAGGATTAAAGCTCACAAATACACCAAACTGACCATTTCACCATTCCATTTTAAAATCCTAGTCGAAAAAATACATAAATAAAGGTTGAAGGCATGGGTGTATACCTGCCTCCCAATCTACCTACTGACCTTGGTTTCTCCCTTCCATGTATTCATCTATGGTATATTCCCCTAGTCAACCTGTCGCTCTAACCTCAGAAGCTAGAATCAATTCGCCTTTTAGTACTAGGGTGGAAATTGCACTGAAAACTAGGTGCCATAGATAATTCTTGTTTCCATCACCATCCCTTCCCAGTCCAAGCCTTCATCATCTCTCAGCTGGACAACTGCAGTAGACTTCTAACTGGTCTCCTCTGCGCCTTTAAATTCATTCTCACCTAGTAGCCAGAAGGACATTTCAAAGGGTAGCAGATCTTGTCACTCTCCTTGTTAAATGCCCCCAAACTTTGCACTGACAATAAAACCCAGAGTCCTTATCATGACATCAAAGGCTCCACCTAACTGGCCCCACTAAAACCTCACCTGAACCTTTCTGCCTCCTTCCCTATGTTCCAGCTTTTCTCTTCCATAAATATACCAAACTGTTTCCATGTTAACATCCCTTGGTTCTCTGATTCCATCTTTCCCAGCTGCCTCCCGACAGTCCCCCTTCTTTTTTTCCTGGATCAGCTTAAATGTCACGGCTTCTAAGAGGACTTTCCCAAACACCCTGCCCTCTTCATCCATCCATTCATTCTCTATCACCTCTCCTTGCTAATTGTTTTCATAGCACTAATGATCTCAAGTCATTTTGTTACTTCTCTCTCCCCTGCTGGAATGTAAGTACCACGAGGTCATATAGTGTCCTCTGCCCCCAACACACAGCCTGCCTTAAGGAAAGTAATCAAAAAACATTTGCTGAATAAATGAAGAAATCCACCAATGGATTTCTTGAAGAAATTCATGTTTTCTTGCAAGGTTGTGAATGTGAACCAGGTGCTAAGGATTTAGACATGAAATAATACAGCCCTCAAAGGACTCCAAGTCCAGTGGGGATACAGGTAAAAAATGGCTAGACTACAACCAGGAAATCGCTGCAATGGAGGTATGTAAGATGTGCAGTGGGGGAAGGCGCCACAGAGGAGATAAATGAACTGCATATTGGGGGATGAGCAGAGGACACAGGGCAGAGGGAGGGCTTGGCGAGGGCACTCCAGCCAGCAGGACTAGCAATCACAGAGGCATGGAAGTGGGAAGGGGCATGGTGGGTTTAGAGAGCATAAAGGCTGAATTTATAAAGTTCTAGACACTCAGCTATAAAGAAATGGTGGTAGAAAACACATCTGTATCTCTGATGTTGGGTCCCTAGAATGCTGCAGAAAGACCTTTACTAATTAAGCACGAGCTCATTAAATATGCTCATTGATCCATTCATTCTTATGCAAGAAATGAGATGAAGTGGTAGATAAGAACAAGGTCATTCATAGCTTTATTTAATAGAATAATGTGTTTCATGTTATCCTATGGGGGCACGGAAACTACTAAATAGCTGTGAGTAGAGTTTTTCTGTTGTTTTGTTTTTGGCTTTGCTTTCCCTGGCAGGGAGGATCGTGGAAGGGGTTGAGATTAGGGAACAGTTTAGGCATTCAGAGACAAGGGTACTATTACCATGACTTTAAAACACCCCTTTGGAAGCATGTTATTTGTGTCCACTCATTAAAAAAAAATTGCAAAGTTTAGCCTTTTTTTTTTTTCCAGGCGAAATCATCACTAGAAAGAACAGTTCTACATGTTTCCTCCTCTGCTTCAAGAACTGTAGGCTCCTCTGAGACTTCTTCCTCTTCCTAAAATATTCCACTGTACGAAATTACCTAAACTGTTTTCCATTGGAAATTCAAAATATGGCTAATGTATGCATGTGAGACATAAGCCTGCATTCTTCTTTTAAAATCAATACCCTCTACCTTTTGGTGCAGTGTTAGGTTTACAGAAACACTGAGCAGGAAGTATGGAGTTCCCATATTATCTTTCTTTCCCCTCATAGTTCCCCCAGTTTTTAACCTCTGGCATTTGCAGGGTACATTTGTTATCACTGATGAAAAACTACTGATACATTTGTATTGACTACATTCCACAGCTGCCATTCAGGTTTACTCTGTGTAAAGTCCTGTGGGCTTTGGCAAATGCATAATGGCATGCACCACCATCCCAGTGTCATACAGAATAGTTGAACTGCCCTAAACGTCCCTTGTGCTCTGCTTACAGACTAATGCTCTAAACGTCCTCTCCCCCACTCCCAAACCCCTAGCTATCACTGATCTTTTTACTGTCTCCATGGTGTTGCCTTTTCCGGAATGTCATATAGATGGAAACATACAGCATGTATGTAGACTTCTCAGGCTGACTTCTTTCACTTAGCAATATGCATTTAAGGTTCTCTGTGTCTTTTCATGGCTTGATAACTCATTTCTTTTCATTGCTGAATAATACTCCATGGTCTGGATGTATCACAGTTTGTTTGAAGGACATCTTGATTTCTTCCAATTCTTGGAAATAATTTATAAAGCTGCTATAAAAATTCATGTGCAGGTTTTTGTGTGGGCATAAGATTTTCGTTCATTTGGGTAAGTACCTAGGAGTGTGACTGCTGGATCACATGATAAGAGAACGTTTAGATTTATAAATAACTGCCAAAGTGTCTTCCCAAGTGTCTGTACCATTGTGCATTCCCGCCAGAAATGGGAGTTTCTGTTGCTCCACATCCTCGCCAGCATTGGATGTTGTCAGTGTTTTGGATTTTAGCCATTCTAATAGGTGTGTAGTGGTAGCTCATTGTTTTAACTTGTTAATTCCTTGAAGATATATGATGTTGAGCATCCTTTCATAGGCTTATTTGCCATTTGTATGTCATCTTTAACCAATGGGCCAAACAAGAAATCAAAAGGTAAGTCAGAAAACATTTTGAAATGCAGGAAGGCCAAAACACAGCATAACAATGATGCAGTGAAAGCTGTGCTTAGAGGGAAAGTTATAGCTGAACCATCTGTACTAAAGAATTAGAATTAGAAGGAGGAGGGAAGGAGGAGGGAGAGGAGGAGGAGGAGGAGGAGGAGGAGGAGGAGGTTCTCAAATCAATTACCTAACCTTCCAACTTAGGAAACTAGAAAAAGACAAGCAAACTAAACTCAAAGCAAGCAGAGAGAAGAAAATAATGAAGAATGAAGCCCAAAATAAATGAAATAGAATATATAAAAATAGAGAAAAGAAAACCAAAAATTGGTTCTCTGAGATAAACAAAATTGACAAACCTTTAGCTAGGCTAACCAAAAAAAAAAAGAAAGAAAGATGACTCAAATTACTAAAATCAGGAATGAAAGGGGACATTATTACTGACCTTACAAGGATTATAAGGAAATATTACAAACAACTGTATGCCAACAAATTAGATAATCTAGATGAAATGGACAAATTCTTGGAAAAACACAAACTACCAAAACTGAATCAAGAATTGATTATCTGAACCTATAACATGTAAAGAGGTTGAATTATTAAATCAGCTTATCTGATTTGCCAAATACCCCTCAGAATTTCCATTTCTAAGAATTCTTCTTTGGTCCGTTGGGAAGGTTTGCAAGATGTGATGTAAAATGCTTTGCCCCTCTAGATAGGGGCAAAATTAAGTGCAATACTGCTCTCAATTTTTTTAATTTGTTATAACATTTGGTTATTTTGTCGTTCCCGCCCCCCCCCCCCCCCCAAAAAAAAGCCAACAGCATTTGTAATTCTCTCCCAGGTTTTAGAACCTGAAAAATTTCCAGCTGACCTAATGCTTAATATTCATAAAATCATTAAGATGGTGACTTTTGGAATTAAACCTTGAAGAAAATTCCAGCTTTTGTCTGGAGGACCTAGAACAAGTGTCTGAGAATTCACTTGCTCTTTCTATGAAATATTATAGGAATAATATTGCTTTCTTCTAGTATTACAAAGAAAAATTGGGTTAGTATCTAAAAATGTGTAACCTAACAATCAGTATAGCAGATATTGATCAGCTACTCTATACCCGGTACTGTGCTGAGGGTTACAACTGAAAGCAAAACGTGGCTCCTTCAGGGAGGTGACAGAATTGTTGGGAAGATACTTCCAATCTTAACTAGTTTTTTCTTCATTTCTGTGCTTAATGTGGAATTAAAAAATTTTTTAATTAATAATACAATCAATCAATTGGCCTACATATCATTGTGGTTAACAGTGAAAATGATTAACGATTTTTTACAGGAGGCAAAAATGCAGGTTTTCATCCTCTCTTTAGAGAGGCTCTTTATGCATCTGTTGATAATGGAGGGGAGAAAATCACTATGGAAGTTGGGTTAAAATACTAATTTCTTGTACGTAATGAATGAAATAAAATATGTAGAAGAACTTACATATTTCCCAACAAATGAGAAGTACTGAATGGGGGTTGTAGAACTTAAATCTTTATGAACCATTTGAAAATAATTCAGCAACATATTCTGCAGCTCAGCAATGAGATTATAGGGACAAAGAACATTGGCACCCAAAGAATAAGGATTAAGAAGTGGTCACAGGGTGGGGGACAGAGATACCTTCCAAATGAAATGTGACCTGTGGCAGAGCTCAAAGGTGCAGAAGACATGGCAAGATCTCTATGACCAGAGAACATTTAAAGCGCCTTCCACCACTGGGGAAACTAATGCTTAAAGTAAGTAGCAAATGACAGTCTGTCTGGGTGAAGCGCTTTCACCAATCCCACAGACAAAGGCAAGGAAAATAATAAAATCCATTGGCATATCCCAATTTCAATATGATGACAACTTCTGGTCTTAAGAAGGAATGCTTTCCTTAGAAGGCTCCCAGATTTTTGAGTTGGCAGTTGCCCTAATTCTGAACTAGATATAGCACCATCTAGTGAAATAATTTAGAATACTTCCCTTTTTAAAAACCAAGAAATAGTTAAAAACATAAATCAATGAAGATGTAGGTTTTTTTTAAAAGGATGACGTGGAGAAAAATTTGCCTCTGATCTTACCTGAAATACATTTTAAAACTCACATAATATAAGGATGATTTTAATGCAATCATTTGATACAGTGATCATCCCAAGGTGTTGGTTTGGCTATATTATAGGGAGAAAAATGTTAGCAGAAGGAAGAGGGAAAAAGACTGGCTGTGGAGGTAAGAACTGGGGCTCAGCCAGGGGCCTATGAATTCCTAACTGAGAAGAGGAGACTGTACAGTGCTGTGCAGAAGCCAGCTAGCACCCCTGGAGAAAGCCAATTGTGGACACACATCTCTTCCCAACTTCTTTTGGTTTGCTTGTTTGAGATAACATTGGTTTACACTATTAGGCAAGTTTCACGTGTGCAACATTATAATCCGACATCTGTATATACTATTAATACATCGTGCTCACCACCAAGGGTCTAGTTTCCATCAGTCACTGTACAATTACTCCTTTTACTGGCTGTGCTTTCGCTCCACCCTCTTTCCCCTCTGGTAAGTCTTCCCAACTTCTTGCTCCGTGATGTCCTATTTGTAACTTGAAATAGGCCGTGGTAAGAGTACTTACACAATAGGAATTAGCAAATGGTACAAATTAAGGCTACACACCCCCCAGAGAGCACACCACTTTAAAACTTCTCAGCACACCACTGGAACATACCAACCTCCCCACTGACCACAGCCCTTATGGGCGGAGTCCAGGGAGAGCGACTGGTGGTGGCCAGGGGCCCACGAGCCAAACAAATATGAGTCTAAATGGTGTATGGTGGCTGTGCTACTAGTGGCTGGTAAGCCCTTGTCAAAAATGTCCAAATTACCAGAATTTATAAAAAGCAAAGCAGTTCAAGCCATTTTATCTTTCAGCATGAAATTGAAAATGCCTCCAGCATCTTTGAGAAGAGATCAATCAGGTGCTAAAAGAGGTAGCTAATTTGCATACTGAGTGCAGGAAAAGGCTGGGAGACCGGATGACAGAGCCAGAGTCTGAACCGCCTTACTTTCCTCAGGGGCATAGCTTTGAGCAATTTAGACCTTGGGCTGGTTCTCCAACAACTAAAAGTCAAAAGGTGACCAATGGGGCTTTCTATCAATCATTAATGGACCCCTTTTTATAAATGACCTCTTATGTACATTCCCGACACTCTCTACTAAGCTTTCCAGTGTCATTTAAAAAGCGAGTGCCTCGGAAAGAGCCCCACGCTCTTTGGAAGTCAGGGAATTAAGTTTCCAAGAGTCCATTTTCCCTTCCAGCACAAATATTCTAAATAAGGAACGGGCTGACTACCAGCTGTATTTCTCTGCACCTCACCTCCAATCACCTGGAGGAATCAGCCTACTCCCCTTGTACCCAATCTAAAGGGGTGGGAGAAAGCTGCTTCTCTCCATAGATGCCCCAGGGGCTTCTCTGCAGATGGGTTTTCAGCTTGCAAATTGATGATCCCTGATGGGTCTTTTAATCAGAACTTGATGCTGATAGAAATCGTATCTGAGCAAGATCTCTCTGTCCCATTCCGAAAACTGACTGGTGTTGGGATTCAGGGCACATAGATGGGTTTCCCCACCCTATTCTGAAGTGATCTCATCTTATAGGAATGGTTTGAAAACTGTAATTTTTATCAAGAGATAATCATCACGGAAGGTTACGTTTTCATAAGCTTTTTAAAGAACACGGTCAAGAACAGAAAAGTTATTAGATAATTTCAGAGCTAAAATCTTCTCAGTGGGGAGGTTGTGGCTTTTTTATTTAAATGTGATTATGATTCTAAGTGACCCGAATTCATGCAGATAAAGGTAGCATCTCCCTGACCCACAGAGTTAGTGGAGGCCCACAAGCTGACACTGGATATCAAAAGGTATACATTTGGTGGTCCATGGGCCAACTCTCATCTCTACAGAGTTAGAGAGTAATTTGGGTTAGCTGCCAACATTTAAAAATTGGAAACTATCACACGGAAATTCAAATTTTTAGCTTTTCTTGGGGAAAACAGACAGGATAGAGCAAAATCAGGCCTGCATTCCTGCCTCGCAACCATCAGTTGGACGGAGAGCTGCCCTTCCCTGCTCTCCACTGTCCTCATGCTGTGTGCCCGCCCCCACCTCCCTCAATACCCATTTGGTTACCTCCCTGCCCTCGGTGAGTTTGTACTCGCTGACTTAAGGCTGTGCCAGACTGAACTGCAAGGGACACTGGACCGTTTCTGAGGAGAGTGAAGGCAATTCTTCGATACAATACAGTGCTGGGCCCCGTCCCAAGGGACAGGAATGCTCCTTGCGGGCAAGAGCTCACTCTGTTCATGCACAGACCAAAAACCTGCGCTGCCTCTGGAGACAAGATGGGGAGTTTGTGGTTGAGCACATTTATTTCTGAACTTAATGACATGGAGAGCCACAAGCCTGCCCACACTATCAATTTTTCATAAAAAAAAAATTGAAAAAAAAAAGACAGGCTATTGAGTCAAATGTTCCAAGAGTGCTTGGTCCAGGGAAACCTCTAGGATATTTATAGCTTGGCTATATAGACAGGAATGCCTTGCTCAGTAAAGGAAAGTAATTAGAGCAACCATTGAACACTTGTTTTGCACTCTTTCCATCCTCACAATCTCCCAGTAGGGTTTTATATTTACAGATGAGGAACTCAAAGCTCAGAGAGGCTATCAAACTATCAGTCACACAGCATGTTATTTAACAGAACCAGCACTCACTGCACTGGCTGACTGCAAACCTGTGCTTTTCCTACTTTCCATGAGGGCATTTTATATTTTAAAGTGGCCCTTTGTCCTCTCCAATGCGATTTCTTAAAGATGATTTCCCTTGAGCCTTGTTACAAGTTTATGAGGTGGAGGAATTATTATCCACGTTGCACACATGAAGAGCTGAGACACAAAGAATGTGAGTCTTAACTTAATTAGTAACTAAGAACTAGTACCCAGGTTTGCTGACTTCTGACCAAGTGCTCTCCCCATGTCATCAGACTAAAAATCTACTTTGGGCTGAGTGTCTGTGTCTTCCTCCACGGATGCTTCATGTTAAACAGTTGTAAAGTCTTTACATTATCGAAACAGTTTGCATTTCTTTTAATAAAGGAATTTTTTTTTATTTGTAAAGAGGGCTGGAAAACGAAGAAAACAAAACTTTCAGATTATCCTACTCATTGAAATAACCAGGCTTCTTTTAAGGTAGCCAGGAAAACTTCTCTGAAACTGAGCTCTATTTATAATAGAGACGAATTTAGTCTTTTGTGGCAAGGGCAGTTGACAAGGAAAATAGGCCTGGGTAAAATACTTTTTTGTTTTTCAAAATAGGACAACCCAGTTTAGAAGCAATAGAAGTGACCAAAGTGATGCCACAAGCCGAAATTCTTTAAAAAAAAAAAAAATTGGTGGTAATGGAATAAGAGAGATCAGTGGTTTAAACAGATTTGAGTTTTAGTGCCAGAGAATATATTTTTTTTATCTGCATGTGGTTTTACAGGTGAGAAATTTCCACACATAGGGATGTATAAAAAAAAAAAAAGGCAAACCTCAACACTATAGAAATGGAATAAGTTGTTATAATATTCTAGAGAAACACAGTCTCTCTGAATTCGGTCATGCCAGGAGAGCATCTTATAATTTTCCTTACAGTGAATTCGTAGAATCCCCCAAATTGGAAGGAGCCATCTGTTCCACCCTCACATACACATGCCACTTTCTTCTCTCATGACAACCCTCAGACAGCAGACGCCTGCAAGTCCAAATCCAACTCATTCTATAAAAGGAACAGACTCTTATTCCCCACATTTGATATGAAGGCAGGGCTGTGAAATCCCTTCAAGGGGGAGGCCCAAGTTAGGGGTGGGCTGCTAATGGTGTTGGAGGATGTAGGGGCCAGCAAAGCAGAAAGACTAGAGCAGCGGTTCTCAACCTTCCTAATGCCGTGACCCCTTAATACAGTTCCTCATGTTGTGCTGACCCCCAACCATAAAATTATTTTCGTTGCTACTCTATAACTGTAATTTTGCTACTGCTATGAACTGTAATGTAAATATCTTTTTGTTTTCCGATGGTCTTAGGCGACCCCTGTGAAAGGGTCGTTTGACCCCCAAAGGGGTCGCGACCCCACAGGTTGAGAACCGCTGGACTAGAAGATTGCAATGTCAGGGATTCCATCAGGCTGCGGGCAGCAGCCCTGTGCTAGGAAGACTGGTGAGAACAGGGTGAAACTCCATTTTGGAAGATTCTTACAAGGATAGTCACTGAAACATGGAATTGGTAGGCTTGGGCATGGATTCAGAGTGAGTTCCAGAATACTGAGCTCCAATGTCTTAAAGCTAGCCTATCCCCCTTCTCCTTGTTCCAAGGCACAAGCTAGGTTGATGCTTCAGGAAGAATTCAAGAAGCACTGACTGCAGTAAAGGAGGGGCTGCAAGGATAGAAAATCGGGCAGGTCGTTGTACTGCAACCAATTCATGAAAACCAAAAGGCGCTGTCTCCTTAAGCTGGCCTGACCAGGACCTTGGCTCTGCTGTCAGTCGGCGAGCAGATTCACTAGAAGAGCACTGACACCCATGGTCACAACAGGTGGCACTCATTGAACACATGCTAGGGGCTTGGACTGGTTGCAAGCCCTTTACCTGTAATCACTCAATCTTTGTCCTATCAGGAAAGTACTACTAGTATTCTCATTTTTTAGACAAGGAAACCAAGGCACGGAGAAAGGAAGTACCTGGCTTCATAGCTAGTCACCAGGTCACATAACTAGGAAGTGGCAGAGGTAGGGTGGGAGTCTATTATAATAGAATAACAACCTCCTAGAGATGTCCACATCCTCGTCCCCAGAACCTGTGAATATGTTACCTTTCAAGGCAAAAGGGACTTTGCTGATGGGATTAAGTTAAGGGTCTTGAAATGGGAAGATTAACTGGATTGTCCACGTGGGCCTGATGTAGTCACAAGGGTCCTTAAAAGAAGGAAGCGGGAAGGTCAGAGTCAGTAATGGGAGATGCGATGTCAGAAGCAAGGACTTGGCGTGATATAAGGGATGGGCCTTGAGCCAAGACAGGCAGATGGCCTCTAGAAGCTGAAAACACAAGAAAGCAGATCCTCCCTGAAGCCTTCAGAAAGAAGGCAGCCCTAATGACACCTTGATTTTAGACATCTCACCTCCAGAACTGCAAGACAATAAAACAGGCATTGTTTTAAGCCACTAAATTAGTGATAACTTGTTACAGCAGCAATAGGAAACAGGCAGCCTGACTCCAGAGACTGTTTTCTTAAATATTCATTTATATCATCTTTCCAGTGTTTGATGTCAAGATTCCTAGAAAAGATTCCATAAAAGGAGTTTCACATTGGCTTAGGCTTTTCCTTGTTTCGTCCCATAGCACTCAGTGCGTGTCAGACTTTCATTACTATTCTAGATTGATTGCCAGGTACACAGACCTGGTGTCAGTTCATACACACTGGCATGGCAGTAACCAATGTTAAAATGCTGTACGCTTCCTGTCGGTTCGTAAACAGCCCCTGAGATCCTCCCTGCTGTTCTAGACACCTTGGTTTCTCCCTTGGGACCTGCAAGACGTGCCCACGATCCAGCCCTTGTAAAGCCTGACAGGGAGGGCTCCTCCCCAATGCAGGCCCAATTCTGCAGCCTGCGTCCATTCTGTTGATCAGTGGCCATGCCAAAACAGATGTTTAATATTCTGAGCATTACCCCCAAATATATACATGCTGACGAATAATGTAGGATGCCCTAGAAGTTTCCAAAGAATTTTTACTTGTGACAAGAATTTCAGAAATTTTTATCTTCAATGAAAGCAAATTATGACAGAATTCTAAGCAGCATCAAGTGTAACTATCTTTATTAAAATGACTTTCTATAGAGGGCAACTCTGAAACTCCAAGAAGCCCAGATCTGGACTTCTAGACTTCGTACTGAACCACAATGGCCTCACCTGAAAAGAAGCAACTCCCAGCAAACCGTACCCGTGAATACCTCAAAGGTTTGACTTTAGCATGTGTCCCTTTTTCAAGTGAAACTCTGTGGGCGTGACATCCCTTATCCTGTCCTTCTAACTAGGACAAGAAGGCTTTAGCATCAGATAAGTAAATTCTGTATGAAGGGTTATGAAATGTTGTTAACTGCTTTTTCTCTGACATCTCTGGTTTCACTGAAAAGGAATTTCACTGTCTATTGATACCTCTCACATGCCTAGTCTCCTCTGAATAATATAATTGGGTGAATCAGTGTTTTCCTTAGAAGATGCATACGAGGTTATAGCCTAAAACTCTGCTCTACTGATAATCACGCCCTGTGGAAAGAATCTTTTAAAGAAAACTGTTAAGGGAGCATGTCATTATCCCTTCCTCTCCTACAGACATATCATGGCGTGCTGCACATGCCAGGTCTCCACCGGGGCTGCCTGGTCAGCAGAATGGAACACCATACTTTGGAGTCACATTGACTTTAGGCCACCCCCAGCTGTGTGACCTTCACAAGTTAGCTGACCTCTGAAATCTCTCACTAGACAATGAGGATAAGGACCCCTTCCTTGCACACTGGTTATGAGAACTAAATGAGTAATGGACTCACATGCCTACCATAATACCAGTAACTTACAGCCTGTGGATCTGTTAGATCGCTTCCCATCTCCCCCATGTTAGACACCAGGCTGCTTGCCCAGTACTTCCCAGATTGCTAGATGATATTCTCAAATGATAAAATATCAAGCATGACTCTCCTTGATAACTAAGTGTGTTTTACTGCATCATACCAAGCAGGAAGCGAAAGGGGCAAAAGCCATCCACGAGCCGTAGGACTTACAATAATGTTCCATGAACCCAAAGCTATAAGCACAAGCATATTCTGCCTCTAAGAAAATGAAAACTACGCAAAAACTCGAGGAGGAGGAGGAGAAGTCAAATATGAGTAAAAACTCTCATATGTGCCATCCAATAGCAATTCTGAAAGTAGAGACCACCATATTTTTATTGCCCAGTTACCAACACTCCTGATTCTCTATCCGTGTATTTTAAATTTTCCATAAGTTTGAGAAAACAGAGTAGGTGGCCTAAGGTTTTCACTTTTGCCACTTCTAAGCCAGCCATTCAGAAGGCTGATCACAGATACTGTTCCTTCCTTCCTTCCTTTTTCCAGGCACACTGCATGGATAAGATGAAAGAACAGCTGCTTTGCAAAAAGATGGAGAACTGGAACCCAGCCGTGACCCCCAAAATAGACATAGAGATACAGAGAATGTATTTTTCTACCCAATAGCCCAAGGGAGAACCTCTTCAATTAAAAACACTTTTGATACAAAGCCAGACTGTCCAAGATGACCGCCTAAAAATATACGAAAATCTAGGAAAAACACGCTCTCCATCCTTGAGGGAACGTCAATGGAAAATAGCCACTCGGCTTTTCCAGTTACCAGTAATAAAAGAAAAATAGGCTCCCCATTATAAGCTCAGAGCTGGAGGGGTCGTCATCTGGTTCTGAGCCAGCCTCAGGATTTTCTGAGTGCGTTACAAATTATAGGAACAAAATGTGGACTTTTCACTCTAACCATGTTTCATGAGTCCAGACAACTTATTATTAGGTTTACTTCCTAGTAGGCTAGAGTTGAAAAAGATGTCTCCATGTATGGGTAATGTGTATACATTTTTAAAGCTCATGCATTCTTCTATTGAGCAGCAATCATACAATGCACATAGACTTTAAATGAAAGAATTAAGAAAAATATAAACAAAAACAAATACGGCATTAATCCTTTCATTCATCAAATGTTGATAATATGTTAAATATTTACATTCTTGCTAAAATCCGGGATTTTTAAAAAGAGGGCCTGAGTAGAAAGCATTGATTCCCAAATATAACCTATGTACATATTCTGCATTTATTCAGCTTCTTCCTGGAGGTGTCTTCATGTGAGCTCTAATTTAATATAATGCCCCAAGTTATTATTAAGATTGTTATATAAAAATAACTGTGAAAAAGGTTTCTGTCTCTTTAGGTCTAGTTAGTTGTGCATTCGTTTTTCTCTGCTAGCTGGCTGTGAAGTCGTTTGAAGACAGGGCCATATCTTATTCATCTTGGAATCTTTGTCCCAAGACAGCATCTAACATAGAGGAGATATTCAATAAATGTTCTTGAAGGACTTCCTCTTTTGTGAGCTGCAGTTGAAGGCATTTTCCATTATGTTTTTCATGGACTCATATAAATATCTATGTAATAAATTCCTCTGAGAGTTTAACTCTAGGAGGACAAATGTCTCCTGTGATATTCTCTCTTTCCCCCCCCCCCAAGTTTTACTGAGATATAATTAATACATACCACTGCACGAGTTTCAGGTGTAGAGCATAAATTAGGTTTAACTTACATGTATTGTGAAATGATTACCACAGTAAGTTTTGATAACATCTGTCATCTCATACAGGTACAACAAAAAGAAATAGAAAAAAAGGGAAAAAAAATTCTCCTTATAGTGAGAACTCTTAGGATTGACTCTCCTAACAAGTTTCATATGTATCATACAGCAGCAGTAACTGCAGCCATGATGCTGTACATGACATCCCTAGTACTTATTTATAACTGGAAGTTTGTGCCTTTTGTCTTGAGAGTTAGTCCTCTATTAACATACTAAGAACAATATAACACATGATGTTTCTCTTTTCTACCTGGATCCCAGGCAGCTCAAAGTCAAGTTTTAAGTTAAATTATCATTACTTTTCTTAGCTTACTATTTCTGATACAACACTTTCCCTCCTTACATTTTTTTTTTACCCAGCTCCTTGTCTTTTATCCTTGTTTTACATAAACTTTATTTTAAGCTGTCCCCTGTCCCTGTTGGAAGTAAATAGTGGATTAAAAAAAATGAATAAAGAACTAAGGATAGAAGCATGTTTCTTCCCAATCATTTCTTATCTGTGCTGCAGAAATACCCTCAAGATGCTGCTATGCTAGATCCGTGATCATTCAATGTGCTTCAACAGAAATGAGCAGAGAAAACACAGTGTGACATTAAGGAAAGACTCCTGCACTGGGAAGCCAAAAGCACAGGTTCAAGTTCAACCTCTGCCCCTCACTAGCTGTGTGACCTTGAGTAAGACACTTAAATTCCTGAGCATCAATTTCCTCATCTCATAAATGGAGTGTGTTCATTCTTTCAACAGGCATTTACTGAGTCCTTACTACGTGACAAGGACAGTGTCAAGTATACAAAACAAGATCCATGTAATTAAGTTAGTGCATGGTCTAGTAAGGGAGGCAGAAAAGCACACAGATCATTAGGGGAAAATGTGATCATTCCTACACTACATAGGGTACAAAAAAAAAAGCCCAGAAGGAAGACATCGAAATCAGACTGGAGGCTTCCAGAGGATTTGAAAAGAGGCGGCAGTTGCACTGATTGTTAAAGCTGATTGATTGGGAATTAACTAGATGAAAAATGGGACAGAGGAGGGGGAAGAGGACATTCCAGGACTCAGGAAGAGCACATGTGAGATCACAAAGACATGAAACAGCACGACAAGCGTGGGGAGCTACAAATTGTTGGATGATAATATGTGTCCCATCTACCTCCCAGGGTGGTTTCAGGGATCAGTTGAGTGGATGTATACATTGAAAGTGCTTTGTAAACTGCAAAGCACCACATACATGTTCAAATGTAAAAGATTATTATTAGACACTCATTTTTTCTCCCTCCAAATTGGAAACATTTGCTGAAGTAAACATTGCTGATGCATTAGTTGTCAAGATGGTGTATTATATTTGGAAAACATTTGCCAACGCCTGTTCAGTTTTTAAATTCCCAGTCACATGTGTTTTTTGTTTGAGAAAATACATCAAGTAATAACGGATTTATTGTTAATTGTGCAACATTGGAGTTTCAAGGTTTAAGTAATGTCTCTTCCCTACTAACTTTATTCCATGTCGACTGCAGAGTTTGCAGTCATTTATTTATTAATTAAAACTGATCATTGAACACCATTACCACCTTGTAGTGATCAAATCTTATCAAGAGGAAATTTAAGATTCTTGGACACGCGTGCCAATAAAAACAAATTCCTTCTAAGCAAAGGAGGAAAAGGCGTGTGGTTACATTCACTTAAAACAGCTTCCTAAAGAGGTCCAACAGAGCTCAGATCCAAATACTTATCTCCCTATTCAACACTTCAAGAACCAAACACTTCCTTCTTAGGGACATTTTTCCATGATTAGAGAAATCAACAAAAAGCATTCTGGGTAGAAAAATGCAGATGATCACTCATACTCAAAATTCTTGACATGCACACATTATCAGTCATTGGAGGGTTTGAATCACTGCATTTAAAAAGTGCTTTCCCTTTTTCCCTCCTTCCTATAAGAAATTCCCGTAAGAGGAAGGTCTGAGGAAGAAAAGGATAACAGGCTTTTTATTTTCATGGTGCCAACAAGTCATCTTAAACTCTTAGGAAAAAAATCATATCCTGCCCCTTCTTCTCCTTGCAAGAGAGAAATATTTCAAGGCTTGGGAAGGTCTGTGTTACTGGTGAAATCTTATATTGAGTCATGATCAATTAAGCCACTCATTAGCAATTCTGGTTATCAGATTCTAATAGATCATGTTGATGAACTAAGGAATACATGCACTTATTTTTGTGTGGAGGAAAACCGAAACATAGCTCATCAAAGCTAAACAGGATCCGAAAGGCTATTTTGTACGATATCTCATTTTAAGGAAGGGACAACCTGAAGAAAGTCGACTCATTGGCTTAAGATCAGACAGTGAATAAAAAGCACAACTGAGATGAGCAGCTGATGGCTCCTGACCACCAAGGCAGCGTGTCTGGACACAAGGCCAAATCCAGGTTAAAAACGTGGGACTTGCAGATGCTTAGGGGAGTGGTTTCATGCGAGGGATTCACCTGCTGCCACTCCAATCCCACCACTTGAGAAGGCTGTCAAGTCTAGCTTGAGAGCACCAGGGCTCCAGCGGCCTCTTGGCAGACAAGAGAGCTGGTCCAGGGTGTACTTGAAGCAGGCAGCTCCTGCTAGGTGAGGTGAGTGGCTTCTGAGCTGTGGCAGGACTCCCAGCTGGAGTAACCAACCCCGCTGTGCCTTGACAAGAGTGGTGGCTGAAACCCAGACACACTGAGACTTGCTTGAGAGGCGAGCTGGGAAAAAATGATTTGTTGTAGAATTCCTGTTAGTCCAGTCAGCTCCCATTCTGTTGTGAAACCGGATTTGTAGGCACATGCACTGGCCAGTGAGTCAGCCCTTAAAAAGTCATTCATAATTTATGTATAAACAAGAATAGCTTTTGTTTCAGGGAATTTGGGAGGTTTTTGTAGCCTGCTTTCTTCCAGTACCATTTCTGAAGAACTGTTCCTGTCTCAAGGCAGTTCCTATAGGCCTATAAATACTTTGATGTTCAGACATCTGGAACTTGTATTTGGTGTTGACTAATGAGTATTATTATTTTATTATGTATTTATATATGATCTGAAAGAAATTTGAGGTTATATGCCACATAACTCTGTATACACACTGAACAATGACAAATTCTTTTTACCCATTACACTTATGATTTATTACTTGGACAGAAGAAGTTCTGAGTCATTCAATTGACATATAATTGTGTTTTGGAAGATAGTAATGGGATAGAGAGAATGTAAAATTGCCCCTAACATATACTGTTAAAATAATTTGTAAGTGGACAAAATGGACTCCAGAGATATTATTTTTCTCATTTTAAAAATATCAAAGGATAGCCAATACGGCAACAAACTCCAGTGCTCCTTTTGAATGAGTTAAAACAAGCGTCGGTCTTAGAAATACATGTGGGTATGTTTGAAAGGGCAATAAACAATGCATAATGGATCTGACTTCAAAGAACGCCTATTGGAGAACCAGACCTATTTCAAAGTCAAATGCTCAATACCCAGTTTGCCTTGGTACCAATAAGCCACAGGTAAACACTAAGATCAAAGGGAAAGGTGGGTGTGTGGAGGGGCGTGTGATGACATTACTTTCTCCGCAAAGCATTTTCCCCAAGGGACAGTGCAGAAGGCACCTTGTAACAGCCTCTGTTGTATATTCAGGAATGTATTTTAGAGGAGTGTCAGAGGCATTTCAGTCTGGAAGAACTGCAGCTCAGAGGCCGTGAAACAAGAGACACAGTGAAGGTGGCAGGCGCTTGGGGAAGAGGATACTGCGCTGGAGAGGGATAAACGGCGCCTTTATGGGCCACGCCAATCCAGGCCTGCTTGCTTTCTTCTCCCTCCCACGAGCAACATCAGTGTAAACTGGTTTGGCCCATCAGCAGGCAGGCTGGCCCTGTGTGGAAGAATGGGCCCTCTGTGCATGCAGGCAGAGCAGTTGCCAACAAAGGCCCATTGGAGTGTTTAAAAGCTCCAACTTGCTGCTGAATCAAAGCATTTCCAGAGGCTGAAGCTGCAAACAGGATGTGCCATCAACAGTGAGAGGAACTCTTTGCAGCTCCCCTGGAGGAGCCTTCAAATTGACTTATCTGCTTTGCTGACAGTCCCCAGTTTCCCAGTTTCAATGCCCACAGTGTAGGCAGCACTCATTAAAAGTCATTACCCAGAGTTCTGTTAAATCATACTAAGCTGCATTTGGGGGCTTTGTCCAGGAGCTAGCTGACTCCATAGCAGGGAAAAAGTCAAAAGGACCCAGAGGATCCCACTACAGACTCAAGGAGTCCTAAAAACAGAACAAAATCAAAACTTGGTTTTAAGCATGTCTTAAAATGAAGCAATATTTCCAGTACACGCACACACACACACACACACACACACACACACACACACACACTCCTTTTCAACGACTTCATTTTATTGTCCATGATAAACAAATTAGATTATTGCTCAGGAACATAAACTCAAGAAGAAATGCTAGCCTTACTTTGAATAGATGCAAAAACCTGAGATAAGGGGTAAGACTTCGGGGCTATGTTTAGATTGCATGAAAATTATCTGTCCTATATATTTAAAAATGTGTCACAATATTTTCCTTTGACTGTCTTCCAATGACTATATTTCTTGTCCAAAGGACTATGTGAGGATTAGTTGATTAGAAATAAACAAGAACTAGATATACTGAAAGTAAACAGAGCAACAGATGAGTAGCACAAACCAGCCTCACTAACAATGATGGAAAACAGAGGATGTCAGCCTCTGCCACTGACTGGCCTGGTATTTCCCCAATATGTTCTCTTCCTGGACAGTGATTCCCACCCCAGTGCCTAACCGGGTGCCAGCAAAGTAGGTCCGTATATCAGCTAAGCTTCCCTATCACACCTCTCACTTTATTACAGCCTCATGGCACCTGGGATGAGGCCGTGCTGCCAATTTGGGTTGAAAAGTTTGGATTTCTAATGAAATTATAACTAAGTTCCAATCCCCCCATTCTAGGGCACCCGTAACTCTCAGTACCCACCAGTCTAGATTAGCCCCATGCAAAGGACTGTGCTTTCGTTTCCTGTCTCCGATATTGTTTGATCTGGAGCTAGAGCTGCCCAACACTAGGCCTCACCCAATCTAGTGAGACACCAGGAGCCCACATAACTTTACAGGTCATTTTCCACAGGACTTCATCCTGGCCCAGCTCCCCCAAACTTGAGGAGCTATTTTGCTGCTCCCCAGCCTCATCCCTAAATGGTGGTCACCATCTGGGTTCCCAGACCTTGGACGACCCAGATGAGATGCTCCAGTACCACCTGGTTTTAGAACTATCCCTGCGAGGCTGAGTCCCAGAGGTGTTCTTCCAGGACTGCTCACTGATCTCTCTAAAGCCGGTCATGCATCTGGGTTTACCTTCCGCCCTGGAGAATGTGTCTTTGTCTGACCCCGGCTCCTTTCCATTCTCCACTGCCTGATATTACCGAGCTTGACCCTTAATGCCTCAGGTCTGAGCCATTCTGAGCGGTGATGGTGAGCTACCAATGATGAAGGAACTAAGGCTTCCTTATAATTATCTTCAGTGCCCTCACTTCACTGCCAATAACAACGATGAACAGCATGTCAGTCAATCATAAACCCCTCAGAAAGGAATCTTTACTTTCAATGAGGAAAGAGAAAATTTTTATACAACCCACTTTGAGAACCTACTTCAAACAAAAGAATTGTAGAGGAAAAAAACAAACTGTCTGACCCAGAGTGGTGAGAAGATACATTGATTTATCTATTCATTAAGCATTTATTGAGTACCGAGTATGACTAAGTCATTTTACCTTTCTGAGCTACGTTTTCCTTGTCCACAAAGTAAGAATTTTGGTCTAACGGGAAAGAAGTTTCTTTCAACTTTAACTCTCTGTGCTTCTCCAAAAAATGCTAATACAGGCAGATCATATGTCATGCCTACATAATAACACCTGTCTGAATGTATGTGAAGGAAAGATCATATATCAAATTCTATTTATCCCCAATAATATTTACTGAGAACCTACTGAGTTAGAAATCCAAAGATAAATGAATTATACACTCACAACCCCTCAGCACCTCAGTATCTAGTGGGGAAGGCAGGCGTATTAAAGGAATTATATTTAACAAATTGGTTCTGGACAATTTATATTTCTTAATTATTACCAATTTGTACAATACACAAAAATACAAAAAAGAATATAAAAATCAGCAGAAATCTACCAGCCAGAGATTGTTATACTTAAGATGGTGAACCTTCTTACATAAACCCCATGTACTTCCTATAAATTGGAAAATACAGGTATTTTTAAATACTGCTATTTCCCTAAAAATACATGTCATGGATCTCTCTCCTTGGCAATAAATATGGATTTATATAATCATTTTAACTGCTGTAAAATATTCCCTTATTTGTCTGTAGTATAGTATACTTAACCAGCTTCCTGTTGATGGGCAGTGTATTCTATTTTTCTATATTAACAAGAATATCCTAATACTCACTTTTTTTGGTCACCTTTCTAATGTCTCCTTTGAATGAACTTAAATAAAAATGTGGATCTCAATGTATATTTACATTTTATAGTATGAAACATATTGCCAAGCTATACTCTTAAAGGTTTGTGCCAATTCACAGTTTCAGCAACCATACAGGAAATTACAGTATTTACCTATACTCTCATAATCTTTGAACCTTTTACCTTTTCTTCCCATCAACCTGTTTAATATTTGCCATTCTGACAAGTGAGTTTGTTTTCATGAACTTTTCTTTGACTATCAGCGAGGTCGAAAATCTTCATACATATGTATAACCTGTTCATATCCTTTTCCATTTCTTCTTTATTTATATAAACTTTGTGTTATGCATTGGTTAATAGCTCTTTGTATATTAGAAATCCTGCCCCTTGTGCTATCTATAGGTACATGCAAATGTTTTTCCAGGGCAAATATGATTGCTTTTAGCCACTTAAGTTTTTTTAATTATTAAAATTTTCAAATATACACAAAAAGGGGAGAATAGAGAAAAAAAGAGATAAGTATAAATGAATGCCAGTGTATATCACCCAGCTTCAACAGCTAATTAATACACAATCTTGTTTCAGTTTTAAACCCCCTTTCCTCCAACCCTGGATTCTTTTGTAGCAAATCCCAGACATCCTATTATTTCATCTACAAATACTTCAGTGTGTATTTCTAAAAGATAAAGGTCTTCAGAGGTTTTTTTTTTTAATGTCATCAAATTTATATTTTTCATTTATGGTTTCTGGTTTTTGTGATATATACTCAAGTCATTCTCAAGGCCAAATTATTTTATAATGCATTTATTATTTATTCAGGTATTATTATTGTTCTGTATTTAACATTGAAATATTTGAACTATTTCAAAATTACTTTGGGACAAGAAACAAGATAGGAACACAGCATGGTACCCCTATCTCCTAATATCATTTATGAAAAATGTCCCTCAACTAATGTAAAGGTGACTTTTATTATATACAAAATTTTCCACATACCTAAGACTGCTTCTATATAGATCCCCTAATCTATTGATTGGCTTCTCCATCAGTAAAAACACACTGCTTTAATTTTTGTCACTCCCTAAAATATTTTAATAACTGGTCTAAGTTTTTCCTCATTAGGTTTTTTCCCTAATTTTCTCGTTGTTATATCTTTATTCATCCAAATTAATTTTTAAAATAATTTTACGCCATTCCCCAAAATCCTCTTGAAATTTTAATTTGTAGTTCATTGACATTACAGATTAATTTGGGGAGAATCAATATCTTCTAACATTGAATTTTTCTAAGTAGAAATAAGTGTGTCTCGTTTATTCAAATCTTACTTTGTCAATCAGTAGTGTTCTCCAGATTTCTTCATATAGATCCTAAAATTTTCTTTAATTTTCTATAATTTTCTTCATAAGTTAGCTAGTTTAAGCTTTTTTTCTGTTATTATGAATCAAATGTTTTTTTAGAACATTTTCTAATCGATTATTATTTATATATAAAGATTGGTTATATACACATACACATGCATATATGTAATTTATATAAGTGTATTATATGTAATTATAATTATATACTATATAATTATAGATTTTATATATAACATGTATAGTTACAGATATACAATATATAAATATAAATATAATACACATATTGTAATATATACTATAAATATATTTATAGAAATGTAATATATAAATATACAAATGTAACATATTGTATAACATAATTATATAATTATAATACTTACATATTTATATAATATATATAACACATATATTTTATAGTTAGTCACCATGACAACTAAAACTCTTTGTAATTTTTCATCTCTTTCTGATTGTGATATTCTTATCCTGACAGTATCATTAATAAGAAAGAGACCAGGGTTTAGAGTATTGTCAAGACAGCAAACAACAGATGGACCAGGGAGAGGCATGGCCAAGAGGCAGAGAGCCAGAAAATAGTAGCTCTAGGTGTGCATAAAACAATCCATGATTTATGAGGAAGAAAGAAGAGAATTCAAAGCGCTTCTCGTAGTTTATTCCGTGCTTTAAAAATGCCCTCAGTGAGGGCGGCACTGGAAACGTAGAAGTAGCCTTGAGAGCCTGAGAGACAGCAACGGGCGGGCGAGAACCCTGGTGCCCCCTCCAGGCTTCATAAGTGCACGGGCCACAGGGGGCGCTGGCTCGATGCCCTTCCTGAAGCAGCACTTCAGGGTACCCCACTGTGTTCGAGGTGACACACCAGTTCCAGAGCTGGCACAGACTTCAGAGCATCTCATTCAAACTCCTTGTTTTTTAGTGAAGGGAAATGAGAGAACCAGGGATTGCGCGTGGTCACAAGGCTAGCTAGTGGCAGATGCAAGCTTTTCTGGATCTCGACTCCTCTGGGCCTCCAGACATGAAGTCCAGAGTTCTGTTCTTTCTATCATGTTGCTTCAAGGGATTTAGATCTGAACTTTTTGGGGATTTTTACTTTTCTAGTTGATAAGAAGAAAAATTCTGAGATGTTCAAAATTAAAATTACAGTGGCCAGAGAGTGAAAGAAAGAGACAGAACAGTTGGCCTATTAATAATCGCCGTGGACCAGCTTTGACAAAAAACTGCTCTCATTCCTGTATGTATGTTGGAATTTAGGATTAATTTCCAGGTGGCTACATCTGAGATTATCCAAAAGAGACAATAGTCAGGCACCACAGAACCCCAGAAGCCTCAGTTTCCTAGTTGCACATGAACTTTCCAATCTGCTGCCCACAGCCCCTCCACGGGAGGGACACTTGTTCCTTGTGGACTCTGCTGTGTCTGTCCCAGAAGTAGCACAGCGTCAGCTTCTCCCATCCCCTCTGTCCACAGCTACTGTAAATCCTTTCAGAACGGCTTACATTCCCCTTCCCCCATTTGATGTACTAAAATACTTGCAAAACTCAGGGGCTACAGACATGCTGTCCTTCCTACCTAGCTGTGCTACTGATGGTTTAGACTCCATGCCCCAGACATGTCTTCTACTCCTCCCCCTCCCCCCCTCCTCCAGCCAGGGCAAAGGGTCAGAAATAGCAACTGGTGATTAATCAGGTGGCTCCTGTCTCAGGGTCCTCGATACAGTTACCACCACCCCACCCTGCCCCGCTCCCCCACCCCTCCTCCCTGCTCCCCCTCCTCCCTGCTCCCCCTCCTCCCTGCTNGGTGTCCACCCACCTGGATTTGGGTGCCCAAAGCCATTCAGCAGGGGTACAGACTGTGCCCTGCCCTAGGGGCTGAGGGTCCTCGATACAGTTACCACCACCCCACCCTGCCCCGCTCCCCCACCCCTCCTCCCTGCTCCCCCTCCTCCCTGCTCCCCCTCCTCCCTGCTCCTCCTCCTCGCCCTCCCCCTCCCCTCTGCTACTCCTCCTTCCTTCCTTCTCCCTTCTTCTTATTTCCTTCTTCTTTTTTTTTTCTTTTTTTTTGCTAGTAATGGCCTAATAAACCCTTTCTTTTAAAAAGACTTTCAGCCATGGCAGTTAATTTTTTTTATTTAACATAGCCTAGTGGAGTCGGTTTTTCTGCTATATTTTAATACACAGAGATTTAAGTATAAAGAACTTACTCTTTCACCTATGAACACTACTGGGAGCATTTGAAAGAAATTCGTTTACAGGCAAAATGCAATTTCAGAGATTTGCACATGACTTCTCTCTGTAGAGATGTAAATGCAGAAGTTTGGTACAATATAATCAGGCAATTCAGTTTTATCAATAGTGGAAACACCACTATACAGTGGCTTTCATTAAGTGATAGATGTCCATTTTGTCACTTTAGGGTCATGTGGAAATCTTCCATTTGATGTGATTGAGATGGCTCTGTGTTATAGCGCAAATTCATTTTTGTGTGCAATCACAGAACTTAGTAAGTCTTTTATTCTTGTTTCATTTGTAATTATGATATGTTGCTACCAGCTGAATGGAAATACACTGGTGATAGCCTGGTTGAAATTACCAGGAAATCTACTGATCTGGTCAACTGAGAATGAGATCAACGGCATTTTACAGTAAAATATGTTAATTTTCTAAATAAACAAAAAAAATTTCCTCCACTAATCTGATATGTCAAGAAATAGAACTACGGCACATTCAAAACAGCAATTATTCAGATCCAGAGAATACGCAAAAATAAAAGAACAGTAAAAGTAATGTTTTTTTTATTATCATGAATATCATGAATTTAAAGTAATAATATGCACTTTACTAAAGTTATGCCTCTCGGAATGTTTTAATCTTATTTTATAAACAGTTCTAAAAATTGCACCAGCCAATCCCATGTCACATCAGAAAAAAACTGATGGAGATCAGAGTGAAGAGAAAAATAAGAACTGGCAGGTGGTAACTTCAGAGAAGATGATTAAGCCTGTTGATCAACAGCACGTGCAAGAACTCAAAGAATTAAAGGGTCGGGGGCCAAGAGGCCCACACATACAGTTGTGACGGCCTCTCTGTTCTATAATATTGCAAAATATTCATGGTGAAACCCTGAGGCATGAGGAGGAGAAATCAACTGCATTTACTATATTCTCTTTAAGCAAGTATGGAATTAATTCACTTTTGATCATTTTTCCATCAAATGATTACATTAAAATTATTTTTCACTCTAAAGGTAAGCATTTTCTGTAAAACTCTAAGCAGTTCATTTATTCCTTAATTCAGATAAGTAACTTCAGTATTAATCAGTAGTACTTAAAATTTATATTCAACTGGAACAAGATTTTAAGCAGTACAAACTCTTAGGTATATTTCACATTAATTTATAAAGAACTAAAAATAATGTTTAATCCAACATTGATTCTGTTGCACCATTTTAGTAAAATTTATTTGACCACAAAATGCTTTTGTCAGGGAGCATCTCAGAAGTCAAATCTTCCTTTGAACATGCAAGAGAAATGCTGCCCTGGTGCGCAGAAACTGTACAACACCATATAGGCATTTAACAACCGTCCCTGACTCAAAAACTGGATTCAGATTACAAACACATTCCATGTAGTTCGAAATCACAAAAACAAGATGAGGAATTGGTTCAACCCAGTGAGCATAAAATATATTCTAGAGAGAAAAGAACTAGGATTCTGTCAGTGGAATATTCTTTCCTGCCTTTGCCTATATCTAACCAAAATTCCTGATTCAAAGTGAATAATGGATTCGTCAATTCCAAGCTAGTGAGTTTCTGATCACCAACCAGGAGGCATAGGCAGCATGATAACTTAGAAAGATACATTTCTAGTTTTTCTTAAACGGATCAGATTATCAATTTATTTTAAAGATCGCCCTTAAGGGCCTCATTTCCAGCTATTTTATGCTCCTGTGGACATCAAACAAGGGCCCTGGGTACTCAGGGAGTTATGATCTAAGCCCATAAAATATGTCTATAGGCTCATGTTCCCATGGTCACATGACTGTAAGAACAGTAATTGGCCAGGTGTCTAAAGGTCTCTGTTAACAGTTAGGCTATTTCTCATTAAATCTTGGCTTGAGTGGCCACTGGGATGTTTCAGTGACCTGACTCATCTTACTGAATTCATCCATTTACTCAACAGACATTTTTGAGGGCCACCTATGAATTACACACCCGCAGAACACCAATCAACCAAACAAGAGGCAAACCAGAGCCACTCACAGTTCTGGTGAAACAGCCCATCACCCTCCAGGCTACTGCGTATGCAGTGCCCAGGGCACCAAAGCACTCAGGGGGCCGATACAAATCTGCTGCGGGGAACAGAGCTAAGTGGAAATACTGCACTGTGAAATATGTGTGTGATGTGACTGCTTTCCAGACTCTGAAATCCATTGATGCTCTCTGGATGGATTTAGAAGGACATATGTTCAAAAGAGGTATGGAAGATAGGAATGAAATTTGACTTCTGTTCCCAAACTCAACTCCTGACTTCTTGGGAACGTACTCTCTCTAACATTTCTGCAAGTGATTCATCTATCCCTAAAAAATAGTCTTATCTTTGGGCTGAAATATATTCAGGAATCAGTGGCTTTTGGTTTTATTTAAAAAAAAAAAAAAGCTTAACATGGATTTTGTGTATATGCTGACGTTTGTTAAGCTATTGCCTTTGTTTGAGGTTGTCATACAGAATTTGAGAGCTGGAAAAGATCTTTCATATAATCCATTACAGTGGTGTTAGAACTATTAACCACAGTACCCCAGGGGTCACCCTGCTTTAATAGTTGACTTGCCTATAATCCCAAGAACATTTATTTAAAGAATGGGATCTCTAAGGATTTTTTAAAAAGAGTTTGAAATCACTGAATTCTTCCAACTCCCTTGTGTTACGAATGAAGATACTGAAACTTAGAGAGAAACATGTCTTGCCAAAGATCCCACAGTGGGTAGGTGACAGCACCTGGTGTCAAATCAGTACCTCCCCATTCCTTATTCAAGGATAGTCCAGTAGGCCATGCTGCCTCCTAGTAAGTGTTTAAATAGCCAGGGTCCTAAGGTTAGGAGTATTTCAACAGACTGTGGCATGATGGAATTTCTGTCCCTTCCAAGATCTTTGTCATCCTCTGCAGTGTCCTTTCTAATGCCCCCTGGAGGCAAGGCCATCTGATGGCATCATAACACCTCAGGGTTCTGCTCTGAGGAGGTATCAACATTACCAAGAAAGTTTGCCTGTAAAGGCTCTATGTTAAAGAATGTGAGGGTCCATAGCTGTACCCCAGGAGGGATCCAGGAAAGCATCATGTTCTCTCCAGACTTGGCTACAAAGGGCCGTGGTGAAACCGGGCCAAAACCCTGGTGGGGGAGGCAGAATAATGAACGGGAAGGACGCATGGGCATCAAGGTGAAAGCGACTTCTCAGTGCCCATGTGAAGCAGGAAAGAGGTGATGGAATGTTTTGTACTATCCTCTGGCCTCCAAGTGTGTTTAACATTGAGCTTAAGACTGTACTACACAACTTTTCATATCAAAAACATTTATGTGAATTTCACTTAATTTTATAAACACGTGGCTTACAAATGTTAGCACCTGCCTACCGATAACCTTCGAGGATGTACAGAAACACTATATAATAACATTTAATTATGTTCATAACTAATGATTAATAATAAATTTCTGTAGTTGTGTCTGACTGAGGAGGTGTATTCCTTTCTTACACAGAAAAAGAGAAATAAAAACTGTCTTACAGAAGATGGAAAATATTCAAGAGAGGACATCATAGCCACGTCCATACCAAAAGGAAGGACCAAGGAGCACCGTGACAGGGTCAAGTCCTTCTTTCTGTTTACTAGTCCTCTGAGAATTATCGATGTGTCTGCTTTGTCCTTTAAAGTTTTGAGAGCTAATAATTGTACGTGGGAACAGACTGTTCTCTGGTTCCAGCCTTGGAGCCTCAGACTTCCCCATCACTGTCACTCAGGTAATGCTGTGTCTATATCTGGATCTCTGCATCTAGGAAACATCCTGACTTCGTGCATCTGTCTGCCTGCTTTAACCATGATCTTATTCCATCCCTCTCCCCTCTGGGCTTTTGATCCACTGATTTATGGCCTTAGCTTAATATTAATTTTTTAATTTGTCTTAATTGGTCGGTGCAAGAATAATGAATACAGCCAAAGTCAAATTTGCAAAGCCCAAGGTGATGGCAACTTATTTTGCACCTAGAACACTGTGACTTCACTGCCTTGTGTCCCAAGGACAATAGTAGTGGTTAAGAGCATAGTTCTGGAATTTAATTCCTGTGTTCAATTCCTGGCTCTTCCAATAACAAGCTGTGTGATCTTGAGCAAATCACTTAATATCTCTATGCTTCTGTTTTCTCCTATGTAAAGTGGGGATAATAACTATAGTACTGACTTCTTCCTAGGGCTTCTGAAGTCTTAAGTGAGATAGTAGTTGTAAGGTGCTTACTAGCACACAGTAAGTACTCAATAAATAGATTTTATCAATTTTATGCTGTTGTGTGGATCATGGGAGTAAACTCTTTTTCTGATTCAAGTCTCAATAGAGAATAGTGTAGCCATTGTTTTCTTTGGTTGACAGAGTGTAACATTCTCTAGCCGTCCTGAACACCCAGCAGCAGTCATAGCTTGTATCCTATGGCTCTTGACTACCTTTGTCCTTTCTAATTCTGTAATTTTCTCTCCTTTTCTCCATCACTGTCACTGTCATTATCATCTTCATTTTCAGCAACATCAGGACTGAGTACAGTGCAGAAAACCAGTCAGAAAGTTCAATTCACCAAAAATTCAATGAGAAGCTACAATGCAACAGGCAGTAGTCGGCCAGGCACAGGAACAAAGGTAAGAGTGAGATGCACATCCTGCCTGGAGAGAACCACAGGCTAGATAGTGGACGAAACACAGTGGAGGCTCATTAGCTCTGATGTCCACCAGGATTCTAGGAGAACAAGAGACCTGAAATGCTGGGAAACCCAGGGACCAAATCTGAAGCATCTGTAAGCCTTCAAATACCCAAAGGACAGAGACAGAGCAATAGGACTTTTCTCAAGGCCCTCAGTGCATCTTGCTCAGCATGGGCCACACTGGAGACTTGGGATGGAATGAAAGGACTAGATGTGGGACTGTGGGCCAGAGCCAAATTCCTAAGAAGTGAGCTAGAGCTGTGGCTGAGACCCAAACCCAGTGGAATCCAAGGGCCAGCGGTTGAGAAATGCTTTCTTGGCCTATTCAGAAAGGTGGTAAAAGCTTGGTGCCAAAGCACCATTTTCAGCATCAGTATCTTTACTACAACGCATGATTCACTTACTCAAGCCGGACCCTGTAGTCAAAGACATGCTTCATACACAGAAACTACTTAGATGGCTATTGTTTCCTCCATTTTACAGATGAGAAGACTGAGCCTCTGAGCATTTAGATAAACTGTCCAAGAACATACAGCTATTAAGTAGCAGCCCAAGTCTCTAAGGAACGAAGACAGTTAACTAATTATACACACCCACACATTCACCACAGCTGGCATAAGGTTGGTAGCTGAGATAAAGTAAATTATTTAACTGCTTTTAGTGCAATTCTACTTTGTTTATATTATACTGAAAACTGTACAGTGTCTCTTTTGTGTAGCTATAAGAAGTATTGTATGGTAAAGCATTCATCAGCTATGTATCTGCCTTGAAGTATCTTCTCTTTGCTCTAGGAGGCCAAAATGAATTTCTTTTGTTCACTTCCACTCATTAAAGAAATTTATTCAAAATTAGTTCCACTGGATAATTTTACAGTCTATAGACTGGAAATAAATACTTCTTTAGAATTTGCAACATCTATCATGATGTTTCACTATGGTAATCAGATGTCAGCATTGGGTCCAATCTGGGCTTCATTCTTTTCTCTTTAAGTACACATGTTGATTGATCTCAGTGAGATATGTCCTATACTCTGAATATATTGTACCTTGCTGCATTAATCATTACTTAGCTACAGGGAATGAAAATAACCAATTTCCTTAATGAAAGGGCTCTAGTAAGACAAGAGATGCTCTATTCACCACTTTTCATTTGTCTTGGCTAATAGTAACAGCAATAATAATAATACTTTCAATTTAGACATTTCCTTTCTTCCGAGAAGTTCAAAGCTCTGGTATGTCTAGTATGTCATGAGAACAGACAGATGAGTAGTAGTGAACTTGGCAAGGAGAAACAGATGTTATGTGTGCCAAATTAAAACACAAAAATGAGAGACCATAATTTATTTGATGAATGTATTGTCTTTCTTAGGATGGATGCAGTGTGGTGTAAGAAAGGGGGGGAAAAAAAAAAAACAAACCAGAGAATTTAGATGCAGGCTCTTGCGTGTGAGTCTTGGTTCTGCTATAAACCACCTGGGTATTCACACTTAAGCAAATCTGAACCTTGCTAAATCTCAAGAGTTCTCACCTATAATAGAGAAACAGTGAATATCTGTCTCATATGATTATTAAGATAAAATAAGAGTTCAGTATGGCACTATAAACAATGAAGTCTTATAACACAAACGTTATATTATTGTTTTCTCATGAGACTAGAAGAAAAACTTCCAAGCAAACTAACCGGCATGGGTTCACACCATCCTCCACAATCCATGCTCAACTTTTTATTCTCCAGTTCCTTCCCTGGCATCTGGAACCCACTGGAATGTTCACTGATGTCTGTTGAATTGAAATGGATTAAACCAAATTGAATTGATATTCTTTTACACAGATTCATAAGAACAATAGATATGGTAACCCGATGTCTCGTGCATTTAAACTCTGGGATATCAGATTTGTAACCTATAAGATCAGAGGAAGTAGCCCCAAACTGATTCAAGAATAAGAAATTTGGGAGCTAAGCATTATTTAGGAAATCAATAGAACCCATGCTTTCAACATGCAGTTACATGAGAATTTTTAAATGTTTCTCAGGTATAATTTATCATTCAAGAAAGAATTATAACTCTAAATAAAGAGAAGTTGGTATTTATATTCCCATTCCCAAATGATTCCATGGACTATCTGTCATCTTTTTGGAAAAAATCGTTTTGTAATAGGATTTCAACAGGGATAAAAACAAAAGGCTCTCTTATCTCTTATCTAATGTGATCCTCATAATAATCCCCCATTTTATAGGTAAGGAAGCAGAAATAAATAGACTATGTGAATAGATCCTAAATGATGAGGTTAGGATTAAAAAATCAGTTCTTCATTAGTTGAGACAACCACTCTAGTAATAATAATAACAATAATAAAAATACCATGAAAGGGCACTCAATTCTAAGCATTAGAAGAGGAGAAATAAATGAGGGGTTGGTTTATATGACTCTATAAGGACAAAGTGGCTTTACCATCACTGCCAACAAAAACTGAACAGCACACTCAGCTCTTTGAAGTTGATCTCCTCAGTGCCTAAGAGAAAGTCTGGATGTAGGGTTTGATCACTGTGGTTGCTGGTGGTGGTGGTGAGTTGGGTTTTCGTTGGTTTGTTCTTTCTTTCTTTCTTTTTTTTTTTTTTGGTTTTGGTTTTGTTGTTTGAATTGCTTTTCCTATAATTGAATTAACTATTATTTGACAAACTGACCAAGAGTTTGTCAAGAGTTCTTAAGAGTTGTTAAGAGTTCTGCCCTCAAAAAGACAATCTAAAAATATAAAAAGAGAGGGCAGAAATAGAATAAAGAATAATGGCATCACAATGAAAATATAACAATGGACATTAAAAACGGACAGTAGGAAGGAAACAAGGGATATGGAGTATACACATGTTGTGCTTCAAACAACTGTGCTCCTAGAAAGCTGAAAACAGACCATCTTGTCCATCCTCAATCACTTTTACCTTTTTTACTTAATTGGGTATTTTTTGTATTTTTTTTTCCTGGAAAACAACATGATAAAATGGAAATAAAATTTTAAACAATCACCCAAGACCCTAATATAAAAATTAGTCTTTATTTTTTATATTTAAGCCTTTCCAAACTACTTTCTGACAGATTTCATATACTCTTTCCAAGTCCCATATGAAGGAAGTAACTGCTTTCTGATTGATATCTGGGTAAGCACAAGCTTCCATAGAGTGGGTTTATTCAGAATGATATTCGGGCTGGCAGTAAATCTCTCCTGGGCTTTCCTCTGGCTTCTTGAACCTTTCTCTGTGTAATATCACCCGAAGATCCAGACTGGGAGAAATGCCTCTCTCTTCCAAAGAAGCACTTATAAAAGTAAACATATCAGGGGCCGGCCGAGTGGCATGTTGGTTAAGAGCTGGCTTGGGACACCAGAGGGCCCCGGTTCAGATCCCACATATGAGGGCCAGTGATGCTGCCCTCTGCAGCTAAGATGCTGAACAACAGCTCAACTTGGAGCTGGGCTGCTGTGAGTCGCAGGCGATGGCATAGGCTGCAGCCTCTGCTGCAGTGGGTTACCATGGGCTACCATGTGTAGCCAGCAGCCAGCGTGAGCGGCCAGCAGCCGCAGTGAGCGGCCGTCCAGAAGCCAGCAACTGATCTGCCTCGCCTGGGAAGAGCGTAATGATGGTGCCAACTTGGGCCAGTGAAGCGATGTCCTCCACAACTAGACTGAAGAACAAAAAGGACAGTAACTTGTCTGTTCCCATCCCCCAATTCCCCAGCGCTGTTCCCCTTCCCCCAATTCCTCAGAGCTGTTCCCATCCCCCAATTCCCCAATAAAAAAAATCTTTAAATAAAAAAGTAAACATATCACATGGACTGCTATCCAGGACTCAATCACCTTCTTACAAAGATGTAAAACTTGTAATGAAAGCTACCACTCACTAAGAGTGTCTATTAGTCAGATATGAGTACATTATTACTAAGTGCTGCATATATTTTTTATTTTTATATAACAAAACAACCCTGTGACTAGGTATTATTATTCCCATTGCACAGTGGGCTAAATGGAAACTGCAAGAAGTTAAGTAACTAACCCATGATCAGAGAGCACACAAGTGTTGGAATTGGGATGCAAACCTAAGTCCGCCAAGTCCCAAAGCCTTTTTGGATGTGCTGCAGAAGCCATGAGCACAGAGTCATGCTGCTGTCATCTGAAGTCAGGCCATCGGGAGCTAAAGTCCGACAGTCACTGGATGACAGTTTCCACTGGACTGGACTTGATCCAAAGAGAGAGCTTAGTGAATCCTGAAGAAGGGTGCAGTGGCACGTACTTCAGGCTAGTCATCTACTTTGTTAATCACTTTTCCAATATCACTTTAATGCCACTTCGTTCTCTAGTCTATTTATACCTTCAATTTTTATATGGAGAAGCTAAACCAAAATATGCTGTATCACCTTGCAGGAAGACAGTATCAAGCTGCAAAAAGAATGTGAATTCAGGGGGAGCTTAGAAAGCCCCGAGCCCCAGTCTCAGCTCGGCCTTGCACTAACTCTGTGGAAAGCAATAAAAACAACAGTAACTAGGAGTGAGGCACGGTGCCCAGGACTTTACCTGCGCCATTTCATTTAATCTTCAGCTACTCCATGATGTATTTATAGTCTGCTCACATAACAGACTAGGAAGCTGAGGTCCAGGGACTTCCCAAATTTGAATGCAGGCTTCATCATAACTGCCTACATAAACCCGGGCAGTTAATCAATACACCAAACTCACAGAACTATTACAAAAATACAGTATAAGCTTGGCGCACAAAGGCTGCTTGTCTTATTCAGTTCGGTCTCTCTTCTCGGTCTCTGACAGCGTGACTTGAAATAGTAGGAATTTGGTTATGATTGAATTTAGCACCAAGATAGAGATTGGTTGATACACAGGCGGAATGGCATTGCAAGGATGATATGAAATAGGTGTTTGAGGATTAGGCCCTCGGGAAGCTGGAAAGCTGGTCAGACCTCCTGAAAAGGAGGAGCCATGCAGGCTGCGGGTCTCATCGTCTCTGCCCTCAGTCGTCCTATCTGAGAGCTGAATTTTAACTGTGGACTGTTGGCGATGGGAGAGGACAGGAGGACAACCCCTCCCCCGCCACCAGCTCCGAGCCATAGCTGAAGTGTCAGGTCCCTCCATGGCCGGGCTATAATACACTTTCTCTACCTCATGTAATACCAGGCCTTCCTTTAATAACTAGTGTGTCATCCATTCCAGACCAATTGCTTCCTATGCCTCAAAAGCATCTTCATCTCAGGCTTCTGTTGATTCCACCCCACTTACCTTCCACCATCTCTTCTTGTCAGTCTTACAGACCCTCTTAGGCAGGGCACAAATGGCATTTCTTGCAGTGATTATCCCGGATTTTAATACAGTTAACTGGATTAACCCAGTACCGTCAGCCTGGTGTTACGGTGGACGCCATGTATGCCCCATACTATACACACACACCCAGGGAAGTAACTGTCTTACGATTCCTCTCTGTGCTCATGGCAACTGCCACAGAGCCTAGCCCAGGAGACTTTTTACACAGTCGAATGAAAAAAAATGGGGTGTAATCAGAACCCACTTTCCTTAACCTCTGCAGTGAACCAGAGGTGAGGTTGTACACTCCCTGAGGGACTGCCTTTATGTTCTTCATTCCCTATAACCTCCGCTTTAAATATTAACAAACTCAACATGGCAACGGAAACTGGATTGGGTTAGAATTGTTTTAATAGTGAAAATAGAAAGATTACTGATGAATCATCCTTCTTAGTCACCATGGGGCCAAAGCCTAGGATACACGGAGGGAGAGCTGTGCCCTTTACCACGTCTGAAATGGAGAATGTCAACGGGGCTCTCCACCCACCATCCCTTTCCATGCTGCTCGGGCCAGGTTTCACTGGAAGTGTTGCGGGGCTGTTTTCCACTGAAAACAGAACAGGCCACAATCACTCAAAGGCAAGCAGTGAGGTTCAGCACCAGGCCCTGAAATCACAGTCCTAGTGTCAGCTCCACTCCCCCAGTGCTTCTGTGACCTGCCTATAAAAGTACCAGAGGCTTTGAAGGCAGAGTTTTAACCACCAATATTAGAGTGTATGTATATCTGTCCCCTTCTTTTCTCCCTGCAGCAAGGAGCAAAGAAACCCTAACATTTAGAAAAAGCAATTGGTCAACTTGCATGAATCAATTTGTATTTATGGAGGACCTGTTGTATGCCAGGAGTTAGGCACGTCGGATACCATGATAAGCACGAGCACAGCCCATGCTGTGATGGCAGACGCACAGTGGTGACGAGTGTGGGCTCTGCAGCCAAACTACCTGTCTGGTCCGATGGCCAGCGCTGCCCTCAGAAGTCATGTGACTTCGAATGAACGGATCGCTCTCTCTAGGCCTCAGCTTCCTCATCTATAAAATGGGTATGATAATAATGGTATCTACTTCTTAGGGTTATTTCAAATATTACTTAACATATGTAAAGGTTTGGGGGTCTAGTAAAGTCTCAGGAAATTTGAGCCCTTCGTGTTTTAACTTAGTGAGGGACACAAACATCAACCAAAATAGTCACAATTACATTGGAAACAAACATAAGCGGTATGATAGTGAGACTGGACCCCAGAGAGGCCTCGTCTAGCCTAATGATCTAAGAAGGCTTCACTGGGGACATGAGCTAGGGGAAAGGTAGACCGGCATTGTTCTAGGCAAAAGCCCTGTGGTGAGGGATGCGGAACACACTCCAGAAACTGGAAAAGCAGTGAAACTGGAGCACCTCCAGCAAGAGCCGGGAAGCCTCACGCAAGGTGAAGTGAAGAGGAAAGCTCACACGCCTTGATCAGGGACAGGCGATATAACGGAGGAGCAGGGCTGGGCGTTGGAGGAAAGGGTAAAAAGTGTTTTTAAATTATGTAGTCAAATTTACTCTAGCAGAAGTGATACGAAACCAGTACCAATGTCCAAAGAGGGTTTCCAGCAGGAGACAAATCTTTGCTATGTGTGATTGTATTTTTAAGAAGGTTGGAGAAAAAAATAAACCGTAGGGGAGAACCCCCCCCATCCTTCTTCCCTCCAACCTTAGCCCTAGCATGTCCCCCCAGCAGCAGAGAAGGTTGATCAGAGAGAAGTTTGCACTCAGAGCAGATGCTGTGAGACATGAATATTTACATGACGCCAGAGGAGGTTGGGGGCTTCAGATTTCCAAGGGAAGACTCATTATGGGGAAAAAAGGAGATGGCAAGGCGATGGGCATTTAGAAAAAGATGCTAGAAACCAGAGGCACTGTAGGAAGGAGGAGGACAGAGCATATTGGGAAGGAAAGGGTGCCCACATGGCACTCATAGGGCAGACCAACCCTGGGAGTCCCCAAGGGATGTATGGTTGGTCTAGGCAGGCATCTCCATACTCCACTCCACTATTGGGCTCCATTTTCTACCGAGGACTCTGGGTGGTTTAGATTGAATTCTATTTAGAGTATGTGAGTGTGCTTCAGGGAGCAGGAGAAAGGCAGGCACCAGCTTAAGGAGGAAACAGTCTGATCTCCCTCTCCCTGCCCCATCACTGGCCACTTCCTTGCCTACAGCCCTCACCTCCCAGGTGGGCTCCGCTGGGGAGGAGGTTCACCCACAGAAAACTCTACTTCAATGTAGACTTGCCCTTTGAAGAACTGAGTTTCCTCCAGCATAAAATGAGGAACCTGGACCAGTTAAGCTCAAAACACCTCTGTGAAGATTCAGGTCGACCTGCAATTCCTGATAGGGCTCCCTGTTCCCTTTTACTACCTTTTCTGTTTTAGATTCATAGGTTGTCAGAGGTGGAAACCCCTTCGTTGTATTTACAGTAGATATGAGGTGAACCAATACGCCAAGGTTGGGAGTGAGGGAGATGAGAGATACATACTCCTAATCAAGATGGATCAGCTGCAAAATGTGCCAGGCCCAGTGCAAAGTGAAAATGTAGAACCCCTTGTTCAAAAATTAAGACTTTCAAGATGGCAACAACAATGCATTAACCCAAACACAAGGCCCGGTTGAGCACAGTCCATATTTCTTGATTCTTGAGTGGGTTGCTGAGAGAGAGCATCCAGATCCAACAATATTAAGTTAAATGTGGTGAATACAAAGTCCTCCTGTTAGGTTCAGTCACAGCACCAATAAACACAACTGAACTGCTACATGTAAAAGGCCAGGGTATGAGAGGCTGGTTGACATGATGCTTGGTACAAGCCAAAGGCCTGAGAAGACTGCCAAATAAAGCTAAACATACCCCATATTGGCTATATCAACAGAAGTATGAAGACCAGGACAAGGAAGGTGAAATTCCATTCTATGCCAGTGTTGGGGGTGGGCTGCTGGGAGAAGAATATCCTCTGTTTTACGCTCTTTACTGTAAATGAGAAAGGGTAACAAAGTGGAAGCTTGTAGGGAAGGATGGAGAAAGATCTCAAAGTGGCACCACCTAAGAAACAGTTGATGGAGGAGGGAGTTCTTTGCCTGAAGAGGAGCAGGGGCAAGGAAGTCATGGACATGTTTGAAAGGCTGTCATGTGGGAGCTGGATGCAGCATTTTCAGTGCAGCTCTGCAGTCAAGAGACGTGGGTAGGTGGGAAATAGGAAAATTGGTCAGGTCCTGGTTACTGGAAGTGGAGGCAAACTGGGAGTTCTGCTGGGTGGGACCCCTGGGTCCTCTTCCAAGTCCAAGAACTCCTGGGAATCAAACACATGAAAAGATAGTGGGTGTCTTCAGTCTTGAGGTGATCTGTTTCACAACCAAAATCAACAAGTTTGAAAGATTTCATGACTTCAAGGATGGTTAAGGGGGAGGGCAAGCACCGGCATCTACAAAGAGTTAACTGGAAGAACACAGGTTGGACAGTTTACAAATACCTTCCTGAGTGAAGAGGTGCCCAAGACACTGCTGCAGGCACATGATAGGTACTCGCTAGGACGAGGGCCAGGATATTTTTGGCTGAACACCGAGTAAGTCATCCTTTTTACAATCATATAGTGCTTTTGTCAAGCCAGTCTGATTCCTCATTTGTTTTCTTTGGATGGCTCCACCCTGCTGTGGGAAAATTAACTCTTTGGCACGTCCACAGGTAGACAACCATGTAGACACCCACCCCAGGCAACACATCCTCGGGGGACCCACTGAGGCTACCAGGTTACAAAAAGGCCTTAAAGTCCAATTAGAGTCTAATGAGCTGTGCTAATTGAGATTATTCTTGCAAACTGGTTAAAATTCTAATGAGTTGGCCTTAAATGGAACCTCCAGTCAATGTTTATCCTGGCTGTGCCCCAACGCATTTGTAAGACAAATGCATGATCTCTGTCCTTGCCAGCCTCAGTGAAAATGGGGGATAACATTGCTGGACGCCAGATAGTCACAAGCATTAATCATCAATTTAGGCTGCTAAAACACTGGAAGCTACTGATACAAAAATTGATATTGAACACAATGGGTGTTTTCTAGGAAAGGAGCATCCACCATGTACCAGGTGCAGAACTAGGGGCATCTACAACAGAATTCAGGGCGAACACAGATAGACACTTGCCTGATTGGATCAGAATTTCCAAACTCAATGTGTGTGTGTTGGGGGGCAGGGCGGTGATGGGGGAGGGGTAGAGTTGTTCAATGATTCCTCCCCATTCAGAGACCAAAATCTTTACAGCAAGACATGAGATCCATTCACTCCAGATCACTAGCTACGTAACACCTACAGGAGATTTTTCAATGCAGGATTTCATAAAGACAATGCAAAGATTATATAAGACCGATGAAGTGAACACAGTACACAGATTATTAGTTGACTTGATTATGAAATATTCATATACATTTGTATCTGGTAGTAGAGCCTCCAGTGGAGAAAATATAAGAGCATCATTGAATCATTGCCTGTGGAGTCACAGACAAGGAATGAGCTAAGTTCCACTCCTGTATCCCCTAAACCTACAGAAGACACGGTAACAAACTTTACGTGATGATTCCTTTGAACGTTCTCTCACTTAGACTGAGATCCATGGAAGGAAGACAACCTTCTCCAAAGGAATTGGTCATTTTCCTGGAGGCTCGGCCTCCACCTCTTGTACAGCTGAGAAGTGGGGATTGGGCTAATGCCAGCAGACCCGTATCCGCAGTCTCTCAGGAGGGCTGGCAGAGGTGATCCAGTACCTTCCTTTGGGACGTGCACCTATTGTGCTTTTCTCCTCCTTCAGGATTTTTTGCTGAAATTCCAAGGGAACTGGAAGAATCACATTTAACACCCTGTCACATAGACTTATGTCCCTCTTATTAGTCAGGGGTCTTAGTTGCAACCAAGTGAATCCCTCCATCAAATGTAAGTGGAAAAGAGATGTATTGAAGTAATATGCAGAATCTCTGGAGGAAGCCTGCGATCCAGTTTGGAGTCTACCCTGTCAGGGGGAACACCCAAGCCATACTGCACAAACACTCGGGTAACGGCATCTTAGTCCCTGCTGGAGCACAGACATCATGGCTTACACCACCAACCTTGGGTCCTGGACTCGGAGCGTAGGCCACTCACCCCCACAAAAAATGGTGCCACGCCAACAACCTCACCAAAAGATGGAGTCCTCATAGCAGCTGATTTGCAGGGCAGCTCATGCCAATGGAAAGGAAGTCTCACATGAACAGCTCTGACTGGTGGAGCCAGTGGTTACATGCCTGTGCCCTGAAAATTCTGGCTCCTACCTTGAGGAAGCAGAATTTTTCATGTAAAATATTCCCCAGATAAAAGAGGGGTATTTGTAGTTGGTGAGCGGTCACAAACAGGGCGAATTCTCTTTTGTTCATTTTTAACAAATAAGACACTTAGGAGAAGAAACTTAAGAGGTGGGGCCAGAATTTGCCTAAGCCAGGCCCCCAAAGCTATCCTATTTCCACACCCTAATACCTGTAGAAAACATAATGGCCCAAAAAAGCTGTATGCTTTGTCTTGTCTTTCCAGAAAGCTAGTAACCTAGAAAAAAGAGAGCAGTTTCAAACTTGATTCTTGAGGTAGACTTTCTAGGATGGATCCAACTTGTTGCTGCCAAAATAGTTTTAACAACTCAATCTCTCCTTGAAATGGGCTTCCTTTGCAGTCATCTATTTTCTTATGATTGTCTCATTAGGAAATAATTGAGGATTCAGAGCAGAACCTATGCAGACTTTTATGAGCTTTGTAGTTATTAAAAACAAAGCTCTGTTACATGAATATGCTAATTTTGCCTATCACCAATGATTATTACAACAATTAAACTAAAGTAAATGTCAGTGAGAGAGAAGCAAGGTTTAAATGCTGCAGGAGTTTGAAGGCGGGAGATGGTCTGACTGAAGAATGGAAGCCTTCAAATAAGAAGCATCATCTGTGCTGACCGTAGAGAAACAAGTAGAATTCCGATAGGAGGAAAGGGGTAAGGGCATTCGGAGCAGAGAGAGTGTATGAACCAAATAAGAAGCCAATGGGGTAAAGGTGAACAATGGATGAGAAGACTGGAAGCATGAGTTCCGGTCGCTGAACAGCATGCTAGCAAGTTCAACCCACAATCAGTAAACACTGGGAAGTCATGATTTTTGATCAGTGGACTAGACTATCAGATTTGGGCTTTAGAAAAATAATCAGCATGCAAGTGTCCCGTCGGTTAGATTAAGTGTAGAGAGGTCTACAGACCAGATCTAAAACAAATCTGACTAGTATCACCGGAACCAATTTTCTTCAAAATATTCCCCTTATATAGAAACAATTGCCAAGATCAGAACAAAATTTTCGTACTGAACAAACTGCTTTCAATCAACCTTGGACAGTCTAAATAATGGGTAATTTAGTATACCAGTATAATTTGGCACAGGAACCAGGACATTTTAAGTTGCCATTGCTGTAAATTCCTGGGCCATAAAATTATCGAATATTACTGCTATAAAGGTGTTTTAGAAGCTACCTCATCAAATCCTTTCATATGACATGTGGGGAAACCAAACATCCAGAAAGAAGCCACTTGGGCTTGTGCAGTAAAGTAAAACCTAGCATGTGTCAATAATAGTGTCTACTAATGAATGAGCAATGATTAGCCTTCTCTTGTGCTCCTCAGTCCAAAGGTAGGGACATATGTTCTTCTTTATACAGGGCCATATAATACAGTGGAGGCCTGTGTTCAAATCCCAGATTCTCCACTTACGATCTGGGTGAGCAAATTACTACTTCTGTTTCCTTTTTCCTAGAAAGAAGGATAAGAAATCCTTCTTCAGAGGGCTGTTGTGAGGCATGGATGAGTTAATTTATATAAAGTTCTTAGAGCATTGCCTACCATGGAGTAAGTGCTCCATAAATGTCATCCATTCTTAACTATAATTCAGGTGATAGATGTTAAGGGGGATATCAACCAATTGCCATATATGTGGAGAAGCTCAGCCAACATGTTGGAGAGTTTGGAAAATATTTCAGGAAAAAAAGAATAGTAATGGGAATTAAGGCATAGAAAAGAGAAATACAATAGAGGGAACATGGTAGTCTTCAAAATTTGAAGTCGTATCATAGCAGGAAAGGGCACAGCATTTTTTTCTGTTGTCACTACAGTAGGAGGAACTAAAAACACTGGAAAATAGAGACAGATTTCTATTTAAAAAGAAGAGGTTTTTAAAAGCAGAGCTCTTACAGAACAGGAGTAGTTGCTGAAACCATTAGGGAGTGTTCTGTCAGTGGACATGACCGGGTCCCAAAGGCCCAGTAGGATGGTGTCCAAACACCAAGATGGTCTGGGTTAGAAGGTCAGCCTGCCCTACACTATGTTTCAGTCTTAGAAATAAGTTCAAAATGTTCAGTGTTAGCATTTTATGGGACAAACAAAATAAGAAGGTAATAACAGTAACAGAGCTTTAAATAGTTTACAAAGCAATTTCCCCTTCAGTGGTCCATTAAAACCATATCCTGCAAAGTAAGTCTTTTCCCCATTTTATTAGAGGATTCCAAGACATGGAGAGATGACGTGACATACCGGAAGCCATACAGTGAGCTCTTCTGACTACAGTTCCTCAAGTCTTTCTCCTGCTGTGCTATGTGTGGTTATGGAAAGGTCCCACAAGTGAATTTACTTGTCTAAGAATTAGGGTGCAGGCCAGACAAGGGGATCAAGGTGTGCCTGTAGGTTCACACAAAACTACCCGTGAGAATTCTAGGGGCTTCTAGGTTAAAGAGGCTCCTGCCAGGGCCTTGGAATGTTGGCAGCAAAAGAATCTCCTTTGTGAAATTGTATCTTAAAAACAGTAAATAGAAAATCTAATTTGGATGCAAAGCAATCATCCAAAACAAAGCCTAGTTATTGGATTCTTGATATGAGTATTCACTTATAAAGTTCTGAGCAAGCTAGGACATTGCTGGCTGCCTCTTTAGTAAATGATGAATTTCCATACATTACATGATAAACTAAATCAGCTCTCTACTTTCTAGGACATAAAAGAGCTCAATTTGTTTGTATTTCAAAAATCCCTCTCCCCCCCCCACACACACAAATTCCAATTATGGCTCATGAATAAAGAGATAATATTACTTAGAAAGTTTTTTTCTAGTTTATAGTACACGTTCCCATCCATCATAGCAACTAAACGTAAAACAATGCTGTGTGGTAGGTATTGTTATCCTTAATTTTATAGTCAAGGACCCAAAAAGTTGGCTTGTGCAAAGACACCCAGGAAATCAGGCCAAAACCATAGAACCAAAGCCTGCTGACTCCATGTTTAATGCTTCTCTCATCACAACAGAGCCATGATGGACAGTGATGTGAGTGATCTCCACCAAGCCCGGGTCAATCCCCGGCATTACTCAACCCTCAGTGGAAGTTTGTCAGGTTCCATGTCTCTCTGGGCGCTTTGGCCGGGTTCCTATAGCACTCACCTCACTTAGCTCTGCTGCCCTAGCCAAGGGGATGAGACTGGTTTCCTCAGTGCCAGACAAATGGTCAGGGCACCGCAGAAGAATTCAGTGAGCTGCCATATGCCAGGGAGTAACGGGACCAGTAGCACTCAGAAGAGGCAGTTTGAAGGGTCCATTATCGGGCCCTTCTTCTGTTCTTGCGCTCATTAATTCCTCCTGTCAAAGCCACAGATTTGACTGGATCCAGAGCACTGACTCACTCTAACAATGCTCACAGAGACATTCATCTACTTGGTTGCCAAATCTGCTAATTCACCATGAGGAAACTCAGTGTCAAGCCAATGGATGCTCATGTTGGCCTGACCAGCTGTGGACAGGCTATATGCAGAGCCAAAGGACCAGCAGGCTCTTTGGTAGGCCTAACCCTAATTAGTTAGGGAATTAACCGGGTGATCTAAATGCTTCATGTGACCAGGCCAGGATAACATGATGATGCTTCCTATTCACCATGGGCTGGACCTACCTGGGACAAAGAGAAACGGGAGAGTCTGACAGGGCGCATCCCTCCAGAGCCTGCTGAGATGAGCCCCGGCTGCGTCTGTGAGTCTCCTTTAGACACATCCATTCTTTACAAATTCCTTCCTGACAGACACATTCGGAATGGCACTTCTGAATGTCAGGTTTGGTCGTTGCCAGGACTAATTCTTGCCTGTGAGTCATTCCAATTCTTTAAAGAAATTTCACTCAACTCAACACTAACACTTTCGATGTTGATTTCTGAGCCTAATTCTCAGAGGGCTATCTGAGTCCCTTGTTTCCAAGTTTGTAGTAAGAGTACACTCATCACTGTCACCCCATGTCAGGGCACTCTGACTTAGCATTCTGCCTTTGCAAATAAAATTTAAAGAACGTTAAAAATTCTTATTGGAAAACCGATATAAACACCACATAGGAAAACTAAAAATATATATATTTAAATCTCCTCTCACCTCACTGTCCTTAGAGAGAAACAGTTTGAGATTTTGGTGAACATTCTGCCAATTCTCTTTATGCACATGTTTTAATAAAATAATATTTTAAGAAGCAAAAGAAGCCAGACACAAAAGAGTGTATGTGTACTCACACACACACACACACACACACACACACACACACACACACTATGATTCCATTTGTATTATGTTTGAAAAGAGGCAAAATAATCTATAATGTTAGAAATTGGACTAATGGTTAGAAATAGGGTGTGACTGGAAGGTACATGAGGGAAGCCTAGGGTGCTAGTTGTAATTTTTATCCTAAATTACGTACAGCATACTATTGAATACACATTTTAAAATAAATGTCTTTTAAAAAATAAAAATAAATAAATGATATTTGGAGGTTTCTTTTTCACATAATTTATTGTGCGCATCTTTACTTGTTAACAAATACAATTCTAAAGCACCATTTAAATGATTGCCTGATATTTCATTCCATGGGTGATCAAAATTCTATAGGCAATCCCCCATGGTTGAATATTTAGACTGTTTCCACCTTTTTGCTTTTACAAGTAGTGCCACAATGAAAGTTTTATTTTTATATAAAAATTAAATTTTAATATTTTTAATTTGAATTAAAATATTTTAATAAACATTCTACTTGAGAATAATTTTTGATTTACAGAAAAGTTGCAAAGACAGTACAGAGAGTTCCCATATACCTCACGCCCAGTTTCCCCTAATGGTAATATCTTATACTGTCACGATATTTTTGTCACAACTGAGAAACCAACCTTGGTACAGTATTATTACTAAACTCCATACTTTATTCAGATTTCATTAGTTTTTCCACTGGTGAACTTTTTCTGCTCCAGGATCCAATCCAACATACCACAGTGCATTTAGTAGAGCTGGGCTTTTATGCACATATTTATCACTTCCATTTACTTCTGAAAGCGGAAGAATAGCCTCCTGGAAGTGCTGGATCCAAGGGCACACACATTATAGAAACCTTTGACATGTATCACTGAATTGCCCACCAGAAATGTGGTACCAACACAGTCCCCAACAACGCATTACTGTGCCCAAATACAAGTTGACACCACCATTCTTTATAGCTGCTTCCAACCCCATCATGATGATGTCACACCAAAGTCAAAGTATAGAAAATACAACCTAATTAGGGTTGAGAGCCCAACTTCTTGGCTGATCTGGTTTGGTCCAGACAAGTTGTAGCATACGTGCAAACTGGTGAGCTGCATGTCCTTCAGGTCAACCTTTGAAGTCTTACCTGAGAGCTATCTAAGGCTTGAAGAGATACCAAGAAGCGGTAAGCCTGCCAAGTGCCCCATGGATCTCTTCCACATTGCCAAGAAAGCAATCGTCTTCATAGACTCTTAAGCTGGGGAAAGGATCGATGTGCTCTAATATTACATTACTTTTCAAATATTTTTTTTTAACCATAACTCTCACTCAGAAATATATTTTGCATCTTCAGAAAAATTATTTACTTCACTATGACCAATGCCTTCTACAATTTTCCATTCTATTCTATTTCAATGTATAAACTTGCAAACACTGACCTCGGGCTGTTTAATATGGTAGCCACTAACCACATATGGCAACCGAGAACTTGTAATGTGACTGGTCTGAATTGAGGTGTGCCAGAAGTGTAAAATAAACACCAGATTTTGAAAATTTAGTACAAAAAAGGAAGATATAATATCTCATTAATAATTTCATATTAATTACATGTCACAATATTTTAATATAATGGAATAAATAAAATATGTTATTAAAATTAACTTCAACTGTTTTTTAAATTTGACTTAACAGAAAAATTTTAATTACGTATGTGGCTCGCGTTATATTTCTACTGGACAGCAGTGTACTAAGCTAATTTTATGACCTACTAACGGATTGAAACCTACGGTTTGAAAAACAATGCTCTAGCGGTCTCTGGGTTTCTCACCAGGAAGCACGTCATCTCTCACACACACGCGTACACACCCAGCTCACCTTTCTGAGAGCCACATGCCTAGGGACTGGGTCAGAATTCTCCCTAAAAAATGGCATGTAAATTGCTACAGCCACTATGGAAAACAAGATGGAGGTTCCTCAAAAAGTTAAAAATAGAATTATTATACAACCCAGCAATCCCTCTCCTGGATATCTACCCAAAAAACCTGAAAACATTTATCCATAAAGATATTACGTATCCCTGTGTTCATTGCAGCATTATTCATGGTGCAATGCCAAGACATGGAAACAACCAAAGTGCTCTTAGATAGATGATTGGATAAAGAAGATGTGGTACATATACACAATGGAATATTACTCAGCCATAAGAAAAGATGAAATACCACCATTTGTGACAACATGGGTGGATCTTGAGGTTATTACGCTAAGGGAAATAAGTTATACAGAAAAAAACTGAGAACCATATGACTTCACTCATAAGTGGGATATAAAACTGAAAGCAACAAATGAACAAGACAAACAAACAAAAACTCAGACACAGATAACAGTTTAGTGGTTACCAGAGGATAAGAGTGGTGTGGGGGTGGTGATAGAAGAAGGAAAAGGGGGTCAAATATACAGTGATGGAAGGAGAACTGACTCTGGGTGGTGAGCACACAATGCAATACATAGATGATGTTTTATGGAATTGTACAACTGAAATCTATATAATTTTACTAACCCATGTCACCCTAATAAATCTAATAAAAAATTTTTTAAAGGCTTTTACTCTTCTCCATTGTCCAGAAGAATGGATGGCCTGTGTTCAAAGCTCTACCTCATAGATCATGTGTAAATTAGTTTGGAATTCACTAGATGTTTCAGAAAAAAAATCAGACTTGTCATCAGTGTATTTTGATGGTTTAAATATCTTCTTCAAAACAAATTGATACCGGGGCCAGCCGAGTGGCTCAACTGGTTAAGAGCTGACTCAAGAGTGCAAGCTCTGAGCAACAGGGTCGCTGGCTTGATTCCCACATAGGCCAGTGAGCTGAGCCCGAGCTGAGCTGCTGCTGAGCTGCTCAGCTGGTGAGAGCACGTGCTCCTAACAAGGTTGCCTGTTTGATGGTGGGCTACGCACCCCACCCCTCCCCGCAACTAAAGACTGAACTCGGCACCTTGAGCTGAGTGGCGTTACTGGACTTGGGAGCTGAGCTAGCTGCGCCCTCCACAACTAAGATTGAAGGACAACAACTTGCCTCTTCCCCTTCCCCAATTCTCCAACGCTGTTGTCCTCACCCAATTCCCCAATAAAATCTAAAAAGAATAAAAAAGGTTACTAGATACAAAATCAAAATACAAAAATATTTTTAAAAAATTGATTCCTAAGAATGTGTGTTTCTGTGACAGCAAGTTCCTCAAGCAGTCTTTGTTCAGCTGTTTCATTGTTATTGTTTATAACCCCATACCATTTTGCATTCTAAAGTCTGGGACATCACATGGATAATAGGTAGATGTAGAAATAGCTCGCTAACTGGCTAACGGGAAAAGATACGACTTTGGGATATATGACTTTAAGATCTAAAGCAAAATGCTGCTTATTTCTGATTTTTAGCTATGCATCATTTAGTCACTAGTAAATTTGCACACTCTCATAAATTCTGTTTTAATAGTGCTCTATTTAACTACATAGTTGAAATGTAATGGAAATATACCTTGTTAATAATACTATATTGAATACTGGAAATTTACTAAGAGAATAGATTTCAGATGCTCTCATCACACACACACAAAAATGGTAACTATATGAGAAGATATGTTCATTAGACTGGCTGTAGTAATCACTTCATTATATATATATTTTATATATATTTATTATATATATAATATATATATCAAGTCATGTTCTACACCTTAAATACATACCATTTTTATTTATTTATTTATTTTAATTTATTTTTTTTATTGTTAGTTTCAGGTGTACAGAACAATACAATAGTTACCCTTTTCACCCTCACCAGGTAACAACCCCCCTCCCCCCATCTATTGCCCTCCCACCCCCGATATCATGCTTATCTATTACAATTCCATTGAATCCGTACCATTTTTATTTTTAAAAAATAAAGTAAATATACCTTATACGAACACCATAGCATCGGCAATATAAAATATGTTTTGTCATTTTATTTTCATAATCTCTTTTATAAACTAAAAAGGGACACATATTATACAGAAACATTGAAATGGCATGTACATTATTTGTTCAATCATTCTCACCTAAGAGAGCCAGATTCTTTGTAGTTCAACATCCATGCCTGTGCTCTGAAATGAAACTAATGATTCAGAGTATACTTAATGAATCATTTGATGCCCTTTTGCTCTATAATAAACACTGCCAATATTACTAAGTGGTTAACTTAATGAGCATCAACATACTAACATTATTAATGTGCTTATTAACCTTATTAATAAGCTTGTTAACAATCTCCCTCACAGAGATTTTATGCTATTGACTAAACATTTCTTTTTTAGTATTAACACTTTGCTTAATTATGTAAGTAGCACAGGCTGGTGTAACTACATCAACAATCCAGAGATGCGCAGTGTGACCACCAGGCACCACACACACACACACACACACGGAGAGGCACATTGTGACGGTCTAGTAATGATCACTCTTTAGCCGATTCAATCTGATGTTTCCTGGGTCTTGAAGAGACTGGGTACAATTGCTTTTTAAATAAAAATAAAATGGAACTGTTTTCTTATAATTATGTAACTCTCTTGTTAAATTTTTCTTGTTTTATCATTTCTGTCATTCCTACATGTTACATAATTTTTCTATTCCCACTGCTAATGCATTAGTATTCATTAAGGAAACTAACTTTTTATGTTGTTACTTTGTATAAGGCACACATATACATCCCTCTAGACAGTATGCTTCAAAGCTCCAAAAGATCTTGTCTTTCTCCCTCCTCAGCATAGCACCCAGCACAGGCAAGGCACCGGCTCAGTACCGGCTGACTGTAAAGGCTCTGGAATGCAGAGTTGTGTTCTGTGCTTCCTCTCACTGGCTTCTGCTTGCCTTTCAGCTGTTCTCGGGGATGTTCAGGGTCATACAGGGCTCTACTGCACCCCTTATCATGCCATGGACCTGTGTCCTAACCATCTCTTTCCATGTTCAGTCAGCAAATGGAGTGTGTTCTCTGTGCTGGGCCCTGTACTGTGAACGAGGGAGAAAACAAAAGAAGAATCAGGCACGTGCTCTGCCTTTAAGGGACTCACAGGTACTTAAGAAAGAGGAATAAAGGAGGTGAGCGATAGCTGAGCCAGGAGACAAGGTGCTAGGTAAGGGAGCAGAGGCTGTGAGAGCTGGGCCTGGACTGAGGGAAAAGAGGCCATGGGGAACGCTACAGACACAGCCCACACATAAGGAGGAAGGCCCAGGGATGGATGGGGTGCGGAAGTGACAGCTTCTCAAGTCTCCTGCCTTTATCCAACCTCAATGTTCAAGGCCTGTGAGAAGGACCAATAGGCCACACCCAAGACCAATCCCTCAAAGATCCGGGTAGCCTGGGAGCTGCTTGGATGAGGGGGAGCCACTTCTCTGTGGTCAAGGTGTAAGTCTGGCTCTCGTGCAGAGGGAGGCACCTCACGGCCTTCCCTGGCCTGTGTGTGTGAGGCGAGGGTGGGAGGGTGGGAGGCTTTCACAGCCAGTGTGGGTGTAAAAGTCTGGAGGCATGGGGACGAAAGAAGAGGCCCTATAGACCCAGATCTCAGCAGAGAGGGGGAAACAGGACGAGCTGTGGAGAAAGCCAGAGTCTGAGAGGAGAACGGTCAAGCTGAAAAAAATGGAGGTGGGAGGGGTAAGGATTGTGGGGGGAGGGTCTGGCAGCAGAGACAGGACGCTGCTGGGTATCATGAGACCGCAGGAAGACATAAATGCCCCTACTTCCTACACATATGCATAGAATCAGACTGTGCTGTCTATTTCTAGCTCCTGTGAACTAAAGAGGGAGCTGTGAGTCCTCAAGCGACTTCAGGAAGGGCTAAGCTGGGGGCTTGAGGCCAGGTCTCTGTTCTCTCTGTGGTGTCTGAAGTCAGGTGGCCACGGGCGGTGACCCCGACCTCACTTATGAGTCAGCCAATTCTTTCGGGTCACTACACACTCGCGAACACGCCTTCCTGTCTGTCTGGGCTGTGGTTTGCATTCTCTTGATAGAGATAGAGAGAAAGTGAAGTGACTCGCTAAGGCAGGTTTTTATGCTTCAAAAATTTCTGTGTCATCTACAACAAATAATTGCTCAAATGCATCAAAAAGGAAGTCAATCAGTAAAATCTACAAGCCCTTCAAGAAACAGGGCTGGGGAGATTCCTGGAATTTTGAGTACCCCAAGCCAAAATACACAGGAAAAGTCTATCTGTCCATAGGTAGAAGAAAAAAAAAAAAGTAAAGTATAAAAGCTCATATGCTTTTGGCTTCCGTGTGCTATCATTAATCATTTTCCTAGGAATGGGGGATAGTTTACTTGCTGTAAGAGGAAAAGAGAAACAGATCCCTTTGACCAATATGCTACCCAGATGTTCACCAGACCCCAATATCTTTTTTTCCCCCACTTGATTTGGAAAAGTGAAAGCTAAGATGACAATTGAGGGGAAGTGGTTCCTGAAGACATCACCAATCACTTCTCAGATGTGGCAACAGTCCACCTTCTGCTGGGGGAAGGGGATTACATGACGTCCTGAGAGCTTTCAAGAGCAGCATCTAGCCATCTCCTGACAGAGCCATGGAAGCGTGTGGTGGACTAACTCTTTCCTGGATCCGCCATGAGTTGAATCATCTTATGAGAAGGAGAGAGGCTAGTGTAAGGCCTCTTGCCTATAGGAGTGGCCCCAATCTGGAATGGCTTAACACATCCCAGCTTCACCTGGCTTCCCATTGTGTCACGTATTCTTGAGGCATTCACTGCCACAAGGAAGAATTAAGTAACAAATTTGGTGGAAATAATATCTAGAAGGTTCAAATTAGAGGGACAAAGGCGAGAAACAAAAACTGTGAGGTTCAGCAAAATTGACTTAATTTTAACGCGTGGGAAACTGCATCTTTATTTTTCACCATGGATTTTCCAGAGCCTGGGACTCTGTGGGTCTCAATAAATGTTATTATTTTCCTCTTAATGAACTCACATTTTCATTTATATACGTGTTTGTAAATGGAAACTTTATATCGCCACCTTAAATGGAAAAGGAATATCCCTTGCCACATGTAGATGTGGACCGTGAAAAATAAACGCAGTGATAGCAGAGGCATTATAGGATTCATCTCCCTGGGAATTGCCTATAGGTTTTGAGCCTGAGGTTTGCTTTCACTTTATTTATAAACAAATGAATAAATAAAGAGGATCAGTAAATAATGGAGAGATGATAAGGTCATTTTGGCTCCAAACTGTGGGCTTCTCCTTGGCTACTCAGAAGCCTGGAGAATTAAAAAGGAAATGCCTCTCTGCCTCTCATTATGTGAGTCAAATAGTATTTAGCACTGCACTCACATACCTCACCAAAATGGCCCCAGATGTCAGCAGGGGTATAATCTCCCACTCTGGAAAACACCAGACTAGATAGATGGTCTCTAGGGCCCTTTGCTCTCTGACATTCAGTAATCTAGGTTGTCACAGTAAGGTCTTTTAAATTATATTATCAATAAAATTATCGATGTGAGGTAGACGTGACTACATAGAATGGATTTTGGAAACAATGAACTGGATTTTCCTGCTTGACTTTGAAAAAGCAGCCTTATACCTTTACAGCGATGCTTCCCCTTAGTCATGCCATCATACAGTGAGGTCCCATTATGATTTATCGAGTAATCACATGGAACTGTCTCCCCAAGCTACAGTTCTATAGGAAATGAGCCTACACAGCACAGGTACACTCTCAAGCAAGGTTCCCACGAAACCCAATGGGTAAACAAACTGAAGATGCTACGTATCTTTCTCTAAATCATCTCTGAAAAGAGAGGATAATATGTCTGGAATTCAGTTTTCCTTATCAATAAGGTAAAAAAAATGCCCCGTTAATAAAGTCAAGACACCCCCAATAGTAGAATATAGGAAAAAGAGTCCCAGCGAGTGGACTGAGCTCAGAAGAGTTTTATCCAAGGTAATCCAAGAGTCTGTTGCCATGGCACAGAAGCCACGGTGAGGAGGACACGTTATCAAGGGGCAAGCTGAATTCTCATCCAGGGAAAACCAGTTGTGAGTATTGAGGGACGTTTTAATGGGAGACCAAGCAGCAAGATGACTCAAGGGAGAATTGAGAAGGAAAAAGGGGCACAACTGGTGGTTCAAGAACTAAATTGAAGAACAAGACCCATGTTCTAGAATGTTCCATCTAAACGGCACCTGCTGCATACTGCCAAGGCAAGCATGTAGGAAAGCAAGAGCCCCTTTGAAATTCTGGACAGGTTGTGTGTTCAGCAGCATGCCTGCGTGCCTACAAGCATGCAGCGATCCACCCATGCACATGGACCCTCTCCAGTCCTCACTGTGTGAGGCTGTGCTGAGGGGAATAAGTCAAGATGCTGAAGAGAAAGAAACAAGGCAACAGCTCAAGTAATCTAGGCAGAGGATCCAGCCAGTTGAGAGAGGTACAGAAATTGCCTTGGGAAGGAGGTCAGAGGAGGGTGGGGTCACAGATGGCTGGAGTGGGGAGGGGGCGGGGAATGCCTAGAGTTCTGCAAACGTCTCCACCTCACCATGAAGAAAATGAGTTACTTTCCTGGGAGTGGGGCCTGGAAGCTAGTGTTCTGAAGGATTAGAGGAGACCAGGATGGATATAACAACAGGGGAGGGGGAGATTTTCGGGCAGGGAAAACAGCTTGAGCAAAGGCAGGGAGGCAATTATTTACAGCTTCCTAGATGTTTTCTAACCGCAGAAACCAAAACCTAAAGAATCTGTCAGCACATTCGGGGATTGCTGACTGAATCTTGAAAATTTATAGGCAACTGACACAGGAGAGTTGAGTAATTCCTTTGATTTTATCATGGCACCCGTGATCTTACATGAAGAGAGCAAGAGGCAAATGCCTTAATGATTTGAAAAGTTTTTCCTTAGATACTACAATTTGAAAATTCTTTTGCAGTAAAATACCTTGACATGCTTATAAATCCAATGTTAGAGTAAAGTGATCCCTTCTGGATCAGGCATTGGGGATTGTAAAGGGAGGTGGGGTGGGGGGCAGTAATTTCTTGAATGGAAAATAAGGAAATTCCTGGAAAAAAAAAATTGAAATGGCGTCTAAGGCACGTGGTACCTAGTCACATGTTCAAACCATAACTGGCTTTGAGTCCTCAAATATTGCAAGGTAGCAGAGCTTACTTCTATTGTTGGAGAGTTCTTCCCCCTAACCACTTTAGTGCACTGCAACTAATTCTCCTGATATTGAGAGTTAGAATAAAAAGAGGAAAATGTTGACCTTGAGAGAAACATCTTAGAAAGATGATAAAATAAAGGATACCTTCTTGACTGAAATAACGGTGTTGCATTTTTTTTTTAAGTTCCATTTTGAAATGAAGCAAATGAGACTCAAAGAAATTAAGTAAATGACTCAAGTTCATGCACCAAGTAAGGGAAGGAGGACTGGGGCATGGCACCACTAGTTCCGCCACCAGTCTTTTACTTGAGCCGTGCTCTTGGCCCGCCCTCCCTGTAACTTTGACCCTAGACCTGGAGCCACCTCTGCTTACCCCTCTCCTCTTCCACGGGTCTACAAGCTGCACCTGAATTCTACTTCATGTGGAATTCCTTCAACCTTGCCTCCTCCAGAAGAGATGACCTATTGTAGAAAATCTTGCTCTTCTTTCAGCCTTCACCAATCTGAGTAAATGAAATCACCATCCATTAGGTACCCAAAACTGAAAAACCCCTGTTTTTCAGTTCCCTCTTCCCCTCTGTATTAGTTTCCTGTAGCTGACATAACGAATTTACCACAAACTTGGTAGCTTACAACAACAGAAATCTACTCTTGGAGTTCCAGAGGCGAGAAGGCCAAAATTGGGTATTAGAACTAGGATTGATTCCTTCTGACGGCTCTAAAGGAGGCTGGAATTGGAGCTGAAAGTCAAGGAATGCGGATCTCTGACTCGTCTTCACATGATCTTGCCTCTGAAACTCTGCATCTGTCTTTTTCTGTCTCATAAGAACATTCATCTTTGGATTCAGGACCTACCCTAATCCGGGATGATCTCATCCAAGATCCTTATCTTAATTACATCTGCAAAGACGCTTATTCCAAATAAGGTCACATTCTGAGGTTCCAAGCGGGTATATCTTTTAGGGGCCACAATTCAACCCACTACATCCTCCTTCCCACATCACATCAGTCCCAAGTCCCATGCGCTTTACTTCCACCATACCTCCCATTATCTTTTCCTCCTATCTGCCTTCATTACCCCTACTCAGGCCAATAGCACCATCGTCATTCCCTAACTCACCTCTACACTCAGATCTCTCCATCCAGTTTCCCCACCACAGCCTGCATGATGTTTTGAAAATTCGTATCTTATCACTCCCCTACTTAAAACTCTCTGGTGATTTATCACTAAGAAGAAAACCCAAACTCCTCCCCACAGCCTCCTGAACCTCATGTTCTGGCCCCTGCCAATGGCTCTAACCTTCTAACCTACCGATCTCTACCCCGCCCCCAACCTCGGGCTTTTGGCCTTTCCTCAGACACCTCGGGCTCTTTCCCCTTAGGGCTTCTTCCAAGGGAAATACCTTAGGGTTGATTCCTAGCTTTCCCTGGAACAGGCATGCCCTTCTCTACCATTTCCACATCTCTGCTTAATTGACTCCTCTGTCATTCCAATTTCACCTTAAATGTTACCTCCTTAAGAGTCCTTCTTGGACACCAAGAAGTCGCCACCTAGAAACTTTTCATCAAAGCACCGGGGCATAACTGTTGCTAAACACCCAGCACCGTCTGGGTAGCTTCCCTGTTTCCTTGTTACTGTTAGTTTGGTGGTAATTGTTTGTTTCTTCATTCTTCTATTGACTTCACTAGATTACATGCCCTAAAATCAGGGATTTTGTCTATGTGTTCACTACTAAATCCTCAACATCAGAACTCTTTGGAACCTAGTAGCTGCTCAATAAATGTCTGCTGATTGACTGACTGACTGACTGAATGAATGAAAGTTACAAATGCATAAGAACTTTGACTTGAGAATCAGTAACAGGGACAGTACTGCTGAAACCCTCTGATAGGGAAAGGTCTGGCTGAATGAGTACCCAGAAAGTCCACAGATATCTTCTCAAGTGCGGGGCATAAAGAGCAATTAAGGGCAAGGGAGCTCCTATTATAACATCAGACCCTTTGCCTTCTTACCTGGCACGTAAGTATACATCATTCGATGCTGGAATTGATTAATTAAAAGGTTCATGTATCTGAGGAAGGCATGGACATCGCATTGGTCATAGATCCTGGAGATCTTAAAATGAAAATTAAAACTTGGTTTGGCTAAAAAAAATAATAATTCTTATTACAAATACAGTATGTGTCTTCTCATTCCCATGCATCATAACTATTATATATCTCACTCAATGTAGGTAAATGTTTTCAGTGACAACAATAAACCATAGATCTCTCTAGGGGGCAACAGGATGTGTCACCTAAGTGATCCGAGACCTACACAAACATCATTGGGAACAGCCAAAAACTGAGCCACAAAGTAGCCAGAGCAGCTTTGAAAGAAGACGTCAAACGAGATATTGCTTTGACTGATGGGATGAAAAGAGAAGGGTGGTGGTGAGGTTACCAACTTGTCCCTATTTACCTAGGACTTTCCTGGTTATAGCACTGAAAGTGCTGTGATGCTGGAATCCCTTCAGTTCCGGGAAAACTGAAATGGCTGTCAACCTAAATTGTGAGGACTCAGGGCTGAAGCTTTCGGTTGAATTACTAACCCTGTGACCCTACTTCATTCCTAGCTCAAGTGTTTGTCTCACTTTCACTATTGTTTCTTGTGCTCTGATTTCCCTCTTACTAATTGCTAAGGACACTGTGTCTAAAATGCTCTTCCCAGCATCGTCGGCCCCCGGGCCCTTGGTTAATCCCTTGCTTTACGGCCCCACGGGCTATTTTTGCCTGGGAGCAGATATCCCATCCCACCCAACAGGTGGGGTCAACGCACCTGGTGACTCTCTTTGGAACCCCTCCTACCTGCCTTGTCGGTGTCTCCTGAGCTTCCTCCAGCCCCAGAGCCCACATGTTCTTGGTGCTGCTCTCACCTTCATGGCACAGTCCTGTTGCACCCACCGCAGGTCCACGCCCATCTGCTTTCTGTGTTTCAGAGATAGCGCATAGTTCCTGACTCACTATGTCCCTCCTTTCCCTATATCAGGTAGATATAGAATTAATTAATATCTGCCTTCTCTATTATATTTTTTTGGTGACATAGGTGTGATACTCCAGCTATCATTTAAAAATCATATAGGTTACATGATTTAATCCCAATTTAGGGACACTTGACAATGTAAGAGGTAAAAGGAGAATGTAAAACTACATAACATCGGCAAGTAAATGTAACACCCACAGCCTCCAAACGTGTTGACAGCAATATTACCTACTGAGAGGGGGGAGAGTCCCCCGGATCCGTTTCCCTACCTTTGATGTGTTGTTCATTGATTTCACGCCTGAACATCTCTTTCTCCTGTACCTCTTCCTGTCATTTTCAGGTACAACTGAATCCTGAGATCTACTTATGAGCTCAGAAGCTCTATACCAGGGTTACCGAGGCAAAAGCGGTTGGTTGGTTTTTTAAGTGGCTCAGCTAGGTGGTTGCAATCCGTTGGAGACAAATGAGTAAGTGTTCACTGAGCCCCTTCCTGAGCTCACTGAGCCTACTGCCTGGGGTGGACGGCAGGCGGGATGCTGAGATGGGTACAGCCCAAGCTCTGCCCATGTGGAGTCTGCCACCTGGACAAGAAGATGGACACTCAGGTGAGTCAGAAGACATAAGACAGCATGACACAAGCAGACGCACAGCCTCCAAACGTGGGGATGCAGAGGAAGGACTGGCTCTTCCTGATTAAGAGAATCGAGAAAAGCTCTGAGATCAAAGCAAAGCTTCGTGACTTATCCATGAAGGATGCGTATGAGAAAGTAAGGAGGGTGTTGACAGCCAGCATGTGTAATAAATGGCAAAGGTGTCTGATCGGGAAGAGTCTTGAACACCATGCCCATGAACTTGAGCTTTATTCTGTACACTATGGACACATTGTGAAGTACTTTGAGAAAGGATAGAATGTAAAAAGGGCTTTGCTTCTGAAAGCTCACGCTGGTGCCTGTGCACAGGGTGAAAAGGATGCAGAGAGAGGAAGCAGGGAAGCCAGCGAGGGAGCCGCCACCATAATCCCGAGAAGACATGCGGGGGCCCGGACCAAGGTGGGGATAGGCAGGCTGCAAGACGGAGACTTTAGGAGGGGAAAATCAACAAAGTTAAGAACTGATTGGAGACGGAGGAAGAGGCAGGAGGAGTTAGGATGATGCCTAAGTGTGAAACAGTGAACAGAAGGGATTTTGTATTTCCCATTGAAACTGGGAGCACACAAGACTGGGAGGGAGAAGACACTCTGGCTCTGGGCCATCCTGGCCCGGTGCGCATTCTCACGGGGAGAAGACTAGCAGGGCTGAGCATCAGCTCTTGCCCTGACTGCTGGGGATGGGAATGCTAATTCTTCTTCAAACTGACAAGTACTTCTAAGTTACAAACGGTTACAAGCACTCCCCTCGGACGGATCTATCACCCATTCCTTCAGCGACCAGTTCTCATATCAACAGTCAAGGGGGCTTCCCAGCTCATCTCCACATCTCTGCCAACTTCCCCATCCCAACACACTTACCAACCAACCCTTTTCTGTCACCCCCAAAGGAGCCCATGAGAGGCACAAAGAACACAAAGCAAAGCGAGCACAAGCTTTAGAATCAGAGCAGGCCTCCGAAATGGACTCCTCCACCTCCCGCCTGCGTGACCTTGGGCACATTTCTTTACGGGTCTGTAGGTGCTGAGGCTCTCAATGCAACTGGGCTTCGTGTTGTCCGTCATCAGAGGGCTGGGCAGTGATGGCTTCTGTCACCACCCAAGGCTGCCTTCCTTGGGTGCAGTAGCATCCTTGTTATCAGCGGTAGTAAGAACAGACCACATACCCAACTCAGGGCAGACGGGTAGATGAGCAGTTATCAGCCGATTCCAGGCAGCGAGAGAAGCCAAGGCAGGCAGATCAGGCCCACCATGCAGGAGGGATGAGTTGCTCTCTCAGCCATCACGCAACATTGGCCTGTGTGTGTGCCTGGGGAGCATCTCCCTGTGAATGGGTCCTTGTTATAAGCATAATTCATATCTTACAACTGAACAGTGTTTTACAGTTTTAAAAGCACCTTCATGTTCATTATTTGATCCTCACAGAAACTCTCAGAGCTACAGATTTTTATCTCCATTTTACAGTTGCTAATAATGATGAGTATTCATGAATAATTCAATATGGCAATTATATTATATTAATAATTAGTTACTGTGTTCCACACATGGTGCTAAAAGCTTAGCTTGCATTATCTCATTTAATTCTCATGACTCCAAGGGGAGGCAATGCTAGTAGCATCCCTGCTTTATCAAGGAGAAACTGAGACACTGAGAAGTTAAGTCAATTGCACAAGGCCCTACACGAGGTTGCGATGACTCCGGAGCCCTCTCACTTAACCACTGACCAGGCTGCTTTCCTCGGAGCAACAAAAAGTCACAGTGTGGTTGAGAGCTGCTTCAGAGGTTATAGGGTTAGTAAGTGCAGAGCTGCAACTTAATCTACGATCCCTTACTCTAGACCTTACATTGTCCCTACTACCCTCTGCCTCCATGTGTGCTTGGAAGAACAAAATGGGAAAGACCAGTTCCCGTTACTGATGCTAAGAGTATGAGAAGTGACCACTGGGCACCCATGAAATCCTCTTAGGTGTCATTAATCTCACAGTCTGTCTTTATGCTCTCACTGATGCTGTAGCTGAGTGCTGCCTGCACTGCGACAGCTACTTCTCCCATTTGGCCCTGTAGCTAACCCTCTTCCTGGTGTTACTGGGCTTCATGGTCAATGATTTCAGCTGAACTCTCATAAGCACCCCAATTCCTTGGCCCCCTACAGCCCACTCCATGAGCTCCACCAAGTGCAAACCAGATATTGGTCATTCTTCGAAATCTTCTTGAAGTCTGTAAATATTCCTTAGAGGATGCAAGCTCACCTAGTTGCTGTTTTGCTTGATTGCCCTAAGGAGACCATGGCCCCTGAGGGGGTATCTGAGTCGTGGTAGAACGTGCTACTGTAATGACCTCCTAATTCAGTTCCGTTCATTCCTTCTCCTTGCCCAATAATATGCCCCCATGACACAAGGGCAATCTTTCTACAACGCAGGTCTGATTTTGCCACATCCCTACTCAAAAACTTCACTGATTCCTAGTTGAACAAGCACAGATTCTAAACTCTTCAACCCATATTGATTCAGGAGTTGATCCCTGCCTTCTTCCCGTCTATTCCTACACAATACCATCACTTCAGTTATTCCCCACAGGCCCTGAACTTTCTCATACTGGGCCTTTGCTCAAGTTTACGTCTGACCATCATTTTTCAATGCCCAGTTCAAAATATCACCCCTCTATCAATTCTTCCCAAAACACTCCTCTTAGAATACTTTCTACTTCATGGTATTCCCCAACATGTTATTTGTACGTATTATATAGTATGCACTACAAACTGTGCTGTGTTAAAATTAATTTTATGAATGATAGCCATATCTATTGCATACCCTCAGCTTGACTGAGAGTTCCTGGAGAGAAGAAAATAGATATCTATCATTCATTTTTGTCTTTCTTTTCACACATAAAATAATGCTTTATGCAATACAGAGCCTGATAAGGTAGAAAGTGCTGGACTTGGGCATTAGAAGATGGTAGATAAAATGCTAGCCGATGCTGGATGACCATGAACTAACAGGTCCCAGTAGAGAAGCAGCTTGTCCTCTCTGGGTTTATTTCCAACCCACAGTTCCGAAGTGTCTTCAGGAAAGAGCCAGAGCTGGTAGGGGGTCAGCACTGATCCCAGGTCCCTCCCTCCTCCCTGCCACACCAGCTCCTGCTACTTGTCACTGAACGTCTGGCCACTACGTAACAGTGCCGGTGTCTTTGACACTGGCACACAATAGGTGACATTTCATCACCACGCCAGGCAGGACTGCAGGTGGATTCACCTCTCTCCCCTGTGGATGAGCCCTGGATGGACAAAGTAGACACAGCGTTAGGAAGAACAAAAAGCATTAAGTGGACATTATAAGAGTTCTTTTTCTCTCTTTTTAGAATTTAAAAATGGGCCAATATTGATGACATGCTAAAGAATATCTTCCCTTTAATCTGAATTTTAGCAAGGAGCAAAGTGATGATCATTTGTCTGAATCAATCTCATTTTTAAAATGCGGAGAACTGAGGTACCAAGGAAAGGACTATGTAAGTCAGCAAAAGAGAACCTGGAGTAGCTATAGAAGAAATTAGTCACCAAGGTTTCAGAAGAGCCTAGAAGTCAAGTACAGAATAGAAAGTTAACCAGAGATTCTCAACAGCCAAAAGCCACCACCATCCCAAGGGCTGGCAGAATAAAGGGAGGGGGTGGTGTCACCAGAGCCCAGAATCTGGAGTCACTAAAAGGCAGATGAAACCATAGCAGAGCCGCCTGGCAAAAAAAGGGACCACAGAGGGAAGGGCTATCTAATGGGACATAGAAGGGTGCAGGAGGCTCGGCCACTGTTGGGGACACTTTCCTAAGTAGAGAGAGGAGGAGATGAATACCCTGGCTTACCCCATCCTCCCCCCAAGCTTTCATCAGAGCCTCGAAATGGCTGAATCTAGCCAGAAGCCAGCTGCTAACAGTTCCTGGGAGATGTTCTTTGCAGGGGTCAACGCCCCTCCCTCATAACACAGAAAACAGCAAAAACAGGGCAAGAAAAGGATCTAAGATCAAAGTGGCAAATGAAGGATGCAGGGACTTTCCAATTTCAATTCTATTCTATTTCATCTACTCACATTTCTGTGCTTACTGCCTGGGCCAATGTTTCCTGAGATTGCTTTCTGCACCAAGCTCCATGCTGGGCCCTGAACATAGAAGACTTAGGTGAGATGCTGGCTCTGCCCATCCTAGTAGGGCCTCTAAGTCCTGGGAGGGAGATAGAAGGAAACAACCTTAATGGAATTGGTGCGATAACAGGGATCATTCGTAACGGACACATGAGCTGGACCCAAAAGAGTAAGTAAAGATTTTACAGGGATGAAGACCTTTCAAGCACAGGGAACAGCATAAAGCAAAAGTACAAGAGCCTGAAAGTCCATGAGAAATACAGGAGGAAGAAGTCATCTCAAAGGGCTAGTGAGGGAGGTTTGTCAGGGAGTGGCAGGAGATGAACTGGAACGTCAGAGAGGACGAAGAGGTAAAAAGGCTCAAACGTGACGTAAAAAAGCTCTGACTCCAGTGTGTAGGCAACACAGTCCTCTGAGCTTCGTTGGGTGAAAGAGCTTATTTTGTATCAGCAAAAGGACTAAACAGGCACTTTATTCTAGCTTATTCTTTTCTAGTTTATTCTAGTTACACTCCCTCTATGGGTATCTGTTTCTTCATTTTCCAACAATTTTCATGAAAATTTTCCAATGTATAAAAAATTGAAAGAAATTCACTGTCAATGCTCATGATATCCACCACTTAAGTCCTACATTGGCATTTCCTATACTTGCTTTATCACATGTCTAGTCATCTACCCATCTCTCTCTATGCATCAAGCCCTTTTATTTCTGCTGCAGTTCAAGAAAAGTTATAGGTATCAGCACATTTCACCTCTAAAAACTCCAACAGGCATATGATTAGAGCTCAATATTTGTTTTCAACATATTAGGTAAAATTTACATACAATGACATGCACGAACCTTAACTGTACCTTTCGATGAGTTTTAACAAATGCATGCCCCTCTGTAACCTAAGCCCCTATCGAGACATAGAACATTTCTATCACCCCAGAAAATTCTATTAAGCACTTTGCAGTCACACCTCCCAGAGGTAACCACTGTTCTGATGTTTTCCCACCAAAACAATTGGAATGGAATAACATGGCGTGCACGCTTGTGAAAGTATGCACTCTTCATTCAGAATAATGGTTCTGAGATTCACCCATGTTGGTGCATAGATCAGCGTTACTCTCGATTTACTGCTGAGTGATACTGCACATGCCACCGTCCGTTTACCTAGTCTCTCCTACTAATGGGCTGTTTTCAGTTTTTGCTACTACAGATAAAGTTATTATTGATATTCATATGCAAGGATGTTTGTGGACTCTGTATTTTTATTTCTTTCATGTAAATGTCTAAGAGTAAGAGTGCTGGGTCACAGGATATCTGTGACAATCACATTTACCTCACATTTACCTGTCGTGGGGATTAGATGGGATGAGGTATAGAAAGCACTTGGCAAAGTGCCTGGCATGGAAAAACCACTGTGAAGATATGCCATCCAAACAAACACTGAGCTCTAGAGAGATTACTCTTTTTCATTATCGTTCTCACCCGTTCCCTCACTCTGTTTCATAGTTTGAAGAAATTATACACAGTCACAATTTAATTTGACCATTTCTAGATAGAATGTCAACATGAAAGTAGCAGTGCTTCTTCTTTTTTTTTTATTAGTTTCAGGTGTACAAAACAATGTAATAGTTAGACATTTATACCTCTTACAAAGTGATAACTCCCTCCCACAATCTACTCCTCCTCTGACATCGTATATAGCTGTTACAGTTCCACTGACTCTATTCCTTATGCTGTACTCTATCTCATATATATATATATATATATGTATATATATATAAAATTATAGTTGACATTCATTATTATTCAGCTTCAGGTGCACACAGCAGTGCTGCTTCTTTTAACAGATGAATTATGTGGCCCCTCTTTGAAAAGACAGCAGGATTGCTCTCCAAATGTCTTCCACCTCTAATAGGAAGTGTCTCCTATTAGCTACATGCACAGAAGGCAGCAGCTCACTGAAATTGAACAGGACAGAGCAACAGGAAAATGGAGAGCTCTGCAACCAGGCTGCTCTGGTTCAAATCCTCATCTGTCATTTGAAAGTGTATCACCTCAGACAATTTAGTCCAACCTTTCTGAGCTTCACTCCCTCCACCTGCAAAAGAGGGGTACCCATATCTACTTCATAGGATTATGCTGAGGATTAGAAATGATTAACACAGAGCCTAGTACATGACAGTACCTCAATCAACGGCTGCTACCATGAGTATAAGGGACAGTAGGAGTAGATGAAAGTCTTTTTTGCAGCAAATAACCCATCAGACAAAGTAACTCATGAGGGACATCAACTCGGCAGTGAAAAGGAGTATAAAACAGCCCAACTGCGGAATGGAAAGGGATGCGGTACTTTATTAGTATTCTTTTCCTGATTGTCTTGCAAAGAAATTCACTTTTATTTCACCCTTACCCCTTTTTCCAAATGAAAAACAAAATATATGTAGCAATGTACATTCTTTCAACAGGTATTGAATGAAGCCCTCCCTTACTCCAGGGCTGGGATAGATATAGGGTACACCCTGATGGCAGGCAGAGTCCCTGCCTTAAATTGTCCTCAGTCTACTGGGGGCATCAGATACATAAACAAATAACTACAAATAAGCTGCCTCTTACTGGAAGTGGAAGGTATTTGGAACAATTCTGCTACTATTCAATATTTCTAAGAAATCTGCAGAACTTGGCTGATGGAGCAAGAAGCCCTGTGACCGTGACATGAATGTGCCAGCTATTCTGAGTCAAGTAACTAGAGCATGTCAGGATAAGTGATATAACAAAGGCCTACATATATAGCTTCAAGAGTACAATGCTAACTAACTCACGAGGTGCAATCAAACAATACGGTGAATGTGTAAATTAAAACATATATAAATTACAGTAAAAGACACATTGCCATTAATCCCCCTCAAAATACTCCCCTTCGCTTCAAACACACTTATCCCATTACTCTTGCCACTTTCTGAAGCAGGTCTGGAAGTCCTCTTTCGTGAGTGTCTTGAGTTGCACTGTCGTGGCTGCCTCGATGTGCTCTGATCCTGCTCCTTTCCATCCCCTCCCTTCCCCTCCTCTCTCCTTTCCTTTACTCCCATTCTCTCCTTTTTCTTCCAATTCCCAGACGTTGATTCCAAGAACACTCTCTAATACACCTCCTGTACACTAACCTAAGTTTCTTTCTGCTTCCCAGGAAATCTAACCTGGGACCGTGGAGTAGATTGAAAGGCAGAGTGGGAGGCAAGCTACTGCTGGCCTGTGCTGTGTGCTTCCTGGGACCACACCCACTGGATGAACTTCACATGATGATCCTCGGTCCAGTTGTTGTGGACCCATCTGGCCACTTTTCCTGTGTTTTTCCTAACTCCTGGGCTAGGCTCCTGGCTCCAACATGCTCCAGTGACCAAATTCAATTTTCATCATGGTTGGAAAGCAGAAAGGAGGGGCTTCCATAGACAAAACACAAAGAGACGAAAGCAGCACCCCCACAGGGCAGCACAGAATGGTAGAGAGGATGGACCAACCACACCAGAAACAGGGTAAATAAACCGATAGGATAGCGGCTTGTAGAAGCTATCTTCTTTCCTGAGAACAAATCATAAAGGAGATAGCCCTTTTAAATACTCTGACACTTTGCAAGCCTTTTACATCTATGCTCCTAAGCAAAATTTTTAACGATATCAGAATGAAACTGTGTATCATCTATTTTGTAATGAAACTATGTATTTTGTATATTTCTTTTTTTTCCCCCACCTTACGTTATTTCATTTCTATTTCCCATGTCAGGAAGAAAAAATAAGCTTTTGATTCAACAGGGGCGCCTGGGGTCAGTTTGTACACTTTTTATTCAAAAAAGAAATCCATGGCTGATATAAGAAAAGCCAGGTTCACACTGACTTGTAGTAAGCTGGCAACAGATTCAATGTCCTTAGAATAGTTTCATTGAATTGTTTTACTAAATATGGTAGATATAAGTAATATTCATAAAATATATGTAATATATAAAAATTAGCACACAATGAACACCTCTATTCTCACTGCTCATTTTTACAAAGAGAACATTATCGTTACCTTGAAGTCCCTATAGGTGCCCCACCTATCCAAACATTCCCTCCCTCTCAAAGTTAGTAATCACTGTTTCAAATTTTGTTTTTACCCTTTCCTTAATTGTATAGTTGTATCTTTATGCTACAAACACACACACACACACACACACACACACACACACACAGAGTTATGTATTTTTTGAGCTTATATAACTGAAATCATACTGTTGGTATTCTTTCATGGCTTTTTTTCCCCACTCAATGGTACAATCCTGAGATTAACCCAGGAGTATTTTAATTTCATCAACTCTGAATCATAAATGCCACGGTGCTCCATGTTAATAAAAGCCCCAGATAGAGAAAAAGAGACATTTGCAAATCAATGTCAGGGTTTCCACAATGTAACGGTCCTGCTGGAAAACATTGTTCTTTTCCATTCCTCTCACCACTCCACTTTCCACAGGGACACTGCCACCAATGTCACCATGGAAAAATGTGTCAGGTGAAAATCCCTCTCAGTGAGCCAGGCAATTCAACACCCTCTGTATCTGGAGGGGAGGCAGGTTGGGGGAGGAGATGGATCAGTACACAGCCCGGCTCCTCTCCTGCCAGATGGACCTAGCGCAGCTCTGCGACCAGTTGATGAGTACCAAGCATCCCCCCCCCGCCGCCCTACCTCCTGCCCAAACCATCCTGTACATCACTGCTCTGGGCTGGACACCAGCCTACGCCTTTCTCAGATAACACACGTGAAGAAGGATGGTCTTGGGGAAGCTACTATCTGCTAATGTTCTGGATTTATCATTTCTCTTAGCATTCTGTTTCTGAGCCAGCTTTTCCGTGTCTAAAAGGCAACCCCACATGGAAAAACTGTCATATCAAGAGCCATTTCCTCCTCATTTCAGCCAGATAAAACGTGAGTCTGTTCTGTCGGCCTTCCATTTTTAGCATTTCCACTGCAGCTGCTGCTGGGAATTTTCCCCTCTCTGAAGAAGACCGAAGTGGACCCTCGGCCAGGCTGGCTGGCTGGCCATGGAAGCATTCTGGATCCCAAATGTCAAAGATTTCCATCTAAGAGGCTCCAGTCTTTCTCTCACATTACTCTGCCTGCTAAGGCATAATTAACAAGCACTGACTGCTCCTTTCCAGGGAAATCTATTCCCCAGTCTCAGGAGGAAACTTGGTTCTGTATGAGGCACTCTTTCTCCACGTGACATGTCCCTGCGGAGGGACCTCATCTCTGCAGCCTTCCCTAACCATCCCCACGGCCCTGGCACAGATGGCTTATCCCTTGTCTATGCCTCTCACTCCCTCCACATGGTTTTCTCTCACAGCACCTACGAGGGAGTACTGCCTTCAGTTATTTAGACAGTTTTCTTCCCTCCTAAGTAGCAGGCTCCTTTAGGGCAGGATAGTGTCTCATCCATCTCTACCTCTGCAGCTTGGCCCAAGGCCTGGCACAGAGGAGGCCCCCAGGGAATCTCTGCCGGTGGTCCTGAATCCCCTATACCTGGCCTGCCCCAACAGGTGACCTGGGAGGACAGGCAACCCGGAGCCAGGGGCTGAGTTTCAAGAGGCTGACGGGGTATCCTTCTCTGAGAAAGAAGCTAAAGAACATGATGGAAACCCCAGGCCAACTGCCTGAGACAAAGGGAAGAGTCCAAACTGGAAAGACCAAGTTCTCATGTTGAATCTGAAAACTTAGGGTGGGATAATTACTGGAGACAGACTCAAGTGTCAGCTGGATACTAGAGTAAATCACAGAAGATCAAGAACAGGCTGGAAAGGCTTAGAACCATGAGCCAGCCAGGCTTAACCAGGGCTAAGGCAAACAGGTTGTAACTAAAGTTTGAACAGCCCTGAATCGCACGCAATGGTTTGGATATTATTCTGTGGGATAATGGCAAAATGTCCCCGTGGCACCTGAGGTCAGCTGGCTCCCCTCAAATGAAGCCTGGTGTGAGGCAGCGGTGTTTCAGAAGAGCAATGTGACTTGGCAAATGTATAGGGATTTAATTGGAATTCTGTCTCTGACTCTAACACAGGGGAAGGCACCCATGTGGCTCAAAAGGTCTTGGCACAGTGTTGGATTAACTCCATAAACTTAACCTAAAACGGCAGGTTTCAAATGGGGAAAGAGTCCGAGTGAGGCCGTCACAGCTCACTCATTCTCTGGACCTCAGCGTCATCGTCTGTAAAACGAGGATGTAAAAAAGGTTTCCTCGCAGAATTCACCATCTGTGAAACTAGAAGGCGTGCTTTTTCAAGATACAACCAGACAGAGAGCCTGCAATTCTACCTGTTGACAGTTTGCTAAGGGTTTTGTGATACATTGAAAGCATCCATAACTCCCAGCTTGTCAAATCATGACGCTGAGCAGGGCAGGAGCCCGCAGCGCCTGACACAGTGTCTGCAGGGATCTGGAGCTGAGTTGGCTTTGCCTGGGTGATTTCTGAGAAACCTGGACACCAACGAGAGATGATCCCAAAATGAGACCATCATGGCCCAGACCCGCCTTGTTCCCATAGCCTTCCGTCTAAAACACCATCATCACGTGCTGCTAAAAATTCCCACACCAAAAGGCGTGGTCATCAGCTTTAGTTTACAAAGTCAGTGTTGATAAAAACAGGAAGAAAAATGCAAGTGGAGCATTTCGGACAAGAAACAGCCCTGAAAGGCCATCCAGTCCAACACTAATACTATAGGTGAAGAAATGAGGGGCCACAGTGGGGACTAGACTTAGCCAATGTCACAAATCTGGAGACAGGAAGAAGTGGGAGACAAACATCATGCCTCCCGACCTCAGATACCATGTCTTAAAAACTGATCCAAACATGGTTTCGATTTTCCAGTGACAGAATAATAGATGTATGATAAACTGGGAGGAAAATTCAATTCAAATACTGAGGGCGAAAGTAACAAATCGCCAAGAAAATAAACTCTTCAAATAGCTGATACAAACCACAGAATGCCAAGGCCCTAGTTAGCTTCATGTATTTTATGAAAACGTGAAACGGGGGGTGATCAAGTCTGGCAAGGAGTCAAGCTCTCGGCTCATCTGGACAGCTCATGTTGGGCACGTGGAAGCTGAAATGATGCGGTTTGCTAAACTGAAAGGATGAGGGAAGGGCTGGATGTGATTTGGGATGGGCCCAAAATGGGGGCTTCAGAGGGGAACGTAGTAGGTGGGGGTAAGCGGAGCCCCCTGGTCCTACTGCCGCCTCTCTAACACTGGACTTGCAGAGAATCTGCACAAATGCTCTGAGCATATGAATTCCGTTTCTGAGCCTCGGTTTCCGCAGCCCTGAAATGGGGACCATAAGAACCATTTCCCAGAGCCTAAGAGAAGCAGCGTGAGAATCCCCTGGTAAACCAGGCCCTATGAAGTATAAGCGCATTGTTACTTGAATGTTGACAGGACCGGGGAGATTCGCTTGCCATTTTAGGATCTTGCAGACCTGCTTTTTGTAACAAATGACAAAAACATTCCATAGAGAAAGAGCAGAAAATTCTCTTCAAGAGGGAGTGGAGAGAGGTATTTAACAACTAGCAAAACAACCAGACATCTTGCTGCCTGCCAGACCAGTAACTAAACCATAAATTTAAGTGGAAAAAACAGAAAAATAAATGTGCAGGGGTGCTTTGTTTGTTTGTTTTTAGAATAATGGAATTCCAATGTGCCACACATCTTCCGTGAAATTATCTAAGCAGTTTCTTGTTTGGGATGATTTCTGGAGGACTCCAGTCACAAACTGCAGTTGTTAACCTTGAACTGCTGCATTTCACATTGTTCCCAAAGATGCTGCCGTGAGAGAGGCATCAGCCTGAAAAGCAGGGGAGTGCAGTTCCACTCTCAGCTCTGCTCTCACTTCACTGAGTGGCCTCGGGAACCTCCCATCTCCTCCCGGGGTTTCAGGTCATCATCTACAAAATGAAAGTTTGATCCAGAGATGGGATCTCTGGCCCTGCCATTTTTAATGCTGAGTCTCTCGTTCTCACCACTGAGTTTGGCTTATTGGCTTCCTAACACACCTGCGTGTGAAATCTTGCAGTGGGGGAGGCTGGACTGCCCAGGTATAACGCTGAATGGAAGATGCCTTGGCTCCCTCCTCTTCCTTGGACCATTCCAGGAGAAATGAAATGAAAAGACAACTGACCGAGCATCGCATCCAGGACATTTCCTTATTGTCATTTGCCTTCCTTCTTTATCTCCCTGCCTGTACCACCTCCCACCTCCACACTCACCACCCTCAGAATGTCAGTGCCCTCTGCGCCAATTGTCTCAAAACCAGGATGTAGAGAACTAGACATTTAGATAAGATGCTTGAAATACAATATAAACTGAAACTAAAACGCAGCTGTTACCTTGGTACAAGAGAAGGAAGGCACAGGAACCATTTCTAATCCCTGACAATCTATCGTGGAGTCATATTCTGAGTGGCCCCAAGAAGAGAGAGCGAGGACCAATTAGTAGTGGGAAGACAGCTTTAACATAATACACACCAGTCCATTTTACTCAATTCCAAAATAGCACCAATTTAATAAAACATGTCTCTGAAATATTTTCTAAAAATAAATAAAATATGTATGCAGCTAACAGTGCCCGGTGTGTGTGTGTTTTTTGCATGTGCTATGTGCTGATCTATGCTTTCAGCCAATAAGAGCTATCAGGCAGGCTGTATCAGAGGCAGATTTCAGAGATGAAGAAATACACTTTGCTACAAAAGGAAAAATTTGCTTCCATTCTTGCCAATTCTTGGTTATGCTGTTATATTGTTTATGCTGTTATATTGTTCTTGGCTATTATTATAAACACAGACAGGTATAGAATTTATAGAGAAACCCAGGAATTTATATTAATAGTTTCATAGAGGGGATATGATGTATAACTTTGAATTGAGTGAGCTCTGCAATGTGTGTGGTTGGTTTATTTATACCATGGCCTCTTTTTATGACTCTCTCTCTCTTTCTCTCTTTCTCTCTTTCTCTCCCTCCCCCTTCCCCTCCTCCTCCCCCTCCCCCTCTCCCTCTCCCTCTCTCTCTCTTTCTCTCACTCTCTCTGTGTATACACACTGACAATTTGACCCATAGTGGAATGCAAAAGCTATCTTAAGAATAGATCTCAACTTTCCAGATGTATTTTTACCTGTCGGTTGTTAAATTGCAATTAAATTGCAAATTTTGCTACATCTCAAGACTCCTTCAAGAAAATGGATAAAGAAACCAAGGGTGAAGATTAGCATGGTTTTAGCTGGCTTGTCCCTGCACGTGATTTTCCTGGACTGCAAGCTCAGGGAGGAAGTTCCTGCACTCTTCCCCACACCTTATTAAGTCACTCATTTTGCCCCACAGAAGCAATCTGCTTGGACCTACTCCTGCAAGCTGGAAGGTGGCCAGGGTGAGCTGAGACACAGAAAACACAGGGCAGTCCGCTGCCCTGACTGCTTTTCTGCCAGATTCCAGAATCTTACCTACGTTATAACCCTGCCAGGTAGTCCAGGTACGGGGACGCCTTACGTTCCTAGAAGTCACGAGATCTTGCCCCCTGACTTCCCAGAAGGCCGTCATGTGAAAGCTCAGAGAAGCATTCAGAGGCTCTGTTCAGCCTGCCTCCTCCTGGGAGCCTTTACCCATCAGTGGTTTAGTGCCCTTTCTTTCATCGTTAAGTTTGTGCTTATAACTCAGGTTTGTTTCATTTTCGCTCATATGAACATAATCACTGATAAAGCAATAAAATATTTGGTTGGGAAAAAGGTGATGAGCTCTCAACAAGAGATTTGTAGAAAAGCTCTGACACTGTGCGACACTGTTGACATTATAAATGATCGTGCGGCCTGGGAGGATTGAGCGACCATAATCTGATGGAGGAAGCCGTAACTGGAGACACGTGGCTGGTGGCTTTAGACAATACGAAGAGAACAGCAGAGCCATGGGAACACATTGTTACAGGGACCACACTAAGGAGACCCTGTATCGTGCAGGTAAGGGTTCTAGTTCTAGAACCCATACAGTAGTGAAATCTGCTGTGGCTTGGCCAATGGCAGTGGGCTGTTTCCCAGGATTGGAGATTTGTGAAGATCAGTTGGGTATGAAAGCGTGCATGTAAAAATATGCTCACTTAACATAATTTATAATAGCAAAGAAAATAATACAAAATAAACTGAAATCTGACAATAGAGGATTAGTATACCCACACAATAGAACACTATAAAAATCAGATGTAGCTATGTATGTATTTATATGCAAAAAGGTTCACAATACATTGCTAAGTAAAAAAAAAAATCAGGAATAGTACAATCTCCTTCACCGAAAAAGACTTTGGATGGTTACATACTTAAGTTCTAACTATGCTTTTCCTGAGTAGTGAAATTATAGTTGCTACTGCTGTTTGCATTTTTGCTTATATGTGTTTTCTAATTTTACAAAGTGAATATACAGGTTGTATATGTTGAGTCTAAAATAAATAAATAAAGGTTGACTGGTCTTGATGGCATTGCAACAGTCCTCCAACACTGAGGCCACGAAAACACCTGAAACTGTGAATAACCAGCGTCACCGTCCCTCCTCCCCTCTAATTAACCAGACATGCGCACACATGCACACACGCCTGTACACACACAGCTAATCTGGAGGCTTGTTTTCCTCCCCTGACTCTATGTCACTAGCAACAGCCAGCCCGAAAGCCCAGGGGACATGGGGTTACCATGGTTAGTGCCACAGTAATGGCAGGGGCTGCGATGGCCACAGCAGTACTGCAGCCGCACATCCAAAATGACAACATGGCTGAAGAACAGCAACACTCTGTGAGTGACAAACAGGACGGAGCACTGCTTGGCTCAGGTGAACTCTACAGTTTATTTTCTTTTTGTTGTATTTCCCCTTTCCCAAAACAAGGGCTTGCCTTTGGATCTCGCAGGCCCGGTGAGACTGTTATTTTGACAGTTGTTCGGTGGCATTGCAGAGGATGAGAGGCCACTTGTTAGCTCTCCAGCTAAACACACCGCCCACACCCGGCCGCATAAACACTATTATTCTGAGTTAACATATGAGATTTACAGATATGTAAATAGAGGGCAAGTTGAAAATTAGCAAGGAGAAGTAGAGAATTACAATGAAGATAATAACCAATGTGATCCATTTTTTTTCCCCCTACAAAACCGGCCAAGAATTGTATTTTTAAATGAATTTGTGAAAGGATGACGACATCTTCATTAGTGACTGATAGCTCCAGTATCAGGTCAAGATTCAGGTCTTGCTAATCTTCATACACCTCAGGAGTGTGGAGGGCTCAGTTCTGAGAAGATAATGGACATGAAAGGCCTTTGTGCCCTTTGTGAGTTGTTATTGTCGCATGAGTAATAGTAAGAAAACAATGTTTAATTATCCTCTGGTTTCTTAAGAACACCAACTTTCCCCAAAGGCCTGCCCTTGCCTGCTGTGTGAAGATATACAAAACCAGGTTGGCAACATCATTGTTTTTCTTTGTTGAAAAAACTGAACTCAACATCTAGAGCCCCACAAAAACAGGTAAAATGTGAAGGAAAACATCTTCATTTAACTTGTTGTGCCAGTCCTTGCTTTAATAAAAAACACTGTCTCTGAAGGGAAACAGTAATTCGAAATGTTATCTGTACCAAGCGACTCCTGAAACAAATATTAAAATTTTAAGACCATAAAAAGATTTTATACAAAGTAATACTTTTGGAGCCTATCAATGAGCACTTCCATATGTTTTTCATGTTTTATGGATGAGAACTCTAAAGCTAAAAGTGATGAGGTGATCTGCCCAGGGCTCCACAGGCAGAAACTCTCAGGGCCAGGATTCTAACCCACATCTTCTGATTCCAAGACTTATGCTTCCCATGAGCTGCCTCTCTTTTCCTGCTCCACTGAGTAGCACTGTGACACACAGTATAGGTTCACTACTTAAAAACCCCTCGTCTCTACTGAGGATTAGCTTATGGAAAATCGCATGTGCTAGGCAAGTCACCCTATGCCCCAGGTGTGACCTCCTGGTTGCCTAACTCATGATTGCAATGAAGTCACGGTTATCCTAATTGCCCATCATCACATGACCAAGTCATGCAGGAAAGGTGTTTCCTCCCAAACCCTGAGCATTTGAACCATTGTTTATGATGGAAATAACACTAAGAGCTGACCAAGGACAAAACAGTGGGTCATGTAATTTAAAGTCCCATTCCATTAACAGGAAGCTGTGCAGGTTACTGATGCACAGGGGTTTATTTGGTACTGTCATTCTTATTCAGGCTCCTTTTGAGTTGGAAAAAAAATGAAAATAATGAACTGAGGCCCACACTCAGATACTTTCTTAGAATTAAGAGAAAAGGGACTTCCACCTCCAAACCAACTAATAGAAAACATTTGACAAGTATTTGGGGTCATGGAGGAAGCCCAAATTCTATAATCCCACAACACTGGGTCTTAGTACTTACTGAGTTATAAGATCTTGGGACAGTTATTTAACTGTTTTGATCCTTAGTTTCACGTGTTAATGAGTTTCTGTATATCTTACAACCAGGCCCTGATACAGCCAGGACTCAAACTCAGATTCCATCCAAGGGAACCCTGTTGCACGTTAACATGCATCCATATTTTAGAAGACAAGGGAGCCTGCACACATGGAGGGTGTGCCAGTGCAGAGCAGGCAGCCTGGCCTTCCCTTGGTGACACCAGAAACCCAGTCATGGTGAAGGGCACACAAGACAAGTTGCTTTAGGAAAAGAAAATGTTGATAAGGAGGAAGGTGCCCACATGAGAAATCCCAAGCCAAAATGACTGCAAGACTCAGTCCCAGACGTATTCCATCAGGCCAGCTAAGGTTCTGAGGGCACAGGTCTCCAAAGAGAACTGGTTCACCGATTCGTGGAAAACCAGAATCCTGAATGCTCCCTAAGCACATGTCAATCAAAGAAGCGCTTATGCTAGCTACTAGACACTGACGGGTCTTGCCCACAGGAAAATTTAGAATCTAGAGGGAGAAACAGATACACAGACATGTACACAAATAATGCCAAGCTATAAACTACGTAGGGCGAAAAGATAAAAAGTGTGAATGAGAGCTAAGTGGAAAACTTGCCAGTCTTAAATTTCTGTCTTGGATCTTTAGCGTTAGGTGAGCTACAAGGTACGTTTTAATCTCACAGGGTAATGTCCTCCTTGACCCCCTTTGCTGCTTCCGTATCATTTCTTCTCCCTACTTGCTAACTCCTACCCCAGAAAACAAAATCACAACAGAAACTCAGATTTATTGAATGATGTGCCATTAGAACCACCTCACTGTTGGTGTCCTTATTCACTGAAGAGCTTAGAACTTGGTGACTCTTTATCTCTTTGCCACTTCTCTTGTGATCTGAGCTGGTGACTTCATGATCCATGTAAATCACTCCTTCATGGCATGGCTTCTCACTGCCATCCTTAGTTATACCTTGAACCTCATCAACCAATACCATACCAATCTAAAATGTGTCTTCTGAACACCCCACTCTTTGATGCCCACCTCCCATCTTACCAGCTTGCGTCCTCTCCCATGCCCACATCAACAATCCTTTGGCCCAATTAAGAACTCCAATCCACTGGATCCATAAAATTCCTCCATTATATCCTCACTTTCTTCCTCCCCAGGTGAGTTTCCATGATGTATTTAATTTAAAAAAAACCCACACAAAAAAACCCAACCTTGCCCCTCTCCACCAAACTCCCCTGAGAAACTCCAAGCCCGGCCTGCTGTGTTGGGTGGGGGTCATCACTTCAAACTCTCCATATTTGTGAGAAAGTATGGTTCGCAAGAATTGGGAGGCCTGGGCAGATTCTCTCTGGGTGTGGCAATTCCCTCTAGCCAATGAAATAACTGGCTTTTGCCTATACGAGTATGCTGTTACACACAGATAAAAGAAATTAAATCATTATGGATTTACACAAATTAGAGGGAGGAGGCTACGGGAAAGGGAAGGAGGACAATTTAAATTTATATCTGAAAAATAATTCTCTGGCTTTAAAATGAATAAAGTAATTGGAACTGCTAAAGCATTGCCAGGCAGAGAGCAGAAGTATTAAATAATATGAAAACCTTTCTCATTTGCATTTATCACATTGCCTCATGACTTATAAAAATGGAGGATGCTAAATTTCTTAACAGAATTGGCTTCTTAGCCAAACATCAATCACTATCACCTTGGTAACCTTCAAGATTTAATGAATTTCAGTGTAGAAAATAATAAGAAAAACTTCAAAAGATAAAATTTCTAGCACTCCTATGATCACAAGCTTAATAAATGTTCATCACAGAACATTTAAAAGACACAGATAAGAAATGCCTAGAACAAAGTGAGAACCCAATAATTATTTTCCCACATCATTAAACATTGTTTGTGGATACGATAATGACTACCTCCTATTCACGCTACCTGTCTAACATTGAGTCATTCCCCTAGTTCTGGACATTTAAATTGCTTTAAAAAAATTATTAAAAGTACTGCCAAGCATAGCTATAAAAAAAGTGAGTACACAGAATTCTGATTGTTGTTTTTTGTTAGATCAGATTGAAAAAAGTGGAATAAGAGAGTCAAAGGATATGATCAGTTTTAAGGCTTTTGATCTGCAAAGCCAACCTGCCTTTCAGAAAGCTTGTACTTTTTAGTGGTTTTTACTCCCCATAGTGGAAGTGTTCTTGGAAGGTAGACAAACACACAAAGTAGTTTGAAAAAAGTGGGGACATTTAAAGTTCAGACCCAAGCAATATTGGGCCTCTGGAATAACAGTACAACTCGCTCCCCCTCAACAGAGTTATTGCAAGGATAAAATGGTTCTGAAAGTGCTGCCTGAGGGGCACCAGCAGGAGGAGTCTTCTATAACAAAATCAATTAAGGACCTGGCCTAATGCAGACCTCAGATCCTCATCCACACAATGGTCTCCCTAACCAGTGGTTTCCAGACTCAAAGGCACATCTGAATCCCCTGGGAATGTGTCAAAGTTCAAAACACACACACACACACANACACACACACACACACACACACACACACACACACACACACACACACTACATTCCTGGATCTACCCCAGGGAAGATTCTGACTCAGTAAATCTTGGATTGGGGCTAGGAATTTATATTTTTAACACTGTCCCTAGGCAATTCAGGTACAGATAAATAAGCCTGTTACCAGAGCTAACTTCTGAAAAGCTATCAAACTTTGAATTTTCATGAATCTCTCCTGACAGTATAATCACTGCTTTTTAAATCTAATGGGGAAGAGGTTCTTAAAAAGTTTTTAAGAAAAGAGGTATTTAATTTTTCAAGTTTTTATGGTTATTTTGTTTCAAACATATTCCAATATTAATTTCTTTCAAAGGATTGTCAAATGTGTCTAAATTTTCATAAGCCTGTGGTTTTGTAATCAAAGCAACTTATTCATTGGCCTTTTCTTTTTTAAATGCATGTTAATATATAGTTTAATATACAGGGGATTTGTTTAGACTTCCTTATTTATGCTCCCACAGCATGTCCTTCCTACCTCCATCCTCTGGCCCAAGATAGCAACAATTGGCTTCAATGTCACTCCACCACCAGATACGAATGCTTCGCATTGAGCTGACCACCCTTTTTATTTGTCTTTCCACTGGCAATAACAGTAACAATGAGACACTTGTTGAGCACATACCAGTATGAGACGATGTACGCAGCACTTTTATAGAGATCACTTTGGCTGTCTTAAATCAGTCAATGCTACCTTGTAGCTCATTGGATATCACTGAATTTATTAATTCCGCCAATATGAACAAACACAAGGCGTACTTTCCTTTAGAAGATAAAAGAAACATCACACATACTGTTCAGACTCCAATAAATATAAAATGAATGTGTGTCAAAGACTTTATTACTCATTAATTAATGAGGGAACTAGTAAGATGTTAAAACAAACCTAAAGAGCATTTGAGAAGCTAGGTATAAACAGGCAATAATAGGTTTCTGCATTGGATACAAAACTGCCCCACATCCAAAAGAGCCATAAAACTTAATCTCTGGGACTATCTTTTCCGCCAATTTATTTGGGATTATTTGCTCTCTACCAGACAAAATCTACAAGCTATCTTGGTGTTTCTACAGAGCTGTAGAATAGCCCAGTCAATAAAAAAGCCTATTGAACTGCACTGACACTGCACTGACAGAATATAGAGTATCCTCATTTGCCTATTTCTAATTTGGGGGTAGTTTTCATCACAACCTGAAACTAGTGAAAATATTACAGCTAATGAGCTGGTGTCACCAATCAGTGAGTGTGTTGACAAATCTTTTCTTAGAAATGTGGCACAGCTTTCTGGGACCACCACCAAGAAGTTTCATTTTTTAGAAAAAGAAAGAAAGAACTAAAGGAAAGAAGGAAGGGAGAGAGGGAGGAAAGAAGAAAGGAAACAAGATTTCAAGTTTTATATCTAATGTCTAGAATTTGGATTCACCCAAAATATGTTATTGACTTTGAGATGCTATTCAACAATGTTTACAGTTCTGTCAAAATCAAGGCAATCTGAAATGCATACTAACAATATCTGAATAACTATGGCATCATGCTCGAAAGACTGGAGGACAGCTGAAGCTATGGCTTGCTGATCCCACAGCTTTGATGGACACTGATGGCAAATATTCTGTGGTTAAATCAGATATGCTACATGTTCATTGTTAAGATACTTGTTTAAATTACTTCATTTTGGTTTTGATATACACATTGCTATTTGGATTTTTTATTCCTTTAGGGAGAAGAGCATGGCAACTTTTTGGAAAAAAAGTTTTCATAAGTATTTCACGTACAAAGGTCCAGTGCTTCGTGTCCTCGAAAAGTAATCAAGAAGCCTCAGAATGTCTGGGATACATCAAACATCCTTCTGCCCTGAAAGTGATCTCTTTACATTGAAGCTGAGAAGAAAAAGAAATAACCTGATGTTTTTCAGGCTATTTGAAGGAAGAAACAGTCAGACGTTTTAGATGGCTCTAGAACATGGGCTATTTTTTTTTCTTTCCTTTGCACTTTAAGCTTTCAATTCATATTGAAGACAGACAGCACCAGAAGAAAACATTTTTCAGGCATGCCCAAAGCCATGATGGGCTGGAACAACTGGAAAGAACCACACAGGCATTTGGATGAACATCCCTTATAAAATCTCATGAGTGTGTGTGTGTGTGTGTTTGGGAAGGATGGGGGGGCGTGGGAGCCCTTGGGATACTCCTTGTGTTCTTTGGTTTACCTAACCAAAAATACTTTCAAAAGAGTCTTTATAATACCATGAAATCTCTAATTTTGGTTTTTAGTGGAATCAGAAATCACAATGCCAATAACAAATGGAAATACAATTAAACTATGTTTTTTTCGAAGTTTCCCAATGACAGTCAACATTTCAATCACCCAACATTCAGTGTAAGGACTAACCCTTACCCATAACATGGCAGTCTTTGGAGAGACAAAACATAGCACCCCATCCAGATTCATATACAGTAAAACCTTGGATTGCGAGTAACTTGGCTTGCAAGTGTTCTGCAAGACAAGCAAAAATTTCTAATACATTTTAACTGGATAAACGAGCAATGTCTTGCAATATGAGTAGAGTAGTTTGTTTCCAGAATGAATTATGCTCGCAAACTAAGGTATTACTGTACTGGGTGCTGGTGTTGACCCAGATGGGCTCTCCTGCCCCTTTCCTGAAGGGTTTCATGGGTGTTGAGAGTTGCAGGGAAGAGAGGAGAAGTTACTCAATCAGTCCCTTCTACTCCAAACACTAGAGAAAGACTGCAGAAGGAACTGACAGTTAGTGAGCACCACTGTGGCCATACACTTTACAAATGCCACTCTCTGTAAGATCAATGTTATCTTCTCCCTTTTAACAAGAGAGGAACCCAAGTCTCAGAGAACCTAAGCATCTTTCCCTGGATCACCGAGGACCACACACCAGGAACATTTGCAGGGCAAGACTCACTTCAACTGAAAAACATTTCCTCCTGCCTGCATCCTCAGCCTATTAAACCCTGAGCCAAAACAGTCTGCCGGCCAGCAGGGAAGCAAAGATGCTTCTCTCACGATCAACTTTAAACAAGACACATGAGAAAAAGGATTTGGACTCTGGTACGATGACACCAAGGCCAGACTCTTTCTCCTTTCCTTCAGCGACCTGAGAACCAGAGGACCTCTAAACACCTCGGATGCTCTTGCACCCCATGACCCTGCTCAGCCTGGGGTTCTAAAGAGAAGGCTGCTTCTCTGAACACATTCATATTCTGGGTGTGCACACACAGGAATGTCTAGCTCCACCATGTCGGCAGCACCGCACTTAAATCACACGTAAACCTCTAAGCTTGAAATGCCCTCACCAGTTTTGGAGACAGCCTGGAACATGGGTCCTCTGTTTATCTAAGAACTGCTCCATTCTGGATATGATGCTAATGGGATGTAATGAGAAAAGTCATAAAACACTTGGTGTTCCCCATTCACTGAAACTTTATGTTTTAAACCTTTGCAATTAATCATTCAACAGGTATATTACCAATGAAACTTGCCAAATTATAAACAAAGACTTGTCAAAGTCCAGAGCTATGACAGAAAAAGAAACCCTAACAATTTATCCAGCTCTCCAAAAGCAACAGAAAAGATCCACTAACTCCTGAGAAAACTGACAGGCTAAATGTTCCTCCAGTGTATTTAGATGCAATGGTCTTGAGATGTGGTTAGTTTGACAATCTCCTATTGCCAGGAGCAAGGACGTTTATATGAATTAGCCTGAAAAACAGTTGTTGTACTTGGGTAGGTTTTCATCAGGGTTTAAATGGTCAATCTAAACATCTTGACCAATAGCTTAATATGGCTCAACTCCTCTGAAATACAATTTGCAGATAAATCAACCTGACGTGCCTCACAGGGCCCAGTTTCTCTAAGTTACACACCCTACAGGAACTACAGTGCTGCATTTGAAGGAGTGTGGTGGACAGCCCACCACTCTCAGCTTTTTCCCAGGCTAAATTCTTAATCATGCTGAAGTCATTCTTCTCCCTTCAATTAGCCCTGGTTTGGAATCAGGCTCCGTGAATGGCCCTAAGAATACAGAAGTAACCAAGGCACAGTCTTTTCCTCCAAGAAGCACAGAGTCTATTGGCGAGTACAAGAAAATAGCCATCAACTATAGGATCGTAGGATGCTGTAAATCCAGAGAACTCTGTGAACGTCAGGCTCAGAACCATCTTCGCCCAAATTCAGGGTAGGTTTTCATGAACATGTGAAGCTTGATCTAAGTCTTGAATAACAAGTATAAGTTTACCAGATGGAGAAGAAAGAACATTATGGGTCAAGGGAACAGCATGTTTGAATGAGGCATGGTGCCCTAGGAAAGAAAAAATGGACAAACAGCCTGCGAGCAAGAAATAAACTTTTGTTGCACACAGAGATTTTGGAATTCTTGTGGCAGCAGCATCATGTAGACAATCCAGGCTGATACAACCACCCCATGTCCTTGGGCACACAATTCTGAGCCTCAATTTTCTCATCTGTAAAAAAATGCGAATAGAGAACGCTAGGAGGAAAATGCTATGAAGGGAGGTTGGATCCATGGACGATCTAGCAGAGAGTACTCAGCACTGAGTCCTTATACCAAGAGCAACAAGAAACCATTGAAAGGATGAATAAAAGTACAAGACATGACAACAATCCGACCTTGAGCAGCATAACGTCTGTCAGGAGGGCTAGACATGTCCACCATCAGCAATAAATTAATGGAGATAACAGAAGGCAAGCTCGTCGAAGTCAGGGATCCTTGTCCACTGAGGGACCCCCGATACCTAGAATAGCACCTGGTTCATGGGAGGCACTCAAAAACATCTGATGAATGAATAACGAGACAGGCCTACGAGGGGCCAGAAGGACGAGCATCACTTCCAGAAATCAAACAGGATGTTGGGAGGCAACATGTCAGCTGCATTTGGAAGACCAGGTTGGATCAGGCTAGTAGATCTGAAGATAATTCAGCTTTCCCAGGGAGATAGTCCAGAGAGAGACAGCTGTTGGAAAAAAGGCAGGGAGGCCACCGGGGCAGAGACAGGACGAGCAGTTCACTTTGGCTGGAGCACACGGTGCACGAAGGGATGTCATGTAAGGTAAACTGCAAAGGTAGGCTAAGGTTAAATCCTAGGGGGCCACCTTCAATGCCAAAGTTATTTCCCAGGCTTCTCCATATGTCTTCTCTTGGAGCTTGGAGGTCCAGTCATGTAGCAGGAGGAGACAGGCTCCAGGAAATCCAACCCTCGAGAAGCAAGTGTTTTACACCCATGTGATGATAGATTTGTTTGTTTGTTTTGATTTGGGAATTCCAGCACATGAGCCAGCCCTCCGTAGCATACCCTCCAGGGAGCCACTGGGACCGTCTTCCCTCTGTCTGACACGTGGATCTCACCGCCCCAGCCTGCACTTGTCCTACCCTTTGGGGGGAGGGGCAAGTGCAGCAGCTCAGCACACAGAACTTCTGAAGGCGTGCTTCCCCCATGGAGACGCCAGACTGTGTCTACTTGCCACTATTAATATGAGTTGAACCGCACTTTGGAGAAATCAGAACTGTTGGAATGAATTACTGATCACAAGACTTATGAGTGTTAGTTGGAGGCAGGAATGAAACTCAAGATATGCTGTTTTGCTCTGTGTGTGGGTGTACCTCATTCCTTTCTTAATCTTTAGATATGGGTTCGCTAAAACAGTCTAGAAGTCAGGAGCCCTTAGAGAGTAACCCTGGGTTGCCACAAACAAGGTTAAGACTTAGTTCCTTAACTCTTCTGCGTTTCCTCATCTATTAAAGACAAACAAGATACACTGGAGATAAATAAGGGGCCCACTGTGGCTGGAATGCGCCAGGGTCCTTTTTTATGAGAGCAGCATTGGGGTGAGGCATGGTCCGGGGCAGCACACAGTGGCCGGTGTGAGGAATCAGCTCTGGCTTTGAGTCCCAGGCCTCTGCTCGCCACCTGCCTGTCCTTCCAAGCTGGGCTCCACTGAACTCACTCGGTGCCTATTCCAAATGCTTTCCAGTGTTCACTCAAGGAGTCCTTGTCACTTACCCCATGAGGGGAAGCATTCCATTTTACAGATGAGTAAACTAAGGCACAGAGATGATAACTTGCTCTAGGTAAGAAGTGACTGCAGGGCATGACCACTCGTCAACCACTCCACTCTGTGCACACAGAAGATGGGGAGTCACGCACTGAACCTCTGTGATGATTTTATTTTCCGACAACGTAGATGAATAATAGTAATACCAATAGTGCACGCCTTATGGGGTCGTTATGAAAATTAAATGAGATGTTAGATTCACCAGTGTTTCTTAAACTGTAAGAAATGCTATATAAAAATGAGTTGGAAAACACTAGTCAAACCACCATGTGCAGGCATCAACAACTCTAATAATCTTACCTACGGTGCCTTTAATGTGCCCCAGTACTAGAAAGCAGGCATCGTTACTCCTGCTTTTCAGAAAAGGAGATCAAGGCAGCCAGTAAGCACTGGCGCTAGCCCACTCTGGAGCATTCAAAGCACAACCTGCCTGGGTCCTGCAGGCCGCACTCCCAGGGTTCCAGGCTGAAGCCCTCCCAGAGGAGCCAGGAACCTCAGCACCAAGAGGCCTGAGCCCACACAGATAAACCGGGCCAATGTGTGTGTAACATGTTCCTGGGGCTTTTTGATCTTCACATCCCTCTGGGGTGAGGGATGAGAAAGGCAAGGAGTGTGCCCAGAGCTTTCCGCTGGGGAAGACAAATGTTCCCCATGACACTCAGACGATGCTCTGCCTGCCTTCTACAGTCCCAGGGGGACAGCCCTCTGCTCAGGGACCTGATTCCTGTCTCCCTCACATGGTCGCCAGCCACCTGTTCAAACTGAACACCCAGTGGACTAGAATGCGACCGGCCAAGGTTGATCTGCCTCCCAGGCTGTGGTAAGCAGTAGCTATCAGGCCTCCCGTGTTTACAACAGGCAGACAGATGGCCTGGTACCGAGTGGGAGCAAAGGGTCAGGCACTGAGTCTGCGCGGGTGTGTGTCCCTGGGGAGAGCTGCGGATACCAGGCTGTGGGCCTGGGGCAGAGGCCTAAGCCAGTGCTCCCTGACACCCTGTCAAGAGGCCAACTTGGTCCAGTGTAAAGGTGGCCAAGTCTTTGAAGCCAGACAGATGAAGGTGTTCTAAATCCCACCATGCCACTTACCAGCTTTACGTCCTTGGGCAAGTGGCTTACCCGTCAGAACCTCGGTGTCCTCACCTGTAAGACGGGGACAGTCGTACCTGTTTCCCAGAGCTGCTCTGAGGAATGCCTGAGGTCATGTGTGTAAAGTTCCTGGAACACAGCAGGATCTAATACATGCTCCTCATCCCTGCTTCTCTGCTGAGGAAGAAATGTTCTTCCCTAACATTTGGTCCCAATCAGAAGATAAGAGGGTGACCAGACAGACCTGAGGGAAAACAGTAGCTTCCTCAAGGTCAATATTAGTTGCTTAATACTTGTTTGTTCACTCATTCATTCAGCAAAGATTTACTGAGCACCTACTGTGTGCTGAGCACTATAATGAACGTTTGGGAGCAATCAGACATGAAGCCTGTCCACCAACACCCCACCACCCCATATATACCCTCCCAATCCCTGCCAGACCACGCAAGGGAGAGAAAGGGGTCAGAAAGAACCATCACCCTGTCCAGAGGCCGGAGGCCACAGAACAGAGCCATTAGCCCAGTGACTCTTTGGTGCAGTTGCAGTCAGGAAGGGCAGAAGGGTCAAGTGCTGAGGAATTGCTCTATATGGAGAAAGGGATGGAGCAAAAGCCACTCCCTTAACCCCTCCCCCAGCTCCAACCCTGTGCACACCTAGTGGGTGCTTGTCAGGAAGACAGACCAGATGCTAGGGCAAGGCAGTCTGGGAGACACGGTGGATGGGGCATTTGGGGGCTAAAACAGACATGTATAACTCTGTGATCCTGGCCTGGGGAGAGAGTCCCAGTAGGAACCCAGAGCACGCTCAAAAAGCCCCCTGGAGACTAATCAATGACTTTTCTATTAAGTCAATTATAAAAGGTCTCAAAGGAGTTGGGAATGATAGGGTGTCAGACTGATGGGAGGATATAGAGGTTTCTTTGATATTTTTCTTATTCAGTTCCATCTGTAATCAGTACTGTGATCTGCATTCTCAGCTGTGTTTGGCTAAGGCACCATCTCCCTGCGGGCTGCATTATGAAGTCCGGTAACACGTCTTCCATCCTAGGCCACCCATGTGTGTTCCCTTCTGGATGTGAACTTCAGGAGGATACGGACCACAAACAACACAAGCGGAGCACCAGACACAGGACGTTAAGTCTGCGGCAAAGGGTTGGGCCTGCGAGCGTGTATTCAAATATTCCCAAATATTCCCTGTTCTCAAATATTCGCATCGCTGTAGAAGGCAGGAGGAAGTGGGACCCTGAGGGGTAGAGATCTTGGGAGCTCACTGCAGGGTTCCCAGTGCCTAGCACAGCGCCCGGCCCAGGGGAGACATTCAGTACAAGCTCACTGGATTCTGCTGAGGGGAATGGAGAACTTTCAGAGAGTCAGGCTGCTGATGGAACAGGAAAAGTGAGAAGGAGGGGGTCAAGCAGAGCACGCCCTATCTCTAGGGGTACGCACGCCAGATGCCACACGGTGGGCCATGGGAGCCTGAACTGGACAGCCATGCAGGCTTCTCTCAGCCCAGAGGTTCCTCGCGCTTGGCTCCAAGAGATAAAGGATCCCCGTTCTCCCAGGGCTTTGGGCCTCACTGCTGTCACTCTGCTTCTCGCACTACAAGCCAATGTAAGAACACACATGGTTTGGGATCAAAGCTGCTGGGAGGGTTCCCACCGCACTCCGTGCTCAGCTGCCCATGGATCCCTTGAACTGCCAGGGAGGTCTGGAAAGCGACTGCCGGCTCCGCGGTAGGGATTAGGCCCTCCGTCTACCGGAGGCTGCTTGAGGGAGAGGGGCCTCGAGGCTCCCCAGCCTGGCTGCCGGCTTGGGGCCGAGAGGACTTCTAGCTCCTCTCCTTGCAGACAAGTCAGGCTTGACCAGGCTTGAGAGTAGCAATGACCTCAACGTGCACATTCCTTTGCGCTCTCACTTAGCAGCGGCCAGTCCAGCGTCCTGAGGAGGAAATGGAAGGACTCTATGCAGCTTCCACGGGTCTTAGAAAGCGCTTCCCCCTGGCTTCACCCAGAAAACAGCCTCCAGAAAACAGCGTGAGAGCGGATCTCTCAAGTTTCTCATGAAGGCCCCTTGGGAAGAAGGCAGGGGCGAGGCCTGAAGGGGAGTGAAAATGGAAAATAGTTTGTTCACTGCAGCTTGCAAATCGGACACCCCAAAGTCAGTGCGGAAATTGGCAGGGAGCTCTGAGTGAGGGTTCATCTCATCTCTTGAATCCCAGGTAGAAATTTCATGCTGGGTGGTCAGGTCGGTTTAGTGTGTGATCAGGACACTCAGAGGCAATAATGTTAGGTAACAAGCACGAGCATGAAATGAGGATCTGACAAACGCTTAATAAAAAAAAAAATCCTGGAATTATAATGTGTTATAACTGTTTTTGCTCTGCCATGTTTACTCAAGTATTTGATCTTTCCCTCCTCCCAATCTTCTGAATTTCGAGAAGGAAATAACTTTGAAATTTTGTTTTCATAACGTATCCTCCCGCTGAGATTCCAAGGCTGTCATCAGCGTTACCTAATGCGAGACGTCTCGGGAAGCACATGGGAAGACGTCCGAAGAGCGGCTGAGGCAACAGAAGAGAGCCTGACCACATCGCCGCCATTCTGACAATAATGACTTCCTTTTTAGTTGAAAGGACAGCAATCATTTCCCTGTTGCTGCATTTCTGTACAGCAGCTCATTTGCCTATTAAAGACAACTAACCATCAAGAGAGAGAAAATGAGGAATTAGTCACCTTTATTATTAAGTGAATACACATCCAATAACCAGCCTCGACTTGAGCGAGGCAGCAAAATGGAGCGTGAGGCCTACTGAACCGGGCCTTAGGCAAAAAGGAAGCCAACTTCCAGCTACCCATGCACCTGCAGCGGTGAGCAGGGCAGGTGGCCAGCTTCCTCAGCCTCAGGTGCCTCGTCTACAAACAGGATGACGGTTTCTGCCTGGCCTGACGATTATCGTGGGAACCACTTTGGAACCCTTATATGAAATGCCTTCGTCAACTCTACTACGCCTTCTCCTAGGTGGGACATGACAAACATAAACAACAGACTGGCTCTTGGCTTATTATAAGAAGTAAAGGAACTGGTGTTTCCAACATGACAGCTGGTCCTAGATTGGAAATTAAAATTGCAGTCATTTGAAGTAATAAAGGAACGTGGAAAGTAGTGATGATGACAGTACACCTAGGACATTGGGCCTGAATGCTGCTGAAGTGCTTAAAATAAATGCATTCCTTCATTCACTGGGCACTTTTTTTAGGTGGTACCAGAGAGGCTGAAGCACAGGTCCTCTGTGTGCAGGTGAGCCCAAGGTCTAGCGAATGGGGCAGGTGTTTGCCTAACCCACACTGGGAGGAGGTCCGGGACAAAACCCCTCCGAAATAAGATGTGATGATTAGAATCCAAGAGTGCACCCCCAGAAGCAGAGTGAACCCCCCCTTAACTTGCCCTTGGGCCTCAAGTTCGCCTTTCCTTCTTGCCCAGCTGTCAGCATCCTGTGGGATCTGTGTGGCATAATCCTGTCTTTGCACTTGTCTCCCAGGTACACCTGTCATCCCCACCTGCTTGCTGTGTTGATATTTTTTTTTTGCAAGGCTGTCAGCATTTAGGTACAGGGACCAAAGGCAGTGGACGTGGTGGCTGCTGCTGCTGCTAACATCCGGCTTGAGCGCTCAGGGACCGGTCGCACGGGGAGCTACTCATGCCCACCCCGCTGGGGCGGTACTAGGGAGAGTCTGAGTGGAAGAGTCAAGTCCAAAGAACGCCTCCCGCTATTGTTGGGGAGCTGCTCCTCCCAGCTGCTCCCTGTGTCATCTGAACAAGGAGGATTAGGGTGTGCCTTGAGGTCGGCCAGGGGAATGCCCTATTTCCCCAAACGCAGCACGCAATTATCACACAGGGAGGTCACGGGGCACGCTCTTGTGAGCAAATAATGCTGCTGCTGAGACTAGGAAGCTAATGATTTATGTTGTTTCCCTCTAACCCCTTACTTTCACAAAGCCCCATTACTCAGACCTAGAACCAAAAAAGGTCCGAGTAAGCTGGGGCCTCTCTCACACACAAGCCACGATATGATGAGCTGTTTTGGGCCTTGTGCCTTCTGCACAGCGTCCCCTCCCTCCGTTTCTGAGCCTCATGGAAGCTCCCGCTCGATCCACAAGGCCCCACTCACTCATCACCCACCGCCTGACGTCTACCTAAGCGGAGCTAACTCAGTCACGGCACCAAGCCCTGAACTGCCAGAGGCAGGCTGGGCCTATCTGATGCCACAAGAAACAGGAGTTCTTATAGCAAAGGGAAAAAACAGAAGGGATGCTAGGTAGGCAATAAACAGTACCTGTCACCAAATCATTGCGTTTTATATATTCCACCCACATCCCTCCCCTTTGGGTGATCATAAGGTATTTTAACCTATTCAAGGTTTGAGAATTTTCCATATTTTATTCAATCTAAACTTTTCCACACTCATATAGCCACAAGACAGATGTTTCCTTCACCTTCTTGTAACACCTATCAAACATCCGCAGAACCTACAATCAGAAACACTAGCATGGCACATTTGAGCCTCATGACTTTCCTATGAGATAAGCATTATTATTCCTACTTCACAGATGATGAAATTGAGGGAGCAAGTGATTAAGTAAGTTGCAAAAGTTGGCCAGCCAAGAAGTAACAGAAGCTGGGATTAGAACCCAAGGCTTCTAGATCTTTTTCCAGTAAAACCAGATAGGTAAAGAAACAAAGGAACTAAGAGGAAAAAAAGACAGGTAGCTTATGTTGGTGCTACCAACAGAAGAAGCCACAGAAAGGAGAGAGAGTGAAGGAAAAGGTTCTCTTCTGCTAAGGACAGGTCTAAGTCGCAGACAAAGGGCGAAGAGCTGCACTGGTGGCCCCATCCCCGCTAAGATCTAACAGGGCGCTGGTTAAAGTGAGGAGTTCAGAGCAGTGCATCCCGTAAGTCTTTCCGTGATTTGTTTCTTTCCTTCCTTTGTTCAACCACCATGGTGTTCGTGCAACAAATTCTGACTGGGCATCAGGCTGATTCAGCCCTTGTGGATACTGCAGAGAGGACACAGCCTTTGGCCTCCAGCCGCGTCTCATCTCCCCAGGTATCCTGACCTCCAGCCACAGGAATCTGCTAGCCATTGCCCTGAACGCTCAGGCCTCTCTCGGGCTGCCATGCTTTGTGCACGCCACTCCTTCCCTGAGGAATCTTTCCTGTCTTCACTCCCTGGAAAAACCTGGCTCAACTTTCCAAGCCCAGCTACATGGCTCATCTCAGGTGCAGCCTGCCCAGATCCCCAGGGGACAGTGTGGCTGTGGAACCCCTCTGAGTCCTTTCTCATGCTGCCCCCTCCCCCACCCTACCCCTCACCCCGTGTCCTGGCTCTGTGCACTGCAGAGGAATTCTCATTCAGACCCTGTTGTCCCTGAAAGAGTGAACCAGGGAAGTCCCCACAGCATGAAGAGACATTGTCTTCCCAAGTCAACTGGACTTACCTTCCAACTCAGAGCAGAGAGAACAGGACACCACCATGAAATGATGGGGAAAGGTATGAACCAAGCCACAATCCACAGTAAGTAATTCTTATAGAAGAGAAGCCAGTGAAAAGAAGAGAGGGGGTCTGTATGCTTTTCTAATTCAAAAGCCCCTCAGACAGTATATAACCTCGATTCTGTAAAAAAAAAAGAGTACAATTGTTCCAGCTCCATTTGTCAGTGTTAGAAATTAATATTCTGACACCCTGATCTCTGAACCAGTGCTCATATCTGAGCTAGTCTAGAACATGGGGTAGTCTAGATAAACAGACCCTAAAAAAAGACTTTGTCCGAGTTTGTGTAGCCCGGCTCAAGCAGCCACCACTGACCCGAGGTGACACGCCTTCTGGCTACTGAGAGGAGGGTCTATTGTGGAGCAGGGATCACCATGGCTCCAAACCATCCAACCCCACCTCTTTGCTTCCATGTTCACCAAAGTACTTCGAGGATTAATTTCCTCTCCTTGCTAGGCTGGCCGTACAACATAACGGGAAGCATGGCCTATGGTATCAGAACTCCACAGGATTCGAAACCCAGCACCGTTTTCTTAGCGGTCTTGGGCAACGACCAATCTCTTCGAGGGCCAGCGTCCTCATCTCTGAAGTTATAACATAGAGATAAATACCAACGTTACGAGGTATTTGTGGGAAAGGATGGCATAACGCACAGGAAATGCACAGTGCGGGACACACAGCAGTCCTCCATACACAACAATTATTAGTGATATGTTTTTATTGTTACTTTCTTGAAACAGCGTCTGGGAAGTATTTTCCTATCCTATACATTTAGCTTCTACACCACGACTGTGAGAGGTCAGAGTTCACTCGACATGACCGTGAGCTTGCTAAAGTCCAGAAACACTGACTAGATGATGCTCTTGGACCTCAAAGCCTTGGGTCCATCCTCAATGTCATTACTGCCCTGGCAGACACTTCCACACCACCTGCTTCCCACTCCATTGGCTTCTGCAAATTCTGTACTGTTTTCTTTGCTTCCATGAACTGCCAAGGTCCTTTTGTGTGAACGCTTCCCCTACCAGAATGTCAGCTAATGGAGGCCGAGGCGTGTATCCTTCAGCTCGCTGCAGCTCAGCATCTGGCCCCAAAACAGTTCTACTGTGTATAGAAGGGACACATGACTTTGGCAGGAAGAGGGACTCAACGAAGGCATCGCGGATTGATTCCATGAAAGACAGTGTTTACTGGAACCAGAAGGGAAGAAAACTTTAGTCCCTTATCCGGTTTTCTCAATTCTAATGACTTGAGAGCATTCATTATTCCCACAGCGTCCTGTTTTCTCCTCTTCTGCCTGCTCCTCTTTTCAATGTTCACTTTCCCTTCTGCCTTCTATCCTCAAAGGCCCAAACTGGAAGATCTGTGAGGGGATGAGTACTGTATGGGTTGTTAGCAACTTTCTTCAACCCGGAATTCGTGGAGCAACCCTCTGGAGAGATCAGTAAGAACCCACCAACCTAGACTATCCATGAAGCACCTGAGGTTTATAAACAAAGAACAGAGAAACATGGGATTCCGTTATTAAAAGGATACAAGAGCCAATCAGAAGCAATGGGCCAGCCAGGTAGCTGCCCAGGACACCAACTGTATTCGTCAGGATGACAAATCTCAGAAATACAATGCTACAAGGTTCCTTTCTTGGTCATGGCACATATCTAACGCAGGTCAGCCGAGGGATCAGTTCTATCTAGTCATTCAATGACCCAGCCTGGCCATGGGACAAGCCGTCATGTTGTCATGCTGCTATCTTAACACACGGCTTCAGGGTTCAGCACCGCCAGGGAAGGAAGAGAGCAGGGGACTCACCCTCGATTTGAAACCCGTTGGCCAGAAATGACATGAATCACTTGCACACAGCGCACATCAGCCAGAACTAATCAACGACAGATCTATCTCACTGCAGGAAGATGGGAATGTGCGTTCCTCCTAGATGCTCATGAAGGAATGAGGAGACAAAGGCTGCACCCAGAGGTCTCCACCACAGATTTTTAAACACCACGGGAATGCATCAAAAAATAGTGGCAGTTACCTCAGGTTTCCAGTTACATAACTGGTACAATCGAACTTACTTCCACTCTTACTGAAACAGAGAGCACCCTCAATTGGAAATTTTACAACCACTGCTCATGGGGTCACCCCATCTCTGTTGGTTAGTTTTATTCTGGAGGTTGCTCAGCACAACAACGGTCAGGCCACCAACCCTGCGACCAGCCAGCTGACGGTTCGCGGAAGCCAGAGAAAAATCTGAAAGCCAGTCATACCTGGGGTCATCCCAGTTACTGGCAAAAAGTGGTTTTGTGTAATGTTTACATTTTAATCCCTTTAAGAGGCTTCCCAAGAAGTTGTATGGCTCAAAAATCATACAAAAAAAGCTGCAGAGAGAATGAGAATAAGAAACAGAAAAGTGGGAAATGTTCGCTGAAAGACAAACCAGGAAAAGCAATTTTTAACCTCCTTTTGAGTGAGACTGTGCAACTGTATTCTTGGAAGTTATCTTTATTCTTCTGAGTGTGACTTACACGATCCAATTATGAGTGATGGGAAAACTATGAACTGGACAGCTATGCCAAATACATTCAAATGTTATATTAGCATCAATCCATGTAATGTATTCCTCATCTGAAGTTTAAACATAAAAGAGAAAGAAATTCAGTTTAATAGAAAATCAGTTTCTCTCCTCTCCCATGAAAATAAATAGTGAGCAAATATATTTTAAACACTGATATGAGCAAATGCCAAATTAGCTGCATGAGGCACCACCCACATCTCAACCGAGGCCTGGGCAGAATATAGCTTAGACAGAATCAGAGCCAACTCTATGTTTCTACAGGTAAAAGGAGGCATCTTGATGTAGACAAAGACATTAAACTTGGATACAACAGTATATGAGTAGTGGCATGGCACGTTACTAATCAATTTAGAAAATCTATTTAGACTAGCAAATGGCAATAATAATGATTACCTTGTAGAATTATTTGGTAAGATAAATAAGCTACCACATATATACAGAGGATGCAAAAAATGTATGCACATTTTAAGAAAGGAAAAAACTATTAAAATTGTAATACTCAATATATACCAATAACAAAAGATCAATACAGGTTACATTTGACTTCTGCAATAACCAGAGGTGCTCAAAGAGGTTACCATCAGCATCTAGACACTTCTGAAGACGGCAAACTACTGCTTGAGCAACATTGACCAAAGTGTTCACTTGTATACTTTTGACACCCCTGGTATAAACCAGAGATGCAAAAAAAATGTACTCATTTTAAGAGCTGTTATCTATGTATTACTTTTCGAAGTTGAATTGAATTACGGTAGCAATGTGTAGTATGACAGTCACTCAAAAGATGGCGTTAATCAAATGAATGCTAGCATTGTTCATTGTATTACAATTTTAATACAGTTTTTTCCATTCTTAAAATGTATATACATTTTTTTGGCACCCTCTCTCTCTATATATCTGACAACAGTGTCTAGCATGAGCCTGCTTGGTAGATAATAGGTCTCCAGTGCCTAGTCTAAGTTGATTAATGACAGTTTTATCAAGCAGAAGACTTGAACTTGAGCTAGGCAACATCAAAATGAAGTGGGTCAATTCAACAAAACGTGCCTCAGCTTTCCTGTCTCCAAAATAGGGATAATAACACCTGTTTCTGCCTTCATAACAGAGCCAGAGAGGTGATTGAGATACAGCAGAAGAGAGACCTTTGAGCTCTTAGAAAAGAGGCACTAGAGAAATCCAAAATATTGTTACTTATCTTTGCTGAGTAATACCAGGGGATTTTCCCCACCAGGAAACAGCACTCTGCTCCTGAGAATGCACATTGCCATATCAAGCAAACGCTACATTGTTGACCTACTTGCCAATGTCAAACAGAATCTTGGCAATGCTTTTAGTTAATCGAGTTCATCACTATGCTTAAGGACACAGCGTCAGGTGAACAGGAAAATACCGAGAAGGCCTCCTGCATTCTGCATGTGGGAGTGATTGAACGGGTTTGGGTGCTGATTCGTCAGCAACAAAAAAGAATCAAACCAAACCTTCCTGTTCGTTTTCGTGCTGTTCTGACATGGCCGGGATTTCCCACTTTCTGTGCCACCGTCCAATGGCAGAGCCCTGCTCTACCAGGGAACACATATCCAAGGCCGCTCTTCCTGGTGAATTCCTATTTGACATTTGACCAACAAGCATTCCAACAGCTACCCTTTTAGAGCCAACAAATGAGATGTCACGCAAATAAAAACCAGCATTTTTACTTCCACAATGGGAGAAAAACATCCATGAAAACTTGGGTATGAACTGGTTTAGAGCCCACTCTGACAAAGGGGGGAAAATGTGTTTTCACATTTGCACAAATGTTAGTAAACTCTCACAAAGGCCCACGGCCTAAAGAGGCAGCTCATAAAACCTGCTTACAAACCTTCTCCATAAAACAACATTATTTCTCTGGGACCAAGCCCTCCTGAAAATACCTTGCCAGATCCTGCTGGAATTTGGAACAGTGAGCACACCACTGGGGAACACATGAGTCCCTGTCTTCAAAGAAACTGAAGCCTTGGAGCATGCACTGTTTCATTAATCCTCCTGACGTATCCATAAGGAAGTCAAAAGCAATCATTATTTTTTTACCCATTCTGCAGATTTTATGGATTCCAGCATTTGCCTGGAGTTAACAGGACATGTTTGTGGCAGAGCCCCGACTCCTGGGAAACTAGGACTTTCTGTCATTATATGGTCACTTATTCACATGCTAAGCAAACATTCACTGAACACTGGCTCCATGCTAGGCACTGAGCCAGGTGCCAGGACAGGGAAGGAGAGGTCCTGCCCCAGAGAAATTTACAGCCTAGGAGGGGAGATACAAGATAATTACAGAAGATACAAGAACCACAGACAACATAACTGAGTAGTTAGGAGCGTGCCAGGCACAAGGGAGACCTGGGTTCAAATTCCCGCTCAGCCTCAAACATGCAGTTTTCCATAGCACTTATCTCCCTCTAGCATACTGTATAATGTACCTGTTTAATGGTTATGCGTGTGCACACACATATAGCGCTAGAATATAATTTCTATGAGGACGGGGGTTCTTCTTTGCTGTCTGTTCAGGGATGTGTCTACAGGGCCAACAACAGTGCCTGACATGTACTAGGTGTTGTAGAAACATCTGTTGAATGAATTCGCTATATTGTCCCTAAGAAATTTACTCACCCTCTTTGCGCTTCAGTTTCCTCATCCATAATATATAGGTGTCAAGAGGAATGGATACGATATACAAGTGCTCAGAACAGAGCCTAGACCACAAAAAGAAAAAAACAAAGGAAATGGCCGTAACTGTTAAATATTGGTGATACAGTGGTCTCTGGTGCTAAGGGAGCGTGAAGATGCATTAACAATCTCTTGGGGATATCAGGGGAGCCTAAAATGTTGAGTCCTGAGAAATGAGTGGTAGAATGTTGCTAGAAAAAAGGGTAAAAAAAGGAAAAGAAAAAGAGCTCAAGTCAGCAAGAAAGACAAGACCAAGGCTGAGAAGCCTTCACTGGAAGCTCCCTAGCATTCTAAAACTCCATATTCTGTTTTTGTTCACAGCCCTTCGTCCCTGCAGCCCCCAAAGACTTCTGCACGTCAGAGGGACCTTCTCCTGGACCGCTTTCAGGGCCAGCAGAGAGCGAAAGTCCCCTATTTCCTCCTACACAAAGGCCTCTCCTTCGGGGCCCTGCCATGGGCTCGATTCCGTGTGCTCAGTACAAATCCACTGAGCTGAGACTGGCCACAGAGTGACTACAACTAGTAAAACAAGAGGCTTTCCGCGGGATGACACAACCTCTGATTCAGTCTGCCCTGACAAAGCTGGAGATTAAGTTTCCTTGCCTAAAGCTGCGAGGAGAAACATGACACCCTTTACTGGCTAGAGTGGAACACGCTTTATTAACCCGGCTTTAATTATATTCCATTTTGAGATTCAATAGTTTCGATTGCAACACCACATGAAACCAGGGTGAGTTGCACCTCATGGGACTCCGGCCACAAACGAGATCGGGAAAGTGCCTCCAAGGCAGTGACCCGCTTCTGCCAGCCAGCCTGCAGTGAGCAGCCTGGAGCCCGTGCCCAGCTCTGGGGGAGCCCCCGAGGTGGCCAAATCAGGGCAGGGCTGAGGCGGCCGTCAGCTAGGTAACGTGAATTGGTCTCTGTTTATGAAAGAAATGATGTCTCACTGTGAAAAGTAAGAAGGAAATGTGGAAAGATTTACACACAGCCTAAACTTGCCAGGGAAGCAGTAAACTCAACCATAACCACAAAGATGAAGCTCTTTTTCATCTGATCATGGCAATTCCTGTCTTCTTCTTGCCCTCAGTTCTAGGAAGAGGCAGAAAATGACCTTTTACTTTTCAGTAGACAGATTATAATCAACCTGATCTGAGGCAAGGGAGGTAATCTTGCATTACTTATTTTTTTGAGGTCAAATTTTCTCCAAAGTATTTTGCCTGCCATCTTGCATTTTTCAAACAAAGTGCACTGATTGGTCCATATTCTGAATGTCCCTTTGCACACACCTGCACCCACTCAACTAGGCAGCTGATTGGTCCAAGGGCTGAGTGTCTCCACTGTAATACTATAATAATAGCTGCAAATTATTGAGCATTTACTAGGTACTAGGAATTACGTTAAGGGTTTTATATGAATTAGCTCATTAAATCTTCACAATAGGTTTATGAGGTGGACATACGCATTTCAATTTTCTAGTTCCCACAATCAGAAAAGGGCAGACGTACAGCTCACACCCAAATTTATATGAAGTCCAAGCCAACACCATTACTGCTACACTCTGTCTCCAACTGGATTGCAGGATATGAGAAGACGGGGAGCATGCCTGAGTCACCTGGGTCCTCCAGTGCCTAGAGGAAGCCCTGATACACAGGTCTCGGTGATGTTTGGTTAATTCGTTAATTAATTAATTAATTATTGGGCAATTTTTTAAAATCTTAAACTGGAAACAAAGGGGCTAGTTGGAAGTCAGCTCTTACAGTAATAAGCACAGTGGATTTGAGGCAGTCACCATCCCATGGGCCTTAGTGTTCCCGCTTGAACAATGAAGCAGTTGGACCAGATGACCTCTGATGGCATTGGATTCAGGGTCTTGCCCCAAGTTCACCTGGCCAGCCAGCATCCAAAGCCTGCATCGGAATCCTATCAGCGTCCCTGTCTCCCACCCTACACTCAAATCCACATTCACAGAGATGGGCCCCGAGCCTGACAGCACCTTGGCCTGAGCCCTGGTGAGTCATTCATGGGGCTAGGCAGGTATGTAGGTGTGCACATGACTTACTGTGAAAATCACAAAGCTGGCGGCTAGCTACAGCGAGAAAAGTTAGCACAAGCAGGAACCAGGGTTCTCTTTAATCTCTCAAATGGGAAGGGTGAGCCCAAGGGGTACTCTCCCCTCAATCAGGGAGATATGCAAATGTTGACAGAACCTACCTGAACACAGGTGGGATGTTTGACATTAAAGCATTGTCATGTAATCATGGTCACAAATACATTCAGGTCATTTTGCCACGTTCAGAAAATTGCTTTTTTTAGTGCTTACCCTGTAGCAAGTACAACATGAGAGAAAGAGACTACAAAAAGGAAAAAAATTAATTATTCTTACCTCAAGAGCCCACAATCTTGTAAGATTTAACTATTATCCATGTTGGACTCACAGGAGTGAACAAAGTACTAATTCTGACAGGATAATGGGAAAGGAGGAAGGGTGGCTGGAAGCTGGGGCTAGTTTCCTAAAGGACATGACATTTGATTTAAACTGTGATAAGGGAATGGGCTTTGGCAGGTGGAAGTGAAGGAAGAATATTTTACCAAAGGCACATGATTATCCAGTGTTGCTTGTCTCTCCATGACATGTGCATATGTACACACACACGGGTTATCCATATTCAGGATGTCCCTCTGCACACACCTGCACCCACTCAACTAGGTTTCTGTGGGCCCAACCCTGGGAGTGCTCACTAGCCATTAGGACAACTGGTCACCCGTCTCAGAATGGCAAGATTGAAACACGTGTCTCTGTTGAGTACAATTTAAACCATATGCTTCTGCTTGATTTCTGCCTAGTTCATCAAAATTGTCTTTCACATGTGAGTTTGGATAGCAAGAAGCCTTCCAAGATCTTTTTTTTTTCTTTTCTTTTGACATGTAGGAAGTTGTCTTTTTCCAAAGGGAAACATATTGAGATCACAAAAGATTCCAGGCTGCTCTTGGAAGGAATTAGATGTGTTTAGATTCACACACAAAGTCTGAGAAAGTAGAAATTCTTCCAAGCTGGGTTTATTGGTTCTGCACAGCCCCAAAGTGCTCTGCGTTTTCCTCTCTTTTAGCACTGACCATAAAACTTAATGTGAATATATAATTTCATAATGTAATACAGGGCCCTCGTGCAGGGGTCAGCACATGAAAGCCTGTGGGCCAAATGTGGCTGGCCACCTGTTTATGTATGACGTGCAAGTTAAGACTGGTTTGTACATTTTTAAATAATTGAAAAAAAAATAAAATACGATTTTGTGATATGTGAAAACTATACAAAATCCAAATTTCACTGTTCCTCAATAAAGTTTTATTAGAACCTAGCCATGCTCATTTACTTACATGTGTCTGTGGACACTTTGGCACCACAGTGGCAGAGGTGAGTAGTTGTAACACAGCTTATATGACCCGCAGAACCTAAAATATTTACTGCTTGCCCCTTTCCAGAAAATGTTTGTCAGCACCTGCTCTAAAGTAAAAGGATGCTCACACTGAGCCGGATGCTAAGACTTTCTTTTACAGGTACGGATGCTGAAATATTCAAAATCAACTTAAAGTTCTCAGTAGTTTTTATCTTTCAGGAGCCAAAGGATTGAATTTACCTTTGGGCCACACTCCCCTTTGTCCTTTGTTCTTGAAAAATGAATCCAGTGGGCCCTTAATTACCCAGATGTAAAGAAATATAACCTGCCATTATATTTGAGAAAAAATGAACTCACCATTAATCTGAAAGTAAATGTTTATACTAAGAAGTAAAGAATTCTTTTTGGTATATAAGTTAGATGTTTGTTTAGGCATAGCTCTGTCTCTGCAGACTTCATAGCGTCTCTAGAGAAAGCATTTCTTTAGTTTTAATCTTCCCTAAGATTGTATATTATTGCTTGTTCTTAGGGAAGAGTGTGTGTGTGTGTGTGTGTGTGTGTGTGTGTGTGTGTGTGTTTCCTAGAATTTTTTCACATGAGACCGAAAGTACAGACCTGAAAGACTTTGGGAAAAATCGGAAAGACTCTGCCTTTACTTTAAGCTGGAGTTGAGATCACACTGGCTATGTTTAAGTCATCTTGAACTGAACTATGATGTTATTTAAGATGAACAGCAACTTAGACTTTGTGAGATGATGATGAAATTGCATTCAGATGTGATGGTCTTTCTGAGATAATGGGCCCACGGGCATAGTTTCCCCTGAAAAGAATGGACATTCTTCTGTACATTATCCTCAAGAGAAGGAAAACATATGAGGACTAAGGTGGCAAGCCTGGTAGGTGAGAGGAGGAGCACAGGGGACTAAAACTCTTCTCTTACTCTGAGCCTTCATGAGATAAGGTCTAGACTCTGGTGAGGGATATTTACTGCAGGTCAGAGAGGCTCCCATAGCAAAAGGAGCGTGGTCTCCTTGAGATAAGTACAACGGGCAATGACCATTCAGAGGCCTGCGGAGAGTGAGTCTGGACCTGTGATCCTTGAAAGCAGGCACAGGAAACAGCAGTTTTTGAATATTTTCTACTTGTACTTACCTTCTATAATCCCCAACTTTCAATAAAGTTGTGTTCCAATTTACAACCTAGGTTCAAGCACATGGTGACAAGGAGAAAATCCTACTCCATATTTGGGTGAAATAAGAAAGAGGGGGGAGTAGGGCCCTCTCCTGAGACCAAGCAGCACAGCAGCGATAATGAGCTGAGGATAGCCACACCCCATGGGGCAGTGACTGGCAACAACAGAAGCGCCACAGCATGACAAAGAGCTGATAATAGGTCTACACTAGGGGCCTATTTAGTTACACACTTAAGCCCGTCTCCAAAGGAGACTCAGAACAACTGAGGATGCTTCAAGGAAGACACACTTTGGTCATCAAGGCTGACAAAGGCTCAAGCCAATGGTAAAGGTGTTCATGGGATGTGCTCTCATTTTAAAGCCATAGGTTGAAGAGGCCTGGCCATGCTAGTTACTTCTTCTGACAGCCTCCCCCAAACCGTAAGCTCCTTAAGAGTGGGTAATCTTTCCACCCCCATCGTTATAATTCCAGACCAGAAGTAGAATTTGAATACAATAAATTATCCAATAGAAAGGTGTGGGGGTTATTCCCATGCATTCTTATTACAAAGAGCGCCCCCACCCCCCACCCCCCACTCAATCAAGCTCAGAGACTTGCTTTCACATAGTCATGTAAGTTCTTTAGACAAATCATCTTATAGCTATTCTACTGAGAAAAAGATACTTCTGCCTATAAAACTTATCTTGAGAAATCTGCTAGAACAAAAGTGAATAATTTCTACTGGCATGTAGTCATATCTAGGAGAACATCTGAATTACCCAGGAAGTATTAAGGATTACAAACAAAATAGTTCACAAATACGACCTGTCTGCTTATGACTATTAAATTGATTGTGTTGAGATTTTTTTCAGATTTGAGTTCTATCAACACCCAACAGATTAACCATTAAAAGCAATAGCTAATAACTTTTAGCTAGGTAGATATAGCTTACATACTGAACACTGAAGCACAGAAATGTTCAAGTGGTCAAGGTTACACAGACCATCTAGCCCAACAAAAAGCTCATGCCCTGCTGCTCCCCTTTTCCATGCCTATGGTAGACATCAACCAGCCCTCTTTCCTGCTGGACATGACCATGACTTCATAATCCCTTTCAGCAGGGCCCTCTGAGTCACACATGTCAGGCAGTAGCACACCGAAAGAGCCAAAACTTGGTTATAGAAGGATAAAAATTTTTTAGATATTTCAATAGTTTGTGGCCTTCCAAAGTGTCATAGTATATAAAGAGATATACAGTATAACTGTGGCATTAAAATTTCATGGGTGTTTGGAGTGACTAAGTAAAAAAAAAGTCTGAAAAGACTCCTTATGCGGTTAAGAACCTCCACTCAGGGCAATCACTATCAACCCCCTGAAGTTGGCACATAAAAAGAAAGCTTTCTGCCATCCTGGATAGCCCAAGCATCCATTTTACATGTGGGGAAAGTGAGTCTCAGACAGGTGAAGTGAATTGTCCCAGATGAAATACATAAAAATAGGCCAAGCCAAGTCTTAAATGCTGACTTTCAATTAAGTTCCCAGTTCACTTTACAAGGTATCATGTCATCATTACCAAAAGAGAACTTACTTTCTAATCTCTTTGGTTAAAACTACATTGTTTATAAAGTAGACAGAAAGGAATAATACAAAATATTAAAGGAAAACTAAATTATTCATTCACAGAAATAAATAGGGTAGGGAAAACAGCACCCCACTGATGCAGAATACCTGTGACACCTGACTGAGCATCTACTGTGATCACGGACCTGGGCCATGTCCCAGGTTCCACGCGAAAGTAGGCCAGATAGTTTTGAAGATCTCCTTGTTCTGTCATGCTGTGTGGATCCCCATCTTATGTGTACATCAGTGACTTGAGGGAATTGCAAAGAAAAAAAATACACACACACACACACACACACACACACACAATCATTCCCTAATCACTCAAATTATTCAACATCAAAAGGAGGCTAAACTCCTCATTAATTGCTTGATTGTGACATGGATATTGTTTTTTCTAAGTCACCCTTGAAACAGCCCACATGGACCAGACCACTTTGACGAACGGTTCTACAACAGTAAAAATCCCAGGGAAACTCTGCCAAGGCCAAAGCTACAGACTCTCCATTCAGAGCATCATCCATTGTGGCCAGAGTGGTTGCTGCCAAAACCCTCTACATCAGCGGTTCTCAACTTGTGGATCGCGACCCCTTTGGGGGTCAAATGACCCTTTCACAGGGGTCGCCTAAGACCATCGGAAAACAAAAAGATATTTACATTACGATTCATAACAGTTGCAAAATTAGTTATAGAGTAGCAATGAAAACAATTTTATGGTTGGGGGTCACCACAACATGAGGAACTGTTTTAAGGGGTGGCGGCATTAGGAAGGTGGAGAACCGCTGCTCTACATGAACAAGGAGAGTTAACGTACAGAACTTGCATGGAATAACTTAAGCGAATACTGGCTCCCCCAAGGAGACATCTGTATTGACATCTTACTCTCTCCTTTCTCATCTTTCCTCATTGTTACCAGAGTGACCTTTCTAAAAATGCACGTCTGAGCATGTCATTCCCCTGCTTACATATTCTGGATGGCTCCCTACTGTCTACAGGACCAGTCTAAACTCCACGGCAAGGCACACAAAGATCGTCTCACGTTGGCTTGGGTCTGCCACTCCTGCCTCCTTTTCTAATACCTCCCTACTCACTCCATCCACCTCTCCCCTTTTGGCTCTACACTTTGGCCAAACTGGAAGCACTAGTTGCTTCTCAAGATAACCATGTCTTCTCCTACCACTGTTTCTTTGTAGAAGCTGTACTCCTTCTAAGAGATCTATAGCTGATAAACCCTTATCCTTCAATACCCAGCTCAGGTATCACCGCATATTTGGAACCTTCCCTCATCCACCCTCAGGCAAAGCTGATGACATATATCTCATATTGGAGAACTTGAAGTTCATACCATTGCTAATGCTAATAAGACCACAAACTTCCTTCATGGGTAAGACAGCGTCTTATTCATCTTTGCATGGTCAGCACATAGGTGTTCTTTAGACGTTACTGAGTGGATAAATAGATAAATATTGATTTATGAAACTGAACTAGCAGAACTGCTACTGATATCCATGTGTCTACCAGAACTACCCAACTTACTGCCAACGTTTACTCCTTAATTATGAAACCGTAGTGATTCTGCAGTATTTCGCATAGGGTGGAACACAATAATTGTTTAATTATGTGTGAGAGAATTCTATGTGGACAAAATATTAAATACTGACATGCATGTAGGGAAAGTTATTCCTTTTTCAATTCTATTTCAGTCCTTCTGATGATATAGAAGAGGAAGTCTCTGTTTGATGCCGCATGACGTCAACACCTCTCTAAAAACATGCTAAAATGTCCCTTTTTAACAAAGAGAGAGCAGGACTTAGGCTCAGGGACTTCAATGGGAATCAATATTTAGCCTACCTAAACTATAAGGATACTGCTTCCTTCTCAATTTTTATTTTTATGGTTACTTTGCAATTACAGAAATCAGTATTCGTTTTTTATTTACTGAAGCAATATAAAATTTTCTTTTTAAATATATTTATTTTCTTTAAGTTTAAAAATGAGTCAGGTTAAAGAAAAGCAATCAGGAAATATCATTACAGGCATGTGTGAGTACTGAAAAAGATAGTGACCACCTAGAGGGGATAAAGCCTTAGAAGGCAAAAGATGTGAGGAATTCACAAGTCCTCTGCTTTGGGGTATGTTATTAACTCTTTTATTTTATTTTTTTATTTACTGGGGTGACATTGGTGAGTAAACTTATGTAGGTGTCAAGCGTACATTTCTATGATACATCATCTATACATTGCATTGTGTGCTCACCACCCAGAGTCAGTTCTCCGTCCATCACCATATATTTAAGAAACAACCAGCCTCAACACTGTACCCCATTCCTTCCCACCCTGCCTCACCCAGGGTGATTGAAATTGAACTTTACTGAGTTCTAGTTCGTGTGCATGGATTTAAGCCTCCTCATTCCCAAATTCCTGTTAAAGTGACCAAGGACACTTTAAAAATAAGAAAATATCTCAGGAATGGGGTCATTAATTGATCAAAATGTATGAGGAACTTCTGCCAGATGTAGAGCACATAAGGCCATTGGAGGAAACTGCTGACCAGCCTAGCCCACCACCCAAGACAAGCAAAGGAGAAGGCCACAGAACTGTAACAATATCGGCCCCCACACTGGGCACCAGGGGCAAGGGGGCCCATTAGGTTGGGGTGCAGAAGGGAGGGAAGTACCAACCTCAAACCCACACATGACTTCTGAGAACTACAACAGTCCAGGCAATCGAGATGGGGCTGAGGTTGTGGACGAGGGGCCTGTTGGGAGTCACCAGATTCATTTCTGACCTCCAGCCACACACAAAGAAGACAAAATATGAAGCAAAGAAGTAACTGTACTTCTTTGCTTAGTGTTTTATCTTTCCCAAGTAACTGGACCTCAAATTTAACAAAATAATACTATAAGAATATAACCATTTCTTCCATATACCTTTTCCAGAAAACGTCAACAAGGAATCTATAAATCTACAGAACCTGTAAGCTCTATACCCACCTCAACCCCAGACCCTAGAGAAGCTCTATAAGACTTTTGAATTCGTGCAAAGTTTAATATGTGACACCAGCAGAACTGGTCTGCCCAAAAAGCCAATGATATTTGAAGCTCTGTCACTAGAGACAGAGTGTTAAAAGAAGATGGGAGGTAGGCGAGTTGGCTCTGCTTTGCATAGATCAGGCCTCACTTCTGGTCATTCAGTCTGCTGAATTCTAAATCCATACATACAACAAAAAAAATTTTTTTTAAATTATGTGTCTGCAATTCCTCCCATTCACCTCACCGTTCCCCACCCCAATAACAAAGAATTCAGCCTAAGATGGGGGAGAAGACGAGAAATGAAGAGAGCCTGCCTGGGCTGATTTGGGGATCTGCCTCTGAATTTAAATAGAGGAAGAGGAAAGACTAAAGTGGAAGCAGAGAGAAATAGGGAAAGATGGAAAATATGAATTTCATGGTTTTCTGTGAGTCAAGAAATGAACCCTTTGGGGTTTTCAAATAACTTCATTAAAGATCTCAATTTCTTCTCCATCACTTTTGGTTGTTGACAAGGGCTTCTGTGAGTGTGACATGAGCCCTCGTGTACTTCAAAAGGGCAAACTGAAGGGTGTTCAAAGAAGGGTGGCTCAACTGGTAAAAGTCCTGAGGTGGTGTTACAGGAAGAAAAGCTTAAAGAAAATGAGCTATTTATCTAAAATAACACAAGACTTAGGGGTATAAGCTGAAGGGACTTATTTGTTATATGTGGCCCTGAAAGGTACAATTGAAACAATCTGCAGAAACTACGGCAGAGACAAAAATCTGTTCACTATTAGGAGAAATTTCTTTTCTAACTAACAGTGCTGTGTAAAAATGAATGGGCTTCCTAGACTGGAAAGAGGAGGAGGGAGGAGTTGGGGGTTGCCTGTCAAAGGACGTGCCCCAACTTAGTTTGGAGAGCCACTTCGCTGGGACAATTCACACAAGAGGGAGCAGGCGATGGGCCTTGGTTTAATGATCCTCCTGACAGATACAAAAATTAGGATAAAGAGAGAGGGGAAAGTACCTAAATATTAAAAAACCCAAAGGTTTCAGGACAATAGATACCCAACACCAACCTTCAGATGCCAAGAGCATTTTTCCAAACAGAGTCCTCAAAACGCATTCTCTTTGGCTAAATCAAAGATGCTCCTCCCTGTTCTTGCTAAAGAAAAATAAGCCAATGGCAACTCTCCTTGGACTGTCTTTCCAATTTGGCTGCTTTAGGGCTTTGTCCCAGACATGGTTTGTCTTCTCCATGGTGATGCTTGCAATTCCATAGCCTGCTATACTCTGGCCTGAGAAAGGTCTGAGCCTTGCCTGGTAGGCCTGGGCTGCAGCTGAGAAATCGTAATCTCACCCTGGATTAAATACAGACTCACAAAGGACAAACTTTCCTCTCACAAAGGTTCCTCTCTCAGCAGTCTCATTTCAAATGGAGAGTAAGCCTGAGCCAAACTCAAAGAATCCCTAAGAAACAGCAGCCGAAATCTCCCAGAAGAGACTGCAGGCAGGCACTGGGTCTTCTCCATCCCTGGACTCACTCAGGCAAGAGTTGGCCGAGCATGAATGACTCAGAAGACATTTCTGTGCCTGTGAACAAAGCCCAGGCCTCTGGGCTGCGTTATCGGCCTATCACATTCACACGAGAGCCAACAGGTGAGCTGCTCTAACTAGAACATCAGATTGCTTTCTGGCCAGAATTTCTGCAGAGTCCGCTCCTCACAGGGAAAGGCAAGAAATCTGAGTGAGCAACAGCAGCAACCACAATGAATCAACAATAGGATGAGTAAACATGCACCTGAGCACCCAGTACACCCTTGGCTCTGGGTGGGCTCTGGGAACTCCTAGATGGAGGAGCAATGGCCTCTGCTCTTGAGACGCTCACAGTGCAGATACACAACCTCAAATGAGAATATGATGTGGTGATGCCATCGTGGAGATGGGCTCGTTGCAGGAGCACAGAGAAGAGAGCAGTACATTCTTCATGGGGAGTTCTCATGGACATTGTGTCATCTGCACTAGAGCTACCAGGTTGATCAAAACGGAAATGGGACACTAGTCAGAGGAAAACACAGGAGCAAAGACATGAAGGCGAGACATGCGCCGTGCTTATTTGGGGTAATGAATGATTTGAGGTTCACTTACAGAATTAAATAGAAATAAAACTTCTATAGGGGATAAGCCCCAAGCTAAAAGTGTTTGGGGAGGAAGACCTAACTCCTTCTATTGATGTAATACCAGTGAAAACTGATTGTCCCGAAGATATAAATTTGGTTTTAGAGCAAATTATATACATCTATCCATGCCTATATAAATACGCAAGGGAAGTGAATAAGACAGGAAATAAATGTCTTCTCTTGGTGAGATTTTTTTTTTTTTTAAGGAGGACACAGTTCACAGTGGCCCATGCGGGGATTGAACCAGCAACCTTGGTGTTATCAGCACCATGCTCTAACCAACTGAGCTAACTGGCCACCCCCTGGTGAGGTTTTTAAAAAGGTATTAGCTGGGCAGAGACTTCCACTGTGCATATGAGTTAGTAAAAATGGTGGAGTTGAACAGAAGAGGCTCTGAAAATGCTGGCAAAGTAGACAGGTCAGGCTGTTACACAGCAACATGAGTTCTTTTGCTCTCTACAGGAACACTGAATAAATACATGAGAGATAACTATCCATCAAAATTCAGCTTCCTCACTTCCCCTTTGACCACGTTTTGGATGAAGATATAGCCACTTATGCTTCAGGCCAACAGGCTCACTGGCTTCTGTCCAGGATAAACACTGTCAGTAAAACTATCCCTTCCCAGCCTCCCAGGAGACTGCTGAGAGGGGCTACCAGCATTCCCTCACTTTTTCTCCTCATGACGCTTAGAAAGGAAATCACATCACAGGTCACCAAATGAGCTGTCATGGACTCGGTCAAAGGAAACACCATAAACAGAATAATCTATTTCATAAGACACAGGGGGCGCTGCTCTCTTGTTTTATCAACAGTTTTACCTGAGGGGCAACTGGATGAACTTTCATTTCTTTATACAGTAATGCCTTGGTTTGAGAGTATAATTCATTCCGGAAACAAACTACTCGTATTGCAAGACATCGCTCGTTTATCACATTAAAACGTATTAGAAATGTTTGCTTGTCTGCGGAACACTCACAAACCATGTTACTTGCAATCCAAGGTTTTATTGTATTTAATCTCTGAAGGTATTTGAGGATGGTTGTTTCTCTTGGAAGATCAAGAGAAGTGTTGTTAAGAGTAATAGAACTTGCTGTCGATCAAGAGTAAAAAATAAGCCACTGGATTTTTGTGTCACCTCAGGCAGGTCACTGCCCTCCTGGGTCTATGTCCCAGATGATCTTCCCATTTATTTCAGTTTACTTTGAGAGATTGTGACTTTCAGGTTGATTGATAGATTTCTTTAAACACTGAATTCAATCTTAAGATTCAGGTAAAAATATTATTCACTCATTTACTCAATAAATATTTTGAGCTCCTACTATGTACCAGGAATTGTCCCAGACGTTGCTTCAGATTTAATGAGTTTCCCCCTTCCTTGTTCAAAAGAGAATCTGAGGCAGTTTGCAATAATAATTCAGGACAATAAATATCAAGTTTGAGAAAAATGAAGTGAAATCAGGCATCATACAATCACATATGTAATTATATATTCACATACAATCATGTATCTGATTATATAGTCACAAATATTACACAAGATCTTATTATATAATCACATATAATCACCTAATTGATCATATAATCACATATGTAGCATAAGGTCTTTCTTGCTAGAGGTGGGCCACTAACTTATCTCGGAGCTTCCTGGCAGCCAATGCAAAGAGGGAAACACAATCTATTTCACAATTTTCTGTGTGCTTAAGACACAAATAGCATCAAAGCTATTTCCAATGCCGAGATCTGAATATTTAATGTCAGCTTGACATAGTTAAATACCTCAAACTACAGAAACCTTAATTCAACAAACATTCACTTACACCTACTCTGTACCAGGTCCTGTGCCAGGTATTAAAATGACTAGGATGAGTAAGATCTAGTCTGTGTTCTTCAAGTCTTTCTTAAGCATAAACTACAGATCAGGACTCGCAGGTTATCACTGTTGATTCCTCTCCATTCCTGAGTGCGCTCCATCCAACCCCCATGGAAGGAAGAGACTATGAAGCAGCCGTCTACAGGTCATCCTAGTGCAGAGGAAACTCCAGCTCCGTGTTAAAGCTAGGAACACAGAAATGGGGACATGGGAGCAAGAATGGGGGAGGGGGTTCTCTGTGGTTTGGAGGTGCCCCCTCCCCTCCCCAGTCACAGCTGGTCTGGAACACATACCTGAACAACAAGCACATGAAATGTATGTGTGTTTTTAAATGCTTTATCATCAACAACTAATTTCTTCCACAGTGAACTAAAATGCTACCACTGGCAAATGAGATCAGTAAGACCCAAAAGCAGCAGCAGGGCCCCTCTGTCCTACCTGAAATGCTGAGCTAATTAATGCCAAGCCAAGGGGTCTCCATCCCTCTGCAAAACAGCCAGATTGCTCCTGGGTATACCCTGAACTGAACTGAGAAAAGACACTGCCTCTAGGAGCATTAGCTCCACAGGTCCGTGGCTCTTCGTGCTGCTTTTCCCAGTGAAGAATCCCTTCAAAACCCACTGAAGAAAGTTGAGTCATGGAGTGGTCAAGTGAGTGACTCCAAATCAGACAGAGTAGATCAGGGACCTCATGGCATGGAGTACTTCACCACACACCTGGATCCCCTTCCGAATCTTAAATCTCAGCCCCCCTGGAACTGGGGCTTCCTGAATACAGAAACCATGTTTTTTCAATGTCTTGTTTGTTTCTGCACCCTCAGTGGCCTGCCCCGTGCCTAGAACATCATGAAGGGGCTCACACTGTGCTGCTTTGGGTTCCTAATGGCCTCCAGCTAGCACACATTATCAACACCGGGAACACACTGGAGCTCCAGGGAGCTTTAACAAAAAGTATCGATGCCTGGGCCTCACCACAGATCAAGTGATATCAGGATGCCAGATGATTCTAAGGTATAAACTGGGCTGAGAACCACCACTCTAGCTTCTCATAGGGCCAAAGCATGGCCCTTCTGTCTCGGGCTGGAGCCCGAAGTCACAGTGATCTCTGAAATTGATTGCTGTTGGAAGGTGAGTTCCAGTGAAACATCCTTTGCCAAAGCTTTCACCATAGCAGGCCCAAGGTATTCATTCAAGCATCAAGAGCTGGATCCTCTCCCCCTGTTAATGTTCATATACTGCCATCTAGTGGTTTCCTTGGCTTTTCCCAGAGGTGTGCCATTAAGACGCAGTTGTGCCTCAGCTATAGCTGAGAGATTTCATGGGGTGCCAGAACCCCAGGCCGTGTTATTATCTGAATGCATTTTACTTGCAAAGTCTTCCATGATTTCTTCTCCCAGGTGTCTACAGGTCCTGGATTTTACTTGGAGAGAGAGCCCAGGGTGGAATCGGACCCAGGACGGAACTGAGAAGCAGGACGACAGCTTCGCAGAGTCAACAATCTGCATGTGAGCCCTGGCTCAGCAGCGTGCCAGTCGTGTGCCCTTGCAAACATCATTTCATTTCCTGGTGCTTCCATTTGCTCATTTGAAAGAAAGAATAACGGTACTGGCTCCATGGCCAGAAAATTTTTACAAATAATGAGGTCACTAATGCGCAAATTTGTTGCAAATATCCATTAATCATGAAAATAAATACACACGCATACATATGTACATACAACACAACACAAACATAGATACATTCATTGTTGTGCAAATTCTGACATAGTTATCAATAACAATTCATTGATGAGCTATCTGGGAGCTAATCCTGTGATCTTGAAGATGACAAAATTACCTTTCGAATGGGTGGCTACGCCTTTTTTGAGATAATGGATAAAATTCAGATCCCACTGAATTTTAGTGAAGGCACACGAGCTTGACTGATCACCAAAGTAGAGAACCAGTGAGATGAGGCCATCAGAGGCTCCTTAAGCCCATTATCGATTTAGAGAGGTTACTAGGGAAGACTTGTGAAGGATTCTAAGCAGGAAATCTGTGCATCACACTTCTGTCCAGAAAAATCCAAGGTGAGCTCTCCATCCCAGGGAGACTACATGTGAAAGCAAATCAGGAAGGTGCAAGGGGAGAAAGTCCTGCATGAACATTCAAACCAAGGAAGTTCTGTGCGCAGCTTCTGCCTGAGGACAGGGCTGCCTGATCAGGGGCACCTCACAAGGGTTCTGAAACTCTGAGGTCCACCTCAGTGTAAACTTAGCCACTTGCACAGTTTATTATTTCTAAAAATCAATTTTATCGGGGGGAAAAAAATCAAACAAGCTAGTGGTTGGCTTAATTTTCTCTCTTTCGCTGGCTACATTGGTTTCGAAGAGCTATGCGTCCGGTTAGGAGACTTAAAGGGAGGACTTTGGGAAGAACTGTTTTTAATGATTTAATCGGAAGAACAGCAGGTCTCTAGCTCTGGTGTTTGTATGAATCACCTGGAAGGTAGTTAAAATAAGCCCCAGAACAGAGATTCTGACTCTAGAGCTCTGGATGGGACCCAGGAATTTCCATTTTTAATGGACACTGTCCAGGTGCCCCACAGATGACACCTTGAGAAATCCCAGTCAAGAGGCCCCTTTTATTTCTGACTTCAGCTAGTAAGAGGGACACTAATTTTTATCCAGTACTCAATACAGAGTACTGATACAGGTTAAAGCTCAGAATGGGCGCAAACTACCCTAAACATACAAGGCCTGACAATTAAGATCGAGAACTTGTCGCAATGATGTTGCTAACCTTTTTTGATATCAGAGGGATTATTCATTATGAATTTGTACCAACTAGACTAACAGTTAACCACGTTGACTATTTGGAAGTGCTGAAAAGGCTGCATGAAAAAGTCAGACGACCTGAACTTTTCACCAACAATTCATGGCTCTTGCATCACGACAATGCACCAGCTCACTCAGCACTGTCTGTGAGGGAGTTTTTAGCCAGTAAACAAATAACTGTATTGGAACACCCTCCTTACTCACCTGATCTGGCCCCTAATCACTTCTTTCTTTACCCAAAGATATTGTAAATATTGAAAGGAAGGCATTTTTATGACATTCAGGACATCGAGGGTAAGATGATGACAGCTCTGATGGCCATTCCAGAAAAAGAGTTCCAAAATTGCTTTGAAGGGTGGACTAGGCACTGGCATTGGTGCATAGTTTCCCAAGGGGAGTCCTTTGAAAGTGACCGCAATGATATTCAGCAATGAGGTATGTAGCATTTTTTCTAGCATGAGTTCGTGAACTTAATTGTCTGCCTTGTATATGAACAGGAAGGAATTCCAGGTCAGCAAAACAAAGTAGCCAAATTGGCTGGGGCATCAAACAGTTGGTGGAAGTCAGGATCAAAAGATGTCACAAGACACAGCCAAACACCGGGTGTTTGACATACAATTTCCCTGATTCTTACTACAGTAAGAATGGTTGCTTACTGTCTCCTTTTCACTGTTAAGGTAATTTACCAATTGCTATTTCTGCCATACCATCACCAGTGAATGCTGCAGCAGTTTCCAGGGTCCCCTCAAGGGGCCTCAGGGCCTTTGTGTGCGTTCTTTCCTAGACTTACTATTCCCTCTCTAGTCCCTGCCTCCGCCTGCCTCTCATATCTGGGCGACTCAGATCTAAAGATAACTCAGACATCTATTTCTCAGAAGACTCTAATTCAGAACTAATCATTGCTGAGGTTTTTGGGCATCTATTGAACAACAAATTATGAGCTAGGCATGTTGCAAAGGTATCTCATATAATGCAATGATTACACAAGCTAGGAACACAGATCAGCACAATATGGCCCCCAGGCCAACCAGCCAGTCACCTATTTTTATAAATAAAGCTTTATTGGAACACAGCCACACCCATTGTTTACATATTGTCTTTGGCTGTGGCTGAGTTGAGTAGTTGAGTAGTTGCAGAAACTGTATGGCCTACAAAGCTGCATATTTACTATCTGGCTCTTTACAGAAAAAGATTGCCAACCCTGGTCTAGAAAGATGAGTAACACATCTAAGACAGTCCAACAGGCATTCTGAATCTTTCCTTTAAAAAAAAAAGGTCATTTCTGTTTTGCTTTTTAAATTGGGGAACAGTGTGTTTTTCCAGGACCCATCAGCTCCAAATCAAGGAATTGTTTCAATCTAGCTGTGGAGGGCACAACTCAGTGGCCCATGTGGGGATCGAACTGGCAACGTTGGTGTTATGAGCACTGTGTTCTAACCAACTGAGCTAACCAGCAGCCCCTTGAATCCTTCTTAAAGCAATGATATGAAGCCAGGCTCTCTGACTCCTGAACTAATGCACAATCATGTTTCCACTCTTTCTACTCTTGGCATCTTATTTGTATTTCATTTGATGCATCATTTCACTCATAAAGAGACCATTCACTTATTCTACTAATTTTTATTGAGCTCCTACAAATAAGATAGGGTTTGTGACCTCAAAAATCTATCTACTAAAGCAATAACCTTTAAACTTTTCAGATTATTAACCCCATCAGTAAAACTTTTCAGATTATTAACCCCTATCAGTAAAACAACTTTTGAGCATACAACCACAATATAAGTACATTTATTAATCACGAAGTATACATGTGTACCATTGTGCCAATGTATTAGGCATGGTACAAAGCATACAAAAAATGAAGATGTGAGTTCTATTCTTCCCATATCCAACTCTGGAAAACCACGGGGCTAGAAGATTTATAGTATACTGTGGAAAGTGCTAAGGAGAAAAGTGAACATGGCTTAGAGAGAAAGGAGAAACTAAATTTGGGAAGGGGATATCAGAGGAAGGGCATTTGACCTGAATCTTGAAAAGGAGGAGATCATCGGGCCAAGAAATGGGAGAGGGGCATTCTATACGGGGCAGATAGCTTGTCCAGAGACACAGAGGTGAGAGGGAACATGCTGTGTTCAGATAAAAGGGTCCTGCTGTCTGTAAAAGGAGAATAGAGGAAGATGAGGCAGGTCACCAGGACTGATACCAGGCTCTGAAGGGCCTTGCGTGACAGGTTAACTCTAAAGTTTATCCTGAAAACAAAGATGAGATATTTAAGCACAGAAATGGCACATTAGGTTTATGTTAGAAAGATCTCTCTGGAAGCTGGGCGAAAGAGGGATGAAAGGGGGGGGGGACACTGAAAGCAGGAAGGTTCGTTACACAGCATTTGCTGAACACTTACTTGTTCCAGTCATATAATCCGATCTCTTAATTAAAAAATTGAGAGCTCCTCAAAAGCAATGGGGGTCATGTTCGTCTTTCGATTCTCCCCTTCTGCACCCAACACCAAGCTGATACATAGACGCTAATGACTATTTGTTGAATTATCCTGAATTGACACTTTCTCCCATGGCAAGAATGACACTTCCCAGGGTGTAATTTTGCTGCCTCTGGAAAACCATCATGGCCCCGGGGTCTGTACCTGAGATGCGGAGATAAAAGGGCTTGAGGAGACATGACTCCATACTAGAGGATCACGGGCCTCACGAAAGACCAGCACCTGGGCTGACTCGGCACCTGGAGAAACTGCTGAGGACGCATGTCAGACCAGCCTGGCTGAGTCCACATCTCCAGGCCGTGGCTAGATGAATCAGTGGGTGCCAGTCATGCCCCAGGCTGGGTGCTGATGACTGCTTGGTGGTAAAGCAACTGATCAGACCCGTGTGCAAAGATGGCTATGGAGTGCCTCCTGCCAGGGAAGTTAGGAGGAAGGCCGGCAGCTCTGAGTTGTCAGGAATAGGAATTCCAGAAGTGGCTCTTTATTCCCTATACTATACTCCATAACCCATGACTATATATATATTAAATTATAGCTGACATGCAATATTATTCAACGCCAGCTTCAGGTGTACAGTTCAGTGGTCAGGCATCTACACTGTCCATGGAGCAGTCTCCCTAAGAAAACATGAGACCATCTGACACCCTACAAAATCATTTACAACATTGATTATATTCCCCAAACTGTCTCATATCCTTGTGACAATGGAAGTGTAATAGATACATACGAAGTCAGAGGGGCGATAGATTGGGGGAGGGGGTTTATCACTTTGTGAGGGGTGAAATGTGTAACTATTCCATTGTTTTGTACACCTGAAACTAATAATAATTTTTTAAAAGTGGCTCTTTACCCTCCACCTCTTTCTAGCTGAGAACTGAAGAGAAAGGGACTTACAAAGGGTCACAGAAAATTAGTTGCTCTAGGAGGAGAAATCAGACTGGAATGGAAAAGACACCCATGTGGCTCGACCTAAGGGCCCCATTTAGGGGCATTAGGAAACCTCACAGTAGAAAGAGCCAAAAAACAATATGACCACAGATACATAACCCTGGATAATTGGATAATCCGGCTCCTGGGCCTCCAAGAGAGCTAGCTGGTGGTCTAATGAAAATAACACGGAGGTCTGCAGAGGAAATCCTTCACATGCTATTGTAGACATCAGGAAGATGATTGTAAATACTCACAGTTTAATATAATTCATCATAATAATAGGTCCAAAAGAGAAATCATATGCTGATCCCTATAAACGATAGGGAGATGCTTGAAAAATGTTAAATCCATTCTGGATTTTTAGAGAAATATTTTAAAATAAGAGCAGAGGGCTGCTCATTCAACACTAGAAAATCCATATCTCAAGCAAAAATCCATCATGTGTATCAGGAAACCAATACAAGGAACATTTCCAATAAAGTCAGAAGACAAGGAATTTCTTTATCACCACTAATATTTACACTTATTTTGATGCTACTATCCAACACAATAGATAAGACAAAGAAGTAATAAATATAAAAATTGGAAAAGAGGCAATAAACTCATGAGTACTTGCAGATACTGTTATTAGAAAAGCAAATGACAAATGTTTAGAAACAAGAGAATTTGTTAAGGTTGATGGATACAAAATTAATACACTGAAACTATTAGCTATTACATGTACAAAAATAGTAAATTAGAAAATATAATACAAGGAAATAATCTCATTTACAATAGAAACAAAAAAGATAAAAGACCTAGCAATAAATAAGATCTAGATAAAAAAAAGAGGTTTCCATACATGCGAAATAAGTCAGACAGAAAAAGTCGAGAACGATATGATTTCACTGATATGTGGTACATAAAACTGAAAACAACAAAGGAACAAGGCAAACCAATGAAGAAACAAAAACTCATTGACACAGACAATAGTTTAGCGGTTACTAGAGGGTAAGGGAGGGGAGAAGGGGTGGTAGATGAGGGTAAAAGGGATCAAATATTAATATATGATGATGGAAGGAGAACTGACTGGTTGATTAACACCCAATGTGATATACAGATGATGTATTACAGAATTGTACACCTGAAACCTATGTAACTTTACTAACCATTTGTCACCCCCAATAAACTTTAATTTTTAAAAAAAAGGAAAAAAAAAGAAAACTTAAAATTCCTAAGAAACAAAAAGAAAGCAACTAATTGGAAGGCATGCTGTGTGTTTTGATAAGAACGCTCAGTATCTTACAAAACATCAGTTCTCTTAAATCAATCTATAAATTTAATATACTTCCAGTAAAAATACCAATGGGATTTTTTTTAACCAAGCAAG
>NW_017731374.1:2316877-2319557 GCF_001890085.2 Hipposideros armiger
TTGGATCCATACCTCACATTTTACATGAAGATAAATTCTAGACCTATCAATAAGTTTTCAACGTGAAAATAAAATTTAAAAACACTAGAAGTAAACAGAGGAGAACTGTTCCTTATATTTTAAAGTGGGGAAGAGGGTGATTCTAAATATGACAGAAAACACAAAATCAAACCTGATAAGTGAGTCTACGTGAAAATGACTATGTCTGACTTTTTACATCCAAAGAATAACAATGTGGAGAAGATGCTTGTAACTCATATCACAAATAAATGAATAATTTCTTTTAATTTATAAAAACTCCTACAAATCAACAAGCAGGAAGATACAGATAGTTCTTTAAAAGGAAATGTGAATGCCTCCTAAACAATTGTTAAGATGTCTCAATATCATTCATAACATAGAATGCAAATGAAAACCACAATGAGGTATCATTTATCATCTATCATTTCGGCAAAGATGAAGACGTTTGGTAACATATCATGTGGGCCAGCATGTGAAAGCAGCAGCAGCCCACATGGCTGGTGGGGCTGTGGATTGCCAAAACACCGACGGAGAACAATGTGGCACTATCCATCAGAACGTTAAATATTAATACTTACGTCCTTTGATCCAACCATTCTACTTCAAAGAATGTATTCTGCTTGTCTGAAATGAGGTGCGCTCACATCAACATTGTTTGTGCCAGCAAAGTTTTGGAAACAATATTGATCAATAGAGGACTGTTTGATTAAGGTATCGTATACGCATAGCTGTTATTTTTAAAGTTTACAGCAGCCCCATTTGTGCTAATATCAAATAATTTCTGTGATATATTTTCAGGTGAAAAAAACCAAGATTTAAAAAATATTCGGGAAAAGTAAAAAAAAAAAAACATGTACTTGCACATGCATAAATTACCTCTGGAAAAAATACACAAAAAGACTGGTAACAAGGAGTGCTTGTGTACAAAGGATCAGGGTGACTAGGAAGCAAGGGTGGGAGGGAAATTTATTTTTCACTGAGTTCCCTTATGTACCTTTTAAATTGTGCAGCACAAGTACCACCTATAAAAAAAAAATAACACCAATGTAATATTTTAAGTATGCACCACTACCACCTCTCCCTGGTGCTGAACCGATTTGTGGAATTGTGAATCGTCTGTTCAGGAGGAGATTCAAGCGATCTGGAGGCCAAAAGGTTGTCTTTCATCACCTAGTCCAGCCTCCAATGTAACGCTCAAGTCCTCCCTACAACCATGTAACCAAAATATGGTCCGCAGACCCGGCAGCGCCAGCAGCACCTGGGAGCTCGTCAGAAGTGCAGAACCTTAGGTCCCACCCCAGACCTACAGAATCAACTGCTTTAACAAAAGCCACAGGTAATTTCTGTGCACGTCCAAGTCTGAGAAAGGGTCCCTCTGCTATGCTCCTGTCCCATCACTGGGGAAGGTAAAGGGAAGACGCTTCTGTCTGAATTCACCGCCCCCGCCCCCCATCTTTAATAATCACCACACACGGGGCACCCTCGATGTGCCAGAAGGTCACACAAGTAATTAATCTTCATTAATCCTCACAAATACTCTATGAGCCACCCAGTCTCCCAAGGTGAGAAACAGGTGCCAACAGCAGTGTGAAAGATGCTTCTAGGTGGAACACTTAAATTACAAACCATTTTTTACAGTGAGACTATTGCTCCCTTTGCAAAATCTTTTAATGCTTTGAATTATTCAAGAAGAAAATCACAGTTTGGTGCTAGTGTGTCTTTCATGGCTCTTTAAATGTTTTATAATCCCCCCTCCTACAACTTGGACTCTCTATTTCAAAAACTAAGTTATTATAGTGAGTCTGAGCTACCTTCCCGTAGCTGCCACTCACTGGGTGTAATTTTACCTCTTGGGTCCACATATAAAAAAGAGCTGCGAGGGGAATTTACCCAATGAGATTTGAAAAGATTCTCCACTTGGACAATAAATGGGTGGTGATGATGCAGAAATAAGAAGGCAGATCAACAGAGAGCCATCAGTAGTTTAAAAAAAAATCAAGTTTTTGACCTGATCATCAAGTAGCCTTTCAAATCAGAAGAGCTAAAATTTTAATAAATGGTATTAACTGGATAAAAAACTGGGAAAATGTACACAAACAAGTGCTGGAAAGATTAAAGGTTTAAATGTGAATAAAACATATATTAATATATGTATTTCTTAGAGAGAGGAGTGTATTCCTAAACACAGCTCTTTTCAAAGCACACCTAACGAATGAAACTGACTTAAAAATTTTTAATTTCTGTACACCCCAACCATTACAAAGTTAAAAGACAACTGCTATCTGGGATAAAATATCTGCAATATACATGGTATCATGACTATGCATAAAATACAGATCTTACAAATCAATAGGAAAATAAAGCTGATGGGTTTTAAAATGGGCAGAGGAGAAGAGCAAACAAGTCCAAAATATAAGATACAAATATAAAACAAAATTTATCACCATTGATTAAATAACTGCAATGTAAAATACTATTATTATCAACTATAAAATTAGAAATCAGTGAAGAGCATTAAAAATGGAGATGTGAGGGTATAGAGGAATGTGCAGGATTCTATACTGATGGCAGAAGTTTAAATTAGCATGACTTTTTTCCAATTGCAATTTGTATTTTAAAAACTAAAAATAGCTTGTCCTCACAAATCTCCTTCCAGAAA
>NW_017731374.1:2320879-2324572 GCF_001890085.2 Hipposideros armiger
TAATTCCTCGTTTATAGAAGGACCTGTCTTTATTTGCGAAAAACTGAACAAGGTGCTGATTTACAGCCTCATCTGAATTGAACGTTATACCACGCAAGGAGTTTTGAAGAGAGCAAAACAAGTGGAAGTCTGACGACACAAGGTCACGCAAGTATGGTGGGTGTAGCAACACATCCCATCCAAGCTTCAATAATTTTGACAGGTGATCAAACTTGTGTGTGGTCTCGCACTGTCACAATGGAACACTACGCCTTTACAATTAACAAGCTCTGGATGCCTCTGGATGATGGATTCATTCAAACTGTCCAATTGCCAACAGTACACATTCAAATTGATTGTTTGCTTCCTTGGTAGGATAGAAGCTTGAAAAACATGACGCCTTTAAAATCCTACCACACTGAGAACATAACCTTCCTCTGATGCATGTCTGCTTTTGATGTCGTTTGAGGAGAATCATTACGTCGGGACCAAGACCGCTTGCACACTACATTGTTGTAAACAATCCACTTCTCATCACCAATTATCAGTCACTTCAAAAAAGGATCGTTTTCCTCATGTTTAATGAGCATATCACAGAGGTTTATACAAACTGTCAAATGAACATCTTTGAGCTCACGCGGAACCCAAATATCAAGCTTGCTTACGTATCCCAGCTATTTCAGGTGGTCGTGAACGCTTGAATGATGGATGCTCAATGTTCCTGCAATCTCTTGTGTCATGTAATGTGGGTTTGACTCAATCAATGCCTTTATTTTGTCGTCATCAACTGAGGAGCATCGTTGAGATCAAAATCACCAGCGCAGAATTTCGTGAATCATCGTTGGCACTGACATTCTTGTAGAGCACACTGTCACTGTAAACTTTATGCAACTTTTCACAAGCTTGACGAGTGTTCTTCCCTTTATGGAAGTAAAACAGTAAAATACGGGGAAAATGCAGTTTGGTCTTCCATCTTCAATTTGTTGTAAAATCTCCAAAACTCAACCAAATCACTCAATGTTTTTTAGAATGAAGCTAGAACTGTCAGCTGTCAAATGACACAGCAATAACATAGATGCAAATGACTTTAGTACTTCCAAAAATGAACTAGTGCGATCTGATGCAAACATGCATCATGACTTTTCCAACAACCTAATAGTACATTTAAAAGGCAGAATACAAAATTTTATACAAATCTTGATTTTGTTTTAGTATATATTTATATATGCATAGAAAAATGATTGGAAAAGGAGTCAAATATACGGTGATGGAAGGAGAACTGACTCTGAGTCGTGAGCACACAATGTGATATATCTATGATATATTACAGAATTGTACATTTGAAACCTATGTAATTTTACTAACCATTGTCACCCCAATACATTTAATTAAAAAAAATAGAAACCATAAAAAAAGAAAGAAACAGAAAAAGAGAAAGAGTGAGAGAGAGGGAGAGAGGAAGCAAGCAAGAAAGAATGAATATGAATAATGGAATTATCTGTCAATGGATTTAATGGGTGATTTTTTATTTTCCTCTTTATACTCTCCCTGTTTACCACTGTCTTCCATATGCAATATTCACTACTTTATAATCAGAAAAATACATTGTGAAATAAAATCAAAAAGGAACTAAGCCATCGCCATGTTGGAAGAAGTAGATTTAACAGGGTGGAGGAAAGACACAAGGATGTGAGGACCCTCAGCGTTAACAGACAAAAGCACATGTCACAGCCTCCTGGGGCACAGCTGGCATTAGATAAATGTGGGAGGGGAGGTATAGGGGCTAAAGGGTTCCCCTTGATGCATACACAGGGAGCTCTAGAATCTTGAAACTGTAGACTTTCTAGGTGACTTAATTAAATCCTTTAGTTGAACTCTGATCTTGCAGAGGCCTCTGTTGCTCCAGCTACATGGGGAATGCTGACCTGGTCCTTCACTGGTCAACATCCTCGGGGACAGGAAGGAAAGTACATATAAGCGTTGTGCACTAATGGGACCAGCCTGCTCCCTGGTGTGGCCCAGCTCCTTGGATATGTCCTCCAAACATTCACCTTCCTAATATAGGCAAATTGTCAAATATGGTGGACTCAGCCCCCACCTTCTCCCAAACTCTGGCTCCTCTGCCTCCCCTCTACAGTACTTGTCCCCACTCAGACGTGGGACGGAATACGAAGTTTCTCTGGGGGAGCCTTCTCCCAGGACCTAGGACCCAAGGGCAATAATGATCCAAGGGTATTCTACAGAGAACCACAGCACTGATGGGAGCATCTCACACAGTGGTCATGCCCACGACACCCTGGCCATGGGGGCAACCACTCAACATCCACTGAGGTCCAGCTCAGTTCAGATGGGATTGGGACACTCCCCTGCAACAGCCTCAGGCATTACTCACTCGCACAGGTAGGTGGGAGGGAGTTTGCCACCACAGTGTTTCCATGTGCTTTGGCACGCAAGGACATTCCATTAAACCCGAAGGGCAAAAGCACTCCTTTGAGAAACAAGGCATCCACTTTTGAAGAAAGCCTATCTGTGGGTGGGCATGAAACAGTTAAATTGGAAAATCCCAAAAGGATACCAACTGGGCAGTTTTCACTCACAGGCTCTGCAGCCCAGAAAGAAGACATTTGCAAGTGAGAGATGGGAAGCAACCATGAAGGAAAAAGCTTCCGGATTGTGTCCCATGAAACGCTCAAACCAAAAGTTGGTTTTCCTCCAATAAAGTCAGGGATATTTGTAATATCCCTCCAGCCACCAAGCACAAGAAAGAGGAACAAAGAATTTGTATACTGGGCGTGGGGGCAGGGTTAGCACTCATCTCCTAAATCTAATTCGCTCACACCAATCTGTGTGCTGGCAAACAGAAATAGTTCATGGTGGTTATCAGTCCTCAGTGGGCATCAGAAACCACATGGGATGCATCTAAAAGCTACAGGTTACCAAGCCCCAGATTTTAGTTTAATTGGTCTGGGACCACAGCTGGGCAACGGTGCTTTTTAAATGATCACCCCAGTGATTCCAATGAATAGCTGGGATGCAAACCACTGAGCTAGTGCAACAGAAGTCTGACGGGTGAAAACTGTGCACATAAAAGAAAAGACTTGAAAGTGACTTTGAGCGGCAAGACTGAGACTACAATCTGCTTCCAGTCAGTTGCCAGAGAGATCTTTCTAAACAAGAAATCTAATCACCCCAGTCTTCTGTTTAGAACCCTTGAAAAGTCCCCATGGCCTACAGGATAAGAGCCTTCTTAGCCTAACCTATAAGACCTCTCATGATCCAACCTCTGTCTTCTTCTTCCTGCTCATGCTGTATGCTCCACTATGCTATACTATTTATTTTTACCTAACGTGTCATGTTTTGTTAGGTCTCAGCTTCTTCTGCCTGAAATTTCTTCCCTCATTCTCACACCAGACTCACATACTTATCTTTTTTTTTCTTTTTAAATTGTATTTTCTAATTTTTTTTAAAGTTTATTGGGGGTGACAATTGTTAGCAAAGTTACATAGGTTTCAGATGTACAATTCTGTAATACATCATCTATATATCACATTGTGTGTTCACCACCCAGAGTCAGTTTTCTTTCCATCACCTTCATCCTCATCTACCACCCCCTCTCCCCTCTTACCCTCTGGTAACCATTAAACTATTGTCTGTGTCTATGAGTTTTGGTTCTTCATGAGTTTTTCTTGTTCTTTTGTTGTTTTCAGTTTTATA
>NW_017731374.1:2325012-2397014 GCF_001890085.2 Hipposideros armiger
CCCAATGCTGTTCCCTCCCTCAATTCCCCAATAAAATCCTTATAAAAGAAAAAGAAATTTTGCAATAAAATAAATCCAAGGCAAAAAAAAAAAAGAAAAAGAAAGGACTGCTCTTCTCTCTGTGCCTTGTATAAAGACCTATCTCTCAACATCTCAAAATCAACTGTGATTTTCAGAATATTGTTACTGTGATTCGACCTTTGCCTGTATCACCAATAGACAGAGCCCCCCATTCATCTAAATCAATGTGCGGCCTAGAGATACTACACCCAGTCATAAAATCAGGCCAGCCCCTAACATTTGTAGAGCCCGGGTAAAAAATAGAGTCTTAATAGCAGATGTCTCTACTATTGAAAAGCTGTAAGTTAAGCCAACTTCCTGTCAAATAAAATATGCAGTATCCTCCTACCCTGAGAAATATACCCTCAACAATTTGGAAGGCCAGGTTCAAGTGTAGACTTCTAGGACTCCGCAGGGGTCTGCACTGGAACTGGGAGACCCAAGGAAAACAGACCCTTGCCCTAACCCCAGACACCTCCTTCTCTTCCCTGAACCAGCTCTTACTTGTGGTGTGAAGGGTCTCTCATGCACATTAAAGGTTGCCCCAGCCTGCATGTTCAAACACCATCTACACCCACCTCAACCAACCACTCTCTGACCACCTTGCAGGCCTAGGAATCCACCTACTGATGCAGTGAGCCCAAAGGGTAATGGGCCTGAGAAAGAGGAAACACAAGATCTAGAAACAGGCTTGGAGTTGTCTGGGCAGACTATTCAAAGTTCAGAGTATCCACTGGGAGCTGGAAGAAGACCAGAGGGGCATCCTCTAAAGCTTGGAACTCAGGGCAGGAGCCCTTCTTATACAAATTCAGAGGCAGTTCTACTTAAGACTCATTTCAAGCATCATCACCTCCTCCAAGAAGCTTTCCCAGATTCCCCAAGCTAGAATCTGCCCCTTTGTACTCCCAAAGCACCTTGTGAGTATATCAAACTCTGCACTTAGCCAGCGTACAGATATATATAGATATGTATACATATCTATACATACAGCATACAGATATGTATAGATATACAATTATCTATAAGGTCTGACAATTAAGTTCATGAACTCATCCTAGAAAAAGTGCTACATACGTATACCTAGGTCTGTCATTCTCACTACACCAGGAGCTTCTTGAGAACATGGACGGTACCTTATTCATCACTGTAGACCCCCAATTATCTAGCACAGAACGTGGCATAGGGCAGAACCCTATCCAATGGCCAATGAGTGAATTCATAAAACAAATGACAACAGAAGAGGATGCTCACCAGATCCAGGCTCTAACTCCCTTTATCTCTCCAGCCTAAGAGTTTAACTGGAGACCTCTTGAAGACAAAGTAGCAATTAACATGGGCAATTGAAATAATAAACTCTATTTCCACCTATATACAATGTATGAGTTATTACAAATACATTATTCGTGAGAAACTAAATTGTTTCATTCCATACTGGAATTTCAGCTGACAAATGATCCTTTGCAATATTGATAAAGTGACCTCCACCCACCCTACCCCTGTCCCCAGCAAAAAAAAAAAAAAAAAAAGACACTCTGAGGTCTTGTTGAGAAGGACCTAAACTGTGCACACATCGGGGTTATCTCTGGGCAAGCTGTGTGAACACCTTTCATCAACAGGACTTCAACCGTACTACCTCTGAATGAGTGAGAAGGGCCCTTTCTCCTACTCACATCACTTACTCCAAAAGACATTCCAAGTCCTTATTGGTAGAACCACCTAGGAGAAAGCAACTCCCTCCTGTAGTGAAATGCCTCAGCTAATCTCTAGATGGTGACAGAAGCAATCTGCAGATGAGATCAGAGTTACTTCTATAGTAGTATGCCTTTTGATTCACGCAGTAGTGGCTGAATCCTTGGTCTGCTGGGTATTTTTTTTTTCATCCTCCGATTCACCCAGAGGCATTCTGAAGTTGTGCAATGGGCAGATTGCAATCGCCTGCACCCAGGGAGCGGCAGAGAAGTGAGCGCAGTGAGTCAGAGACCACAACAAAGCCCTTCCTGGCATGCTGGGATCCCTTGGCAAACCCAGAGGATGTCAAACTGATGGCAAGACAAGAAGCATCTTTGTTATTTGTCAACAAATTGCGGTGACCATTGCGGAGTCTTGGCAACCTGACACAGGGAAGCCTCAGGGGAAAGAAAGGGGGAGCAGGTAATAAGATGATGGAAAACCCCGTTCTCCAGGTGACTGTCAGGCAGGTGTGTCAACAAGGATTTTTTGTCTGACCCCAATGACCTAGTTATCATGTTCAAGGTAACAGGAGGGTGCTCCTTCAGTGGCAGTGGGACCCTCAAATAGATATGAATAATCAACTGGCCTTGAAATAAGAAGGCTTAAATATCTGGCTCTATTAACTGCCAGCCGTGTGACCTTGGGCAAGTCATGTGACACCTGAGCATCTGGTTCCATATGTCTATAAAATGACAGTGATACCTGTGCTGCCCAACTTATGGGATTGTTGTAAATTATAAAACAAGGTAATAGAACTAATACAGTTTGTAGTTACAAAGTCCAGTACAAGTAGTATTTTTATCACCATTATTTCGGTACTAAAATAAATTATCCAAAAGTCAAATCCAGAGAGACTGAACAGAAGCTGATTTGATTGTATTAGGTTCATAGAAACAAATTCATTGACAAACTGATGTAGAACCATCAGAATGTTTGCTGCTTGCTGCATATTCTACTTCCATCCAACATGGAAAAATTATAGAAAAATGTCACTAACAGCCTCCCACCGGGGGCTTAGCATCAGCTATCTGTACAGCTTCACTCCTTGTGATCTAACTGAGGCTTAGGCTCAAATTTTCTTTCAGTCCACATTTACTGAGCACCTACTGCAGACCAAGAACTTTGCTGGTCACTGGACATACAAATACAACCAAGACGGTCATGTTTCCTGCTTGTGGTGGAATGGGGGAAAGAGATGAGTAAACCATTCAGAGCACTACATGTTACAGGTACTTTCACACAGGCTCAGAGAATGGGGACAGGATAGGAACAGCCATTGCTAATTATGCAATCAGGAAAGTGTCAGCGAAGAGGTGATTTTTGAATCAAGTCTTAAAAAAGAAGCTGGCATTGACCAGGCAAACATCAGCTGGGAGGAACTCCCAAGGGAGGAAGCTGTGAGTGAGATCAAATGCTTGAGTATTCTGAGGGAACTGAGAGTTCTGACTGTGGGAGGGAAGGAGACAGTACTAGAGAAAGGTGAAGAATAGGCAAGGGTCATATCATAAAAGCTCTAATATGGAAGCTGACCTTTACCCTGTAGGCAGTGGAGAGTCAATGTTTTAAATCTGAATATTACGTGATTAGATATCTACTTTAGAAAGATCCCATGTGTGCTTGGAATATGTCATGGAAGGAGAAAAGCCTAGAAGCTGGAAAGCCAGCAAAAGAATGCTTTTCCTTCTTGTTTTTTTTTTTTATATATACAGCAGAATCCTGCTTTCAAGTCAAAGTGAGATCTTATGAAATGAAATAGATAAAAGCAGAGCTGTGTTGGTAGAAGGAGGGGTCCAGGGCCAGAAGTCATGCCTCTTTGGCCTCCTCCCATCCCACAAAGGCACGTGAGACCCTTTTATAAAATCTTAAGGCTCTAAGGAAAATGTTGTGTGCCACTGTGTTAAGAAGACACTAAGGGTAGCCCAGGGGAAAGACGCATAAGAGCAGAAATGTAGACAGAATCATGCGCACAGTCCCTGGTGACAGCCTAGCTGAAGAAGGACCCTAGGAACAACGGCAGGGTCTGACTGGGACAGCTGAGTGGATGGTGGCACCTCTCGCCTTTGCACAGCTGAGGAGGGTGAGTGGGTCTGGGGAACGACGAGTTTGTTCAGTCATGGCATGCTGGGTTAGAGGAGTCTGTGACACATCAAGTGAAGACATAAGGTAGGCAGCTCAGGGTGGGGGGATCTGAGCTGGAGGAGAAAAATATGGGAGACAGACGTGGGGCCAAGAGAAAAGATGCGATCGCTGCGGAAGGGTTAAGAGAGGGACAAGAGAAAGGGTCTGGGTCAGATCCCTCAAAAACTCTTTGTCGTTGAAACTTGTAGTAGGAATCTAAGACAGGGTCAGAAATAGAAAGGGACCCGGAAGAAAGTGGCACCCAAAACCAGGGTGCAAGAGAATCTCAAGACGGAATGTGTTATGTGACGTTCCAAAGTGGCGCAGCATTCGAATCCACCTGGGCCTGCCATGCAAAGGGATAAGGTGATGCCAGCATGGCTGGGAATGAAAGGTAAGTTCCCTTTGAGCCTTGGGAAGTCACTCTTCTCACCGTCAGAGCCAACAAAGGGATATTCAGTTCCTAGTGCGTCATATCCTTGAAAGAGAGTGTAGAGTCTGTTAATAATTAAGCAGTAGTGGCATAAAGTAGTGATTTAGAGACGCCAAGAATTGAAAGGGCCTCACAGGTCATCTAGTCCAATTATACCTGTATCGAGTGGTCACTGCTTTACCATTGCCCCACGTCAGCGGTAATAATAATGATCCTTAGTAGATCAGTGTTGTGTGTGCTGCCTCATTTGATCTTCCTCAAATTACCCCTTCAAGTGGTAAAGAGGTATCTCATCTTCTGATAAAATATTCGCTACCTCACAAGACAACCCATTCCACTTTCAAAGCAACTCTGTTAAAAAGTTCTTTCGTGTTGAGCTACAATCTTCCTTCCTGTCGTTTTCATATGGGTTGTGCTCTTGAGCGCAGACAAAGCTGGTTTACTTGAAGATAAAAATGGTGTTTTCCCCAAGTCTTCTCAGTTTCTTTCCCAGTCCCTCTTCCTCTCTTTAATAGAAACATATCAATCACCTCTTTCAATCATTCCTTCTGGGGCATCATTTTGAGACATTTCATCATCCCTAATAGTGCTTCTTTGAATGGGGTTACATAGTTTAACATCCAGACCAGCACAGAGAAGATAGATGCTTTTCAGCTTTTCGAGTGGTTGTATAGAGCACTGCTCTGGAAATGCCTGTTGGGTCTCTACCTCTCGCTCAGCTCAGCTCAGCTCAGCACAGCACCTCCAGCCTCTAACCTCACAGTCCTTGCATATACGTGTTTAGCTTTTCCTGGAGTGGGGAGACTCATCCAGGTTTCCTATGGCTAATGCCTCTGCCTTTCTCCCACCCACTCTCCACCTCCATTTGAAAAGCTGGGAGGGAAACTATTAATAACACATATTGACTAGTTACTATGGGCCAGATGCTGGGAGAGATGGACTGTCATGTGACCCATCTCACCTAAGTTTCATGACAGCTTTATGGGACAGACACTTGTTCAAAGTCACACAGGAAATAAGTGATGGAATAGATAATCCAACCCAGGTCTTTATGAATCCAAAAATCCCCCTCATTGAAATCTAGAGCGGCCCTGTCCAATACAATAGCCACATTTAGCCACTGCACATGTGAAATGCTACTGTCTGAATTGAGATGCCATGAAAGGGTAAAATACACACCAGATTTTGAAGACTTAGTTAAAAAAAGAATGCAAAATATCTCATTAAAATTTTATGTGATTACACGCTAAAATGATAATATTTTTGATATATTAAGTTAAATAAAATATATTGTTAGTTTCATCTATTTCATTTTGGTTTTATAACGTGCCTACTGGATATTTTTAAATTATGTATGTGCCTTGATTTATGGCTTGCATTTTATTTGTTTTGCACATCACTGATCTAGAACACTAAAATAAAAAGTCTCTCAACTCTTTGGCAATTACTATCCTGCTATAAAAGCGCCAAAGCCAAGGAGTAGCCATTTAATTAGTCTGGTATCAGATGGGATTAGAAGTTCGTGAACAGTAACAAAATCACTGTATTTACCTTTACCTTTCTGTATTCTGTTGTTGTTTTGTATTGTGTTTTATTTTTCAAACTTCCCAGAGGCTTTGTAAAGGTGTAGTTTTATAAATGAAATAAGTTCCTATCTCTTGTGTCCATAAGTACATGTATCTTTTCATCTAATGTGTGTTACACTATGTCATAATATTCCACATAATTACCACACCTGGATAGCACTGTGTATGTTCATACGGGGAATCATCCTTAGTAAAGATGGTTGAAGCTTTTAAAGGAAATAATCCTGAATGTGATATTTTTCGGTTCTCCTGGGATGATTTTTGTATTTTTATTGCTCAGCATATTTGGCAAACAAGAAAGAAAGGAATTATTTTAAACAAAGAATTTCCAAATCAGAAAAATGAAACAGTAACTGAAACTAAAATGAGCTTAAGAGGTCATTGATATTAATAAAAATGATAATAATATGTAGCATATCACAGTGTCTAATATATGTGGCCTCACTTAATCCTCGCAAAAGTCTATGAAGTGGGAAGTAGCAGGCATATTATTATGTCCACTTGCCAAATGAAAATTTGAGGCTCCCGGAAGTTACGCGAATGGAACCCAGGGCTTGTGAGTCCGACTCCAGTGATCTTTCTACCTTTCCCCACACTGAATCATGAAAGATATTACAAGTCTGACAGTTCTTTCTCTTCTCTATGTTGTCTGAGATTTAGAGAAAGCTCCTTACTGTGGGGTAAAAGATTCACTACCAGGTTAACTTAGATGCCACAGGAAAGTGCCTGACACGGTGCTGGGCATATGGTGATTACTCAGTACACATAATTTCCTTTTCATTGCTTTCTCATACCAAGAAAATCCTCTTGATAGATAATGATACAAAATGATCGCCTATCCCTGTTCTTGGTTTTCAGGTTAAAGATATTTGACTTCTTTTGCTGAGTTACTGGTATGCTTTGTAACTTTATCTCCGGTGTCATCACATTGTTTCTACCCTCTCTGGCAAAGAGAACTGTAACTTAAAAATTAAAACTTCAAAATCCAGGCAAAGGAAAATTAAAGAATAGGAAATGACTGGCTTGATAATTACCATACTTATTATTATCAAGAGTAAGCCTACATGTGGTAAGAGACAAGCCATCAGGTTCTCTATGAAATCCACAGGTCCCCATCACCTACCCAAAATTGCCAGGATGAAATGTAACAGATGCCAGTCAGGGGAGCCTACCTGTAGCTCAGGAGTCAACCCAAGCTGCCAATGCCAGGCTTTAATAGGAAAGAAACACAGAATCATCCATCATGATGTCAACATATAACACTAATTATCATAATAATGCCTAACATTTATGATCACTTTAGAGATTATAAATTGTTCACCTCCATAATCTCATCTTAATTCCCAATTTACAGATTTGGAAACTGAGAAGTTACGCATCTTGTAGAACTAGCCCAGCAACACAGGCCACCTGCCTCCAATTGTGTCAGCTGGGAATTTTTCAGCAGCAAAGTTTTAACATTAAAAGTAAGTTTTTGACTTCTGTAACAAAAAAGTGAAGAAATGGTGAATTCCAGGTGGCTTGATAAGGCAATGATATGAGGAAGAACCTGACTTCTCCCACCTTTCCTCTCTGCTTTCTGCATGGTCAACTTTGTCCTAAGACCAGACTCCACCATGGTTGCAAGAAGGCTGTCTATAATTCCCAGGGCCACGTGTTTCTTCATCCACATCCCCTGGAGATGGATTGGGGATTCTGGGCATATACGAGGATTTTCCTTCTGTTTAGGTGAGTGGGCTAAACGTTACTTAAAAAGTTTGCTTCCTAAAGCACTTAGTTATCCTGAGTTCCTGAAGCAAAAGGAGATTGGGAAGCCTTATCCAATAATTGTTCAAGAAACAACTGTCCCCTACTCCTTATGCGTAATCAGAGCTAGGTGACATCAATATATTGACCACTAATAATTAATGGGCTGACTATTGCCTGGGACAAGGATCAAATGTTTTACACTCATTTCATGCTCACAATAAACTCTATAAAGATGAGACAATTACCACCCCCATTTCACAGATGAGGAAACTAAGGATCAGAGAAATTAAATGACTGACTCGCACTCACTCAGGATAGTAGTTCAGCTCCATTCCAGTGTCCACGCTCTTAAACATTGGTCATTCTGTCTTAGGCGGGCAATGGCAAATTTCGCTTCTCTCTGGCTCTCTTGGAGACACACCCCGTTTGCAGGTAGGTTCTTGAAAATCAAAACCCTTCTCTCATCACAATGCACCCCTTCCAGAAAAAAAGGAAGTCCAAAGAGCCCCTAGAATCTACTTTTAGACTTTTTAACTGTTTTAATACTTTCAAGAAAGTAGCAGAATTCTGGGCTCCCAGAGACCTGTGTCCAAATCTTGCCTTGGCTACTTACCAACAGTTTGACTTCTAACAAGCTAATTAACCCTTGTGAGCCTCGTCTTCATATATGTAAGATGGAGATACTACTGCCCTCAGGATTGTCTGAGACATAAATAGAATCATAGGCTGGCACACAGAAAATGTGCAGTAATTATTAGCTGCTTTTCCCTTCTCTCCCATTATGTCTTTCATCTTGCTACTTCCTTTAAATATGGTTGTCCATGTTTAATGATGGGAAGCTCAGAACATGTCTGCAGGGTCTTCTTTCTTAATATGCATTCTTTCCCAGAACTCTGGGTGACCCTATACACCAAATAGGACCATTTTATTTAAAAGTGTTCACTCTTTCTTGCTGAAGTCTTTTCCTATTGCTAAAACGGAAGAGAGAGAGACACCTTTTTTTTTTTTCATTGAACACCTTGGGCTTGTTTTTAAAATGGATTCACATGCTTTTTTGTACAAAAGGAGTACAGCCCATTTAAAGGGGGCCCTTTAGACTGAGAGGTAAGGCCTGTGGCCAATTCAGGCCCTAATGAGTTAGCGCAAGTATGTAAGCTAATTAGTCAACTCAAGTTTCCAGAGCAAGGAGCTAAGATAAAGAGAGGTAGCCAGGAAAAAGCGCATCATTGGGAAATCATTCTGTTGACAGACCTTAATCACTTTCTCTTCCAGTGTCCGCCAAATTTTGGAGAACAGAAAATAATTTCCTTTTGTTCTATTTTGTTTTGCTGTGTTTTCTCCTGAGCTCAGATATGGGAAGAAACTGGGCAGTTAGTGCATCAGATCCATTAGTGAGTAGGGAAGCCATCAGATGCCAAAGACCTTGCACCAGAGGAGAGAACACCTCCAGCAGAGTAACAGCTTGGGGGGTGAGGTCACCCCTAGAGTTGACACCACAGTCCACTTGGTGGCAGCTTCCCCAAATTGCAGGCAGAATACCTGATAGGAAATAACCAGGCCTTCCAAAAGACGATGAGCATCACGGCAAGCCTGGGGAAGTGGATCGGAAGCGCTGAGTTCATACAGCTGTGTTCTGACTGCTGAGTGCTATGTGTGGATGAAGCTGACGGTAGGCCCTGCTGTGGCGCCAACCTAAAAACGAATGTGCAACAAAGGCAGACTTGGAGAGCAGTTTAGACACTATTACCAGGACAGTACTCGCCTGCAGAATTTCTTAGGCGGGAAGCGTGCAATTAGAAATCTTAACGTGAGAGAAGAGGCTAGTAAAAGCCTGCCCTTTTGGAAGACAGAATTCTAATTCAGTTACTAAGTTGAACCATATGAAATTGCCACTTTATAGGTGAAAAATGGTTCAAAATTGGCAATTTCCTGCGGTTCAATCTGACATTATCTAAGTGTTTTATAAAAGGGAATTGATGGACACTGATTGACACTTTTTAACCAATATTCCACTATTATATGTCAGGAGCCATGCTAACATTCAGATATATAGATAGATAGATAGATAGATAGATAGATATGTCTATATCTATCTATATCTATATATACATATATATTACCTTATTTAATTTAATGGTTATCACAACTCTGTAAGATCACTATTATTATCTTCATTTTCAAAAGTTGAAGCTAAGGAGCAAAAAACGTGAAATAAATTGCTCAAGGTCATGCAGAGTTGGGGTTCAGACAAACTCGGGCCCTGGTGCCAAAAGCCAATGGTCAATCCTCAGTAGCACTGGACAGAGCTGATCACTCCCTCCTCCTTGAAAGGGTTTCTTCCTTTGGTCTCCCCTGGCCACCTCCTAGCTCACTGACCACATATTTACTGGAATCTCCTCATCTTTCCAACCTGTAAACATATAGGGCTTTGGCCTCAGATCCATTCTCTTCTTTATTTAAACTCTCATTACCTGGATTTTTCTATCCAGTCCTTGATTTGTAAGCATTAGCTATTTACTGATGATTCCCAAATTTGTATCTCCAGGCACCACCGTTCCTCTAACCTCCAGACTAACACATCTAGCCAACTACTTCTTGTCTTCACAAAGAAATGCAATAAGCGACTTGAACCTAATAAATCAGAAACTGAACCCTGAATCTCCACACCCTCCCCCCAAAATATTGATCCTTTATCTGTCTTCTGGACTTTAGAAAATGGCAGTCCCAGTCTTTCCTCTACATAGGTCAAAACAAGCAGAGAGGAAGCATTTTTTACTCCTCTATTTCTCTCATAGTTCACATCTAATCCACCAGATCCTGAAGTTGCTATCTTCAGATTATATGATGAATTGGAACACATCTCATGATCTCACTATAATATATTCTGATCTAAGCTACCATCATCTCTCACGGGACTTTTGCAAAAGCCTCCAAACTGGTCTCCGTGTTTCCACCTTCATCATTCTGTAGCCTTGGGATCTCTGCATAGCAGCCAAAGTGACCTATGTAAAATATAAATTGGGTCATGTCATTCTTTCCTCAAAACCCTTCAGTGGCTTCCTATCACATTCAGAATAACATCTTCCGTAGTCCTCCCCATAGCCTGCAATGGCCCATATGATCTGACCCCTCACTTGTCTCATCGCTTCTGTGATGGTTGAAAGCTGGCCACTTTGATACTCCTCACATGGAGAGGTGGAATCTATTTTCCCTGCCTTTGGATCTGAGTACAGTGCGACCAAGAGTATGACGGAGGTGGCCCTAAACCAGTTCCAGGCCAAGTCTTGAAAACTACCAGTAGCTTTGACCAGCAGCATGGTGTCTGGGAGACCTGAACCACCATGTGAGAAGTCCAATGCCCTCTGGCCATGATGCTGTTAGAAACCCAGACAGCATGGTAACAACACGGCCATGGGTAGGGCCTCCAGTCAATAACCCCAACTGAGCTCCGGAGTAACAACATCAACTACAGCCATGTAAGTAAGCCATCTTCTACTCCCAGCCCAGTCAAACCTTCAGATGTCTCCGTTCCCCCACTACTATTTGCATGTAACCACATGACAGACCCCAAGGAAAAACCACCCAGCCAAGCCCAGTCAACCTACGAATGATCATAAATAATAATAACACTTTGATCCACTAGGTTATAGTTACATAGCCACAGCTAACTGCAACCCTTTCCTACTATGCTCTCCATTGTTCCCTCTACTCCAGCGACACAGACCTAGTACTGCTCCTCTCACATACCAGTCCCAGGCACGTTGCCACCTCCAGGTCACCATACCTACTTTCCCTGTACAGGACATGCTCTTCCTGCAGATGCCCACATGGATTCATTCAGAGTTCTGTTCAAACACCAAAGAGCACTTCCCTGATAAATTTCTCGAAAATAGCATCCCATCACTCTGTCTCTTATCAAAATTATTTTTCTTCTAAGCATGTATCACCACCTAATATATTTTAGACTTATTATTTGTCTCCTACTAACAAAATGAAAAATTTGCAAGAGCAATGATATTGCCAGCTTTCATTTGCAGTTCTTTGTCTATTGCCTGGAACATGGCCTAGTGTACCATAGGTATTCAATATACATTGGTTGAATGAATGAATGAGATTCCCCAGCCCAAGCGTTTTCCTCTGCATGATACTAGTATGGAAAGAAAAGGATGGAAGAAAGGAAAATGTAGTAGGGGGAGCATTCTATATACTATAGCAATTATATATTAGTTTTCTTATTTGCATTGCATTAAACAAAGTGGATGGCAGAGACCATGGTATAACTAAGAATATATAAGCATCAGCGCTCAGCAGCCCTGTATTTCATCAGGGTTGGTTTCGCCCTTCCAGAAACTGTCCTAGTCATACCCCGATTCAAAAGATCTGAACTCAAGTGCTTCCTACTCTCAAGTAATACATTCTCATTTGGATCCATTTCTCACGTTACAAGCCCCTACACACACCATTTAGTCAGGGTCAAGGTGAACCTTACCTAATTAACAGTGGCATAATCAAAACAAATATTGTTTCATTTCCCCATGACATGATTAATTCCCATAGGCATTCAAGGTTGGGCCTGTTCTCGATGAGTAACCACAGAGCAAATCGCAAAATCGCCAACCATTTGAGATGGAAACTAATTGTGGGCTCCCCTTAACCACTTTGGGTAAATTGAGTAGCTAGGTGACTCACCTTCTAGTGACAGATGGCGCTGCATCATGAATTGTTTGCAATTTGTAAGAGATAGATGATGCAAAGAGGAGACCCAAAGACTTAGTAACCCCCTCCACTCAGTAACCAAGACCTACCCCACCACCCATCCCACTGCCACTGCCAGGTTTTAGTGTGCCCAGCTACATACTGCAGAAATTTAAAAGTTTTAATGATGTCACTTATTCTCCAATGAGAATTGTATTACACTGTATTAAGCTCAACAGTTCCTGATCTAGAAGGACCAAGTCTATGTTGCCCAGTGAGCCTTGAAAACACTAAGAGTTATACACATTGAGGGACACCTGACAGTTCTCAATGCTCATAAACTCTCAAGGTGTCGCTTCTGTGGCTCCCTCTTGGAGAATCTTAACACATATTAGCATATTAGACCCTCTGAGAAGCCCCCACAGTACAGACATCTTTTAAAACTATTTATTACTCAAATGTTTATTTTTAATTAGCCCAATGTTTCCCAAGATTTTTTTTTAACTACAGAACTCCTTTTGTGATGCATATCTATAAATCTCAGACAGAAAGTACTCAGTAGAAGACCAATTTGGTAAAAGCTGATCTACTCCATCCCCTCAAGATAAGAGAAGAAGCTGAGTTTCTGGGTAAAGACTTGTGAGAACATACAACTAAACTAAGGCATCCAGCTCTCCCATCTCCCACTCTTTGCAACTCCTTAGTGATCCATCAATATGCAAATAAGACAAGTCTAGTCTGGTGAGTAACTGGGGTCTGATGATTTCACTAGGAACCTACCCTGGAACCACACTCTAACCCAGTGTGCTAATGAGCAGCTTAGGAGCAAATCCAAAGAAGTGATTGGGGCAGGCAGGCAGAGAGGACTCAAATAGGGAAACAGAAAAAGAAAGATGGAGAGACAAAAGCAGGTAATCAATAAATGTTGCATGAGTGACTGAGAAAATCAGTGAACGGACAAGTGAGTAGATGGATGGGTGGATGGATGGATGGATAGATAATAAAAGAGTGGAATGGATAAAGAAGTGAAAGAGTAAAAGAACAAATGAAGAACAAGGCAAATGAATAAGTACATAAATGAATGAGGAGAAGGTTAGCCCTTGGTTGTGCCATGATTCAAGAAGCAATGGCTCCCTCCTAGCAAATGGCACCATAGCTTGTTCTTACAGGCGATGTATAAGAACATATATCGCCCCACTTTTCTTTCTACAAATGAGGTTTTAAGGAGTTTGAGTTTTACCCTAAAGACAATGGAGAAACAATGAAGAATGTAAGCAGGAGAGGAACATAGCCATATTTCAGTTCTAGAAACACCACTCAGCAGGGAAGAGTTTGTTTGGAGCTCCTTGTGTAACTCCCAGGGGTAAGTTATTCCTTAGTCTTTAATTCTCCTGCCTTTTCCCAAAAGAAGCCATTAGAAGACTTTGAAAACCAGTGACAATATTAGAGTTATCTTAGCAGTAGGGGGTTTACTTTTGCTATGCCTTTGACTCATCTTCACTTCCTCCAGGCTTTGAAGCTTAGAAAAGGTACTGATGTTGGAGACATCAACTGTTTGACTTACTTTGATAGGACTTCCAAATGGAGACCAGGACAGTGTTGGAGAGCTCCTGGGAAATCAACAGTGGGAGCATAATTGACTAAAATTGACTAACTAGGCCTGTCCCTGCCTGTCCTTAGTTATGTGTTCAAGTAACACTGAACTGAATATTGACAGATTTTAAAGACGACTTTTATGACCTAAAAGGAAAATAATACTGAACAGAAAATGCAAAAAAGTTATGCTCACTAGTATATAGTGTGAGCCATGTTAGCAACAGATTCAAGGGTATCTGGTGCTCTGTACACAATGCCCAGCACGTAACAGGGGCTCAACAAGTCATAGATGATCAGTCTCTACTGAGTTCACAAAGGGAGCAGCAGGCTCATTCATGCACTCAGTAAGTGTAGACTAAATGACAACTATGTGCTAGCACATAAGGATACAGCAGTGAATAAAAAAGCCCCTGCCTTCATGAAACTTCCATTTCAACCAGGTGTGACAAAATTCCAGCATATCAGAGTCAGGGTTAACTTACAGATCCTATAGTTCAACCCTCTCATTGTTCAGGTGGAGAAATTCAGATCCAGAGAGGAGAAAGGAATTCCCCCAAGGTCACCCAACGCGTTAGCAGCAAAGTTGAAATGCATACCTGGTTTCCTGACCATAAAGTCAGCGCTAACCCACCCACACCAGCTTGCCTAGGTTAGGGTGCCTCCAGAATGCTTAATATCATAAGCTTAAAGGGAAGTCACGATGCCATAAATCATTAAATCACAGAAACATACACACCACAGTCCTGACCTCCTTTCAGCATCTAAACATACTTAATAAGCTCAGGTCTTGGCCAATGTCTTGACTTACCAGAGTACATTAATTACTATTGTTTTTAAAAACCAAGCTGAATTAACCAGATCTCAGGGATTACCAGGACTAGCAAAGACAGGAAAAGGACGGGCATTCTATGTTCTTTCCAAATAGGTGACCAGGAAACCGGAAGTGGAAGGCACATGCATGAGTTTTGGAATCAAATTGGGTTCCAAATCCCAGTTCTACCTTCTATTTAGTTGTACAGCCACAGGAAACTCACACTTGATGAGGAAACTCACACTCAACTTCCCCACTTACAAAATGAATCCTCATAGAACTTTTATGAGAATTCTATGAAATAATATATGTGGAATAAAAGCTAAAAAAGTGGTCAATCCTTATGCCTCCCCACACTTCTGTTTTTTGATGGCCAGATTCCCTCCTTTAAGACCTGTCAATGAACTAGAAAATGTTCAAACACTTAGTCTGCTGAAACATAAAAATGTAATAAATTTAAAAAAATCTGAGAAAAATGCCCCTAAACTCATGGTGTGCACAACAGGCCTCAAATTTTGATTCTTTATTTGGTGGAGTTTTCATATTTTCAGCCTTTGGTCAGACTTAAATTCCAAAGGGAATACCTCGCTGGATAGTTTGGCACTTTCCCTAGTCACAGTTGGAAGCCAGAAGTATAGAAATGAGTGAAATGGGAAAATAATGAAAAACAAAAATCAATCAAAATCTTTTTTTCCACTTTTTCTTTTTCCTTTAGTGAATTTTTTTTTTTTTAAAGCAGATCTCTATGGCTTTCAGTCAAAGCCTGGGATCAAGTTTTAGTTCTGCAATTTTTTTTCCCCATTCTCCAATTTAGTAAGGTTCTATCCACCCCAGGCTGGTCACATTTTTGAAACCAAAGAGCTCCTTTTGCAGGTAATGTCTTACCAAGACCAGTGATTCTTGTGGTTAATGCTCTAGTTGTGTTCTTTGGAAAGACATATTACATGCACACAGGCCTCGCTGGAGCTGAGAGAAAATAAAGCTTTTTGTTTGTTTTCAAAGTCATGTGTTTCAATGCTGGTATTTCAACACAATCTTGTGAGACAGGCCATCTTCTGAATCCACTGCAATTAGCATCAAGATTTTGGAAGGTTCCTCAATCGGACTGCATATCTGCAGTGTAGTCCCTTCTAATTTAGCAGAGCAGGCTAGCCTCTCCCGTCATCCCATTATCCCCTCTCCACCATGCCTAAAGGAAATCACATTTTCTTGTTGGCAGAATCAAAAACAGACGGAGATGGTAATGAGGGAGGTGGACATGCACAAGGATTCCTGCACTTGTGTGCTCCAGACGATGAACTGACAAGACCCTAGCATGGATGGGATGCTCGCTCACTGTGGGGTTTGTCAGAGGTTGGCATTAATAAGGGGATAGTAAGAAACCTAAATTCAGGAAAAGTAGAAAGAGTGCCCACAGCCCCAGCGTGACGGCTGGCAAGAGGAGGAAATGTGCACCGATGGCTGTGCTTTAGCTCCCATGGACCTTGCAGGAGTTTCCTCCCCACCTAGGCTTCCCTGAGCTGTCTCTGGAAGCTGAGGGAGCACTGGACTGGATGGCCAATAGGGGCCCTCCCACGTCTTGATACCCTGCGAGTGGACGAACCAACACAATATCCACAGCAGGGCTCTGAGAGCTGGGCCGCCCTGCCAAGTCAGACGATGCCAGAAGACCATCCATGTGGAGATCATCAGTGACAGTGACAGCCAAAAAAGTAACACTATAGCGGCCCGATTTGCATAGTGATGAGGAAGGAGAACAGGCGGCATTGGAGCCACTCGAAGCACTGCCACTTTGGAATGTTTCATTCACTGTGGAATGTGTTTTCCCCTCCTTGTTCAAAACAGTCATCAGGGTACCTAAGTGAAGGATTTTTTTCTAAGCCTGGACATGAGGTTTGAAAACCCAGAAGCTAACTTTTGAAAACAAAATTTTTTTAAAATTAGAAACCCAACAAACTGCCCAACAAAGAGGGCAGGTGAAGCAGCTGTGGAAGGAAGAGACACCAAATATGTGCCAGACACTAACATTCGTGAAGACAACAAGGGATCAACACAATTCCCAGCCCACACAGATAGGTACACAGTCCCTAAAAGTCAGAGGCTATAAAGAATGAGAAAGAGGCCATCTATCCTTCCTGGAGATGTTATAAGTGACACTGCAGGGAGAGTGACACCCTAGGGTCCCTTTACGGACTTCAGGCTATGATAACAGTATTACAAGTAGAGAAATGAAAGATAATGCTTTACATTTACAAAGGATAAGATCTTTGAAATTGAATTGAACCTCAGTTCCCTCATCCCCAAGCTAGGAATAAGAATACTCATTGCCTCGTAAGAATAGAGCTTTTCAATTTATTGCCTGGTAAGAGCAGAGCTTTTCAATGTAATGAAGAACCTACCTGAAATACAAAGGAAGCTACTCGATGTGATAACATGTGTAGTGCCATGACATGATTCAAAGGGGAAAGAAGAAATGATATTGGGGTCCCACCTCCATGAGAACAATGATCAACTATGAAATTAGAGAGTCTTAAAGTACCTGCTATCTTTCTTCAGGGGACCATAAAATGCTCCCTGTGTTAAACTTTTTCAATAGAATTCCTAAGGCATCTTTAGAGGTAGAGAGAAACAGAAAAGTATTGTAGTTCTTCTTCACGACTAGGTTGAACGTAGTCCAGCTTACAGATTAGACAGATGTCCCCTCTCTACCCCAGCCACCTCCAGCCCGTTTCAGGCTTAAACATCATAATGAAGGTGGGACGCCCACTGGGACTCATCAGCCTCCAAGATCATCAACCTCAATGGCATCTGTAAATACACTGAGTCCAGCAGCTGTAATTGCACTCCTGTGCATTTACTCCGTGTCAAGTGCATGCATGTCAGGCTCAGAGTTGACCCCAAGTAGACAACGGTATGCAGAACTTTCCGCCTTTGCTCAGCAACTTTAGGGGAGTCGGACACATAGCCAAGGAAAATTCAATATGGAATGTTCTAGAACAAACCCACCTGGAGCAGTTAGAGACAGTGCTACAGAGAAGGTGACGTCTGGGTTAGCAAGCAGAGAAGGGGGTGAGGACATGTCAGGCAGAAGGCATACCTTGAGCAAAGGCTCAGAGGGGTAAAGAAATATGGGAACCTATTCAGTTTCTCGCTTGAAAAAAAACAGTGAGTTGTCTAGAGGTAGAGATTATGAAGGAGGTGGCCAGAGATGTGGGCAAGTGCCAAATCAAAAGAGGGCTGCCCTGTGTGCCAAGGCAAGGAGCCTGGACTCTGTCCAACAGCCATGGGGAGCCACTGAGATCTTTCAGACGTAAGAGTGAGTGACGTGGATGTGAAGAGTGCTCCCTCTGGGGCACTGTGAAGGCAGATTGTCAGGGGAGAGACTGGAGGCAAGGAGACAAGTTAGGAGGAGTTTTATTGCTATTTTTGTGTAGAACATCTGTTCTGAAAAGAACAATAGAGGATTAAGTCATGTGGCCTAACAACCTTCCAGGTGGACTCCTGTGGAGGCTGTTAACCACCAGGTAAGTGAACACACATTGCAGAATCAGGACACCGTGCTGGGTGAGGGGCAGGCAGCACGGAATGGTCTTGGAGGGAGAAAAACCCAACAAAAACCCCCGCTCTGCAACTTATCAGTCGTATGGCACTGGGCAGCTCAGCCCAACTCGTGGAGCCACAGTTTCTCCTCTTGTAAGTCAGCAATCAGAGTACCGACCTGACCAGTTTTCTGTAATCAGCAGATACACACGAAGTCCCTGGCAGAGCACGGAGCACCGAGGAGGTCCACCATAAGCGGTAGCCACCATTATTACAGTGGGAAAGCCTTCTTTTGCCAAGAATGCTCTCAGAAAAGACCCATTCACCAAAACAGAGGCTTCCTCTGCTGAGCACCAGTAACCAAAGCAAACAGAGTACTGGGGACGGACCCAGAGTTATTACCTACCCGAGAGGCTCAGGTGTCCCTTTGAAAGAAAGCAAAAACCAGCCTGAATCTAACAAGCCCATACACACCGATCAGAGCTGCCTATTCTCAGCAGCCCTGGGCACATTCCCACGTAACCTGGTTTGACAAGCTGCACTGGCCCAGTTCCCAGCTTCCAATCGGAATCTATGAGGCCCAGAAATTTGACAATTTTTCTCTCTAGAAGGGCAGTTATGGTGCAGAATGGAGGCATCGGTGTATGTTTTTAAGCACACAGGCATCACCCTTTCATTTCCTATCTCACCTAGAGGCTAAACTACTTCTGGACAGAACAAGCTTCCACAGAAAGCATAGCTAATTTACTGTCTGGGAACAGTTTGAGTTCTAGAATTAGGGCTCATGGTTGGAAACATTCTGATAATCCCAGACAGGCTTGAGATCTCTGCTCCAAGCCACCTGCTTGGAAAGTGAGGGCACTCATGGATGAAGACATTGCTCAGTGCCAGCTGCTATCTCTCCTTCTCTTCTGATTCTTATCCTCTCGCTTGCAAACATTCCAAAACTTCGCATGGCCCCATTCACACACCAACTCGCTCCTTCTTTCTACCACTATACATTGCTCAGAATATCCCACACCTACTGCTGCTTCTCACCTGGCAGTCACCCTTTAGCCCCTGGAAATCTCATTCTGCCTGACCCATGAGACTAAAAGGCTCTAGGCAGGTCACTTTCCAAATCTTCTAGGGTCTTGCCCTATCTGGCTCCACTTCAGCATTCTCCACTTAGATCACGGGTCACTTCTGGAAAGCCTCCCCTCCCTTGGCTTCCTGATGCTCCCCCCACTCCCAGTCCACACTAGCTGATGCCTCTGCCTCTGTCCATCTCTGGGTGTGGACTTTCGGGAGCTTTTCCTCAGGGCCCCTTCTATTTCCATTCTCCTCTTCCTAGGAGATACCTGCCAACCCCAGTTCCAGGTACCTGCTCCTACACCCATAAGAATACAGGATCTTCTTTAGCTCCAGCTCAACTCTCTCTTTCTCCTGAGCCTAAAACAGCAAAGCCAGTGCCCTGGTGGGACCCCATAGCTGCCTGTCCTACACTGGCCACAAACATAGCTGTCCAAATCCAAACTTGACATTGTCATCGAAACCCGTTCATCTTCCTGTGCTTGCTGCTGCCTTGGTTGGCAGCACCACCATCCTCTTCACCCGAGGCAGAAGGCTCAAGCATTCTTCACCCTCCTTCTATGTTACCCACATTTTTAAGTTGCATCTGTCCCTTCCCTCCATCCTTCCTGTCCCAGCTCCTGGCCAAACTCTTACCTGAGCTTTTGCCATCACTTCATAACCAGTCTTTCTGCTTGCTTATCTTGACTTTTCAGAGTCTTCTCCTCATTGCTGTCTTTCTAAAGCACAGAGAATAAATACCTTCAGATCAAAAACCCTCACTGCCCCCCATACCATCTTCTCAGCATGGCATCCAACACTCCACAATGTAGTAAGAACATACATTGGGGTCTCTCTCGCCTACTAGATCATAAATTCCTTGCTGACTACAATTGTGCCTCAGTGGCTAGGTGTCAGCCAGTCTGACCCATGGTCGGAACTCGATACACACTTGAACAAATGAATGAATCTTCAGGCTGTCAGTCAGCCCAGCTTACCCAGCTCTGCTCTCTGAAATCAAAATGCCCTTCTGTGATTATCTTAAGATTAAGAGCTCCTTCCGAGCAGTTATGTAAAATCCACCAGAGTTCCAAAATTCTTAGGAGTAATGAATGCCCGGCCTTAATTTCCACATCACTGAGCTGCTTCTAACTGGTTATTTACTCACATTAAGCAAAAAGTCTCCTCATTATGGATTGTGAATAACAAAAATAATTTCACCAATTTTTTTTTTACTTTGATTTAGCTTGTTTTATCACTCAGGATCCAACCAGAAAAACAAGAAATAACTCTACTTAATACAGATGGAAGTCAATAAAAAATAACTGATTATTTAATAATCCAGGTGATGAGAAAGCGACAACATTTAAGCAAATGATGGTGAGGTGACCCAGGAAGCAGGAAGCTGCTATCACTTCCAGGCTGGAAGGACAAAGGGGGGACCAGGGGACCTGTCACCTGGTGGAAGCACGAACCTTGGCAGAGGAGATTTACCATGAAGCTAATACTTTGAGGCTCCTTGCCTTCCTGGGTCTCCTCTAAGGCCCTAGATCTAATTTTGTATTCTTTTTCCTTAAAAGGGATCCCCAAATTATATAAGCTTTAGTTTTCACAAAACCTGGATCTTCCACAAACCGTGGAGGAAACGTTACCACCGCTGAAGATGTCCACCTTCCAATTTACTGCACGTACTTCCCACTGGCCAAACCCAGGCACACACCAAGTGGCATGGGAGGCTAGGAAACACAGACTTCAGGGTCAGCCTTCCTGTGATGCAGAGCAGAGCAGGGGACAGACAGGACTAGATCTGATAGCAGGCAAGCCAAGGATAGGCATATCAGCCTGACTAAATCTCCCTCCGTACCCTGTGTTACGGCAGAACGAAGGGACACAGAGTTGTAAGGGTGTCACTAGGAAAAGGCTAAGTGGCCTTCTCTATCCCAAGACATCTCACAAAACAGCATTGTCCCAGTGTGCACATGACATATTTGTATCTGCCTCCTAGCCTTGCAGACTTTGAAACTCAATCTTGTCGTTGTCCCAAAGGCAGTCAGGTTTGGGGAGGATAACTCACACTAACCAAGCTTATTGAAGCTTGAAGCATAAGCCCGAAAAACCAATATCACAATAAACCAAGAAGAAATATCCCTGGAACATGGAGTAACATGCATATGTGAACAAAATCAGTTCAATTATCTTGTTCCCTATAGCACGCAATGATTGTTAACATCGTGGCAGTTACTTCCAAGCAATGCGAATATAAATGAATACTATCCAGCCCCTGTCCTGTACGGGCCTAGTGATGACTTTACATCATAGGCAGATCTAGATTTAAAAAAAAAAAAGCCTCACTGAGCACAGACTCACAGGCAGTCTAGTTAACGTGATCCGAATGTTTAATAACACCCAGGCTCTGACAGATATGCATGTCAGTCTCTACCAGGGAGACAGAGCTGGCAGGAAGACTGTAAATAACTGTTTGCTTGTCAGAGAACAGACTCCCTGGAGAGAGCCCAAGTTTGCCTCCCTGACTCAGTTTTTCTATGTCCCACACTGACCACCACCTCTTCAGAGGGACACATGCATGTAGTGCCAACCATTTGGTCACCGCCAAATTCAACAGGCCTGGGGGCCATTTGCTCATACAGAGCAGGCTTCCGAACTGTTCTTGCTCTTTGAGAATGTCATAAAAGCTTCAGACTCGCTCTGAAATCCATATACACCAATTGTGTACACACTTTCAGATGGTTCTTTGACTTCATTGCCTCCAGTTCTTCCTCTAGAGCAGGATTTCTCAACCTCAGCAATACTGGCATTCTGAATTAATAACTCTTTGTTGTGGGGATCTGTCCCTTGCATCCTACGATGTTTGCAGCATCCCAAGCCTCTCACACTAGATGCCAGTCGCCCACCCTCCACGAGCTGTGACAACCAAAAGTATCACCAGTTCAGCAGGTGAGTTAGCTTAAAAAGAAGAATGCTGAGAAGTGTCTGCATTCTGGCTTTATCAATACTGGGGGCGCCAAAAAAATGTACACAAGAGGACACTGGTCAGCGTTGCTCAAGCAGTAGTTCACCATAATCAGAAAATGTCTGGACGCTGATGGCAACCACTTTGAGCACCTCCTGTAATTGCAGAAGTCAAACATGACTTGTAATCATCTTTTGTTATTGGTATATATTAAGTATTACAATTTTAATAGTTTTTTCCTTTCTTAAAACGTGTATACATTTTTTTGGGCACCCTCTGTATATAAAATAAATGTCTACGTGTGGATCAGCGTTGGGAGGGAAGTGGAAAACATGGTCAGGTGACTGATCAGGGCAAATCAGTCAGGCGACTGATTTTTAAGCTTGTTTTCTGTTTGTTTGTTTGTTTGTTTCCATCACTAGTGTGCATTACATGACAAGACATTACAGGACTACGTCTTTTAGCCAACTCACCTAGAGCCCAGCTGAAGCTACTTGTGACCCTTCGCTAACCAGAGGAGCTCTGCTTGTTTCTGGTAGAGCTGGTATTATCATCATCACTCCCAAAGGATCAGAGACCTGCAGTCCATGCCAATTCTCAAAGGTTACCCGTAGGCCTTAAAAGAGGTCATCAGTTCCCCTACCCCAAACACACACTGAGGACTTTCTGAGGATCACGCACTGTGCTTTATGTACAGCAAATCGTTTAAGCCTCACAACATGCTAGAATCATAGGTACTACTGTCTCCACTTTAAAAAGAACTGAGCCTCAGAGATGTTTAGTAGGTCGCTTATAGAGTCACACAGCCAATAAGGGACAGGCTGGAATCAAAACCCAGCTCCTCTAAGACTAAGGCCAGTGCTCTTTTCCTGTCACTGTCATGTGTCTGGTTCAGTTGCAAATTTTAGCTAAGATTAGTTAAGACGTGAAGAAGTAGACTCTGTGACATGTATGAAAATGAAGGCAAACAGCTCAACTATTTTACTTCGATAGGGAAACGCATCAAAACAGATAATCTGACGTCAAACCAACATAACATTTTTAAAAGTACATGAACCCATTAACAGCAGTATTTGGTTATCATCTTCAAATTCCCAGAGTCTTCCCATAATATACGAGGCAGCTACACACAGAGCTGAGGGTAAGGCAGAAGCCCAAGAATTCTGACTTGAAGGGCTTTCCTCCTCGTCTCCTCATCAGCAACTACAAGTCACTGGCTCTAAGAAGAAAACATTCATTAGCCTTGTGTTACCAATTCAAACCAGGGGCTTCCTCATTCTGCCCACACAACGCCAGGGGGTGTCTGGGACAAGCATGGAGAGACCAGGTTGATGGGGCTTGTCCAAAACACAAATAATGTATTTCCTCCCAAATATGAAAACAATACTTGAAGCCAGGGTGTAATAATAGGTTTTCCCAGTATGGTTGCTTTCATAGAGCATTACGAGTGTCCTTTGATTATACTTCTAAGAATATCGAGTCTGGATTTCTTCCTTCCTTTCCTTCTCCTCTTGCCTTCCCTTCCTTCCTCCATTCCGCTTCCCAAAGTCATGCCCGGGCCTCCTCTTTTGCACCAGCCCTCCGCTGGGACCTTGGGAGACTGGAGGAATGGAACCAGACCCTGTCTTGCCTGAGAGCCTAGTGAAGGAGGCTGGCAAATAAACAATCCCAAAGGAGTATAACAGGCGCTGAAATGGAGTTGTGCTATTGCCCCCTCAAACATATGGAAACATTCAAAGTAGTGTGGGGAAGTCATTCGTGCACTTGAAATACTGGAGGTCAGGGTCAAAAGAGGCATCCCCAAAGGTATGACATCTGTGTATGGCCCTGCACGTTAGGAAAACATGCCTTGGATGGGGTCCTTGAATTCTATGAGATGAAATCTTAATAAAAAGAGACAGGAACAAAGCTACTTTCTTTTTCCCTTAGAGGGCATTGGGGAAGGATAAGGAATATGGTTAATGAGTGCTGCTTGTCTTATTCTTCATTAAATTCATTAAAATTGTATTGTGTCTTAGTTTTCAAATTGCCTTTGCATGCATGATCTTAATTTTGCTTTACAACATCCCCGTGAAGTAGATATTATTATCTCCATTGTACTGGTAAGAAATGGAGGCTTGGAGAGGTGAGTGGTTCTCTCGAGGGCCCACAGCTAGGCAAGAGAAGAATTGGGCCTCTCATAGCCACCTCTATCTGCCTGCAAAGCCTACATCCCTCCCTCTAGACTACAACGCCTCTACGAGTGCCATTTGAGTCCTGGGAAACGAAGAATGTTATTCAACTGCAGTCTCCCAGACATCACGCGTGGAGTAGGTGTGTTCAAGAGGCTCTGGGGTGTTGAGAAGAGAGTAAAGTGGGTTTTAATGGAAAAGATTGTTCTACTTATAGCGGCTCCAAAGAAAAAAAAAAAGAAGAAAAAAAAAGTGATTCACTCTTCAGGCCTGACATGTTTTGAGAGACAGACATGCCTGTAAATTTGGCCAGACTCGTGGGTGCCAGATGATAATTGACAAAGACCCTAGGGCTTGGCGATCAAGCCAGGACTTCCTCAATGCTCCTCACTGGGCTCTCCAGGGGCCAAGCACTGTGCATAATTAAGTCAGATGGTTGAAGAGGGGAAGAGATGGGTCATTTTCTCTATGGAGAGGTTTTCTTCTTGGCAAGATGCAGGATGACACACTTCAGGCAGCAGGAAGATCATTTCCATAAAAGTCGGTGGGGAGGGGAGGGAATCACAGTTACTGAAAGACAAACAAAGCCCAAATACCATAAACAGAGTATGGAGTTCCCAACCAGAGGCACAATTATCTCTTACCTCAAACTTGGAAAGGGCTCAAGCAAGCATTATAAGAGATTTTCTCATGCACATGAGTAATTGCCCCACTCATTAAAATGTTATAGATGAGCCTCACTTGGAAAGCTGCGGAGTGTGAATTCCAATGCAGGACCTGGAGGAGGCTTAAAGGGGCCCCAGGAAGTCCTGGCAGAAAGCTTTGAGGTGGCCCAACAATCTTCTAGGAGGGAAAATGGTGGCCACAGTGAGAAAAAAGATTCAAGAAGAAAAGGTATCACTCATATGAACACCGCTATCACACACGCACAGATGCCTGACACACTACTACCTTCCACTTAATGAAAACCCAAGGCTATAAACATGCATGAGATTATTTATGTTCAAAACAAAGAGGAAAAATGCTTTTTTCAATGTCACTTATAGTTTAACCACTTGGGACTCTTCCTTCTTGGACCAAAGTCAGTACCAGTTAAAAAGAATTAATGGGATTAATAACAATGTAATTTAATGAAGGTGTGATTCACGTGGGATTTGGCACGAGAAAGAACCACAGCAATATCCTTAACCCACTAGTTGGGGGGCTCCATCTTCCCATCATCATAGGTTTTCATGATTTCAAGGCAGCTGAGCCAGCCCAGAAGAGCACAGGTATGAATTTCAAGCCTTCAAAGTTCTAGTCCAGTACCTCAACAGATCACATGTGGGCTGAATCTGAAATTATCCGATTTGAATTTTTAACTCTAGGTATCACCCTGAAAGCATTGTGACTTGGTTGATAACGGTAACATCCACCAAGATAGTGAAAGAGATAGGCAACAAAAATTATTGTGTCTGACATAAGACCTGCTGGACCTGAGGCACCTCCTGGGCATTTCCAGGTGCAGGGTATCCCACACATAATTGATTACCCACATCTCAAAGAGCAGAAACAGAAAGAATGCACACAAAAATTAGAGATGATATTTACGTTTCTCTGCTTTCAGGTGTAAATGCGTTAGTTGATTCCTGCTTCTTTGGGGTTATTTTTGCTCTTTGTTCATCAGATGTGGGAACTTCAGTTTTCTGGGCTGTAGCACTAAGACTTCTGAATGAGAGCAAGAAGTCTCCCTGGAAAATTTCAGGCATGTGACACTTTCAGACTCACTTTATTTGTAAAGGGCTGAACAAGGTAAATATCAAAGGAAGATAATGTGTCCATCGGATTTGATGGGAGAAGGAACATCTATCCCGTCACTTTATATAAAGGACTGATGACTCACCTGAATGTATGCCAGGTACACCATGACAACCCTTCAAATACGACAGTACCCCCACAGGTGATGAATATCTTTCCAGACCTCAGGTAGCTCTCCTATTTTGTTTTTTTTTATAATGGTTCTTCTGATTATAAAATAATATATGTCCATTGTAGTATGTTTGGAAAATGCAAAAGACCAAGAAAACAAAAATTACTTTCAACTGTACCAGAGGTAACCACCTGTAATAACAGGCTGCATTTTCTCTCTGTTGATTTCTACTTGTTATAAATATATGTATTTTGGGGTATAGGGCTCCTTTCTGTACATACCATTTTTTTCCCTTAGCATTGTATTTTAAGTATTATCCCATGACATTAACTATGTTAATAACATGAATTTTTATTGGCTAAATAACACTTTATGACATGAATATATCATAACTAATTTCACTAATCCTCCATCAACAGAAATTTGGTTGGTTTCCAGTTTTTTGTTAGTATAAGTAACAAAGCTAAAAAATCCTCTTACTTAAATCTGGTTACGCCCCTGTATTAGTCAGATCCAGGTTGGATGGCGGATGCAAAAGGAGTTTCATGAGAAGACTGTTTACAAAGGTACTTGTCGGTCTAAGGGAAACCAACAAAGATGGCGAGGCAAAAAGGAATGGAGCCAGAAACAGTAGGAAAGCCATAGCTACCCAGGCCTAAATGAGCAAAGGTCTACCAGAACCCAGTGAGGGCTGCAGAAGAAACAGGTGCCGCCTGAGAGGGGATGTGGCTTTCAGTGAGGTAGACAGCCACTCCTAAACCATGGCCCAGCAGGGAGAGCCAAAGGAAAAGAAAAAAAAAAAAACCTAACCTCTCTTTCCACCTGCTCGGACTGCTCTGACTACTCTCACTTCTCAACAGCAGCACCCCAGCCAGCAGACAGAGGGCAGGGGAGCTGTGCTGATATGGTCCATTGAGTTCTGCCTCCCTGGGCACAGGGCAGGGTGGAGAAGGTGTTGGATGTATCTAGAGAGATAAGTAGAGAATATCCAGCTCAACACCTGGGCTGATGCCTTTTCTAAGTTATAGAGTCGTGAATGCTATGAAGGTTTAAAATACCTAGTGTGTGGCCAATACCTCTGAGTGTCACTTGTCTGAGTACCACCTGGGTGCAAAGCAGTCCAGCTTGTCTAACTCTGTTTGTGTCAAGTGGAGGACTGGGTCCACCCCTCCTCCAAGCCTTGGTATGCTGCAGCCACTGAGAAGCCTTCTGCTATTGGTCACTGGGCCGGTGCTGACCAGATCAGCCAGCCTATTGGCACATTCAGTAAGTTCGGGAATTAGGCTGCCTACCTAGGCCAATTACCCAACATAGGATGCTCCCTATCACAATTATTACATAATTATCAAGTCAATCTAATTGAGCTTCTTCCCTGGGTCCCGTTTATTAGTTCATATTCACTGTGACAGAGCAGAGCCCTGCTCTTAACGCTCGCTAGTGGTCTGTGGCCTTGACACCTGCTTAATTTGGGCCAGCACGATCTTCCAGGAGGCTGGACACTGCTTCTTCCCTGGGTCCCGATTTTTAGTTCATATTCACTGTGACATGAATATGAGTTGGCTAACTTCCTGACCCAAAGTCAACAGACCACCTATAGCTATGCCCATGAAATGAGTGAAATCATGACTTGCTAGAAATATTTGCTGTCAAGCTCTGCTGCCTGGTTGGATTCCTTTGCTTGCCAAGTCTAGCCCAGATGGAAGCAAGTTGAAAGCATTTTTAGGTACTGTGTTTCGGGGTCAGTTCTCCAGTCTGGTTATGATTCCAACCATAGCTCAACACAGACTGAATCTTCTACCCACTGAGATTCCATGACGTCTTATAGTCATTTGTGCAATAACTGATTAAGCATTAAGGTTTACTAACTGGGAGAAAAGGAAATTAAAATCTAGGTAATTTGGCTGCCACCTTTTGGTAATGACATCACCTCCCATCTACGGCCTCTGACCCTCAGGTCCAGGGTATGGGGTTTGAATGTAGATAGGACCTGGCAAGTAATTTGGGAAACGGTCTTCTCTAATGCAGAGAAACAGCTCATTTTTCTTCTCTGAGCTATAGCAATGAACTGTTTTCCTGGGTCCTTGGCCATGAAATATGCCTCCTGTGTTATTGTGGGAAGATTTGCCTCTTTGGGGGCATCCTGATTGCCTTTGAAGTCAGCAACGTCAGAAGTTAATTCCAAGCAGGTCTTCTTCGTCCTGGGCATGCTTTGGTGCTTTATAAATGGCATTAAAGGTTAATTTAAGCTCTTGCAGCCCCATAGACATTGTCCTGTGTGCCTCTATTTTACCTCTTTATTTCCAACAGTAAAAGCTCAAGTCCTGTCTTTGTTTTGTCAGGTGGGTCCCATTAAAATCTTGTATTAAACTTTGCCTCTTTTGAAGTCCCAGACCTCATCCATCTGTTTTGTTTTTTTAATGACTTTGTTTAGAATTTTTCCGAAGTTAATGGAAATATTTGAGGGATGAAGAATCTGGTTAACTGATCTTTCAGTTAACTGAGGGTTACTGTCAACCAATATTTTCAGATTTTTTGTGTTTTACGTCATCTCACTTCAAATATCCTTTCTGTTTGTTTCAGATGCCCATGCTCCATTGGGCAAATTTCTCACTTTTTTAAATCCTATTTTAGTCCCTTCTGCTCCCAAATTTGAGATCGGATGCCCAGGGATTATAAGCACCCTAGAGAGAATATACACCCAAATCTATGAAGCAAACCTGATAAGCATGGACCATATATAAGATTCAAAAGTGTTAGAGTAAGATCATAAGGAAACAGTAAGAGTGTATGATTAAAGAGCACTCACTGGATCATAGAGGAAGTGGAAATGAGCAGAAGATTCCAGAATACTGCTCGCAACAGTGATAGGTGTTTGATCATCCTTACCAGGATGCTTCTCAAAACTTAACTTGTACCAGAAAATAACATAGTAAAAACAACAAAGCTCATGTTTGCTGAATGTACAGAGAAATATTCCTTTTCCTGCAAATTTAAATGACACCCTTTACCACTGTCTATACTTTATCTAGAAAATGTCAGTATCATCATTGCTGTTTAAATAGAAATGTTAAATTATCCATAAAGGAAGCATTTCTGCTTTGTGTCAGATGTATGTATTTACACACCAAAAGTCAACTGAGGGTCTAGCTCCTTTATTTTCTCTTACTGTCTTAAATAAGTTTATTATTTGGAGTCTTCAGCTCTCACATGTTAAAAGAAGTAATGCTTAAGAACAAGATGATTTGCCCCTTGGCTTCCTTCACATGCTTGAGTATCACATTTCATGACCAGGATGAAGACAATAGGACACAAAGTTCCTAAACAGATGAGGTAGGTGAACTTGAACTATTTCCAGCAGCTGAAAGCTGGGTGGTGTGAACAGTTATGCCCAATTTATGAAAAAATAATTTACTGAGCACAATGGGACCTCTAAATCAATACTAAACATGAAAAAAAGTAAATCCTGCCCCAGATTTGGAATGAAGTAATTTAAAAATAATGATTCCAAGTTCATATTGTCTAGGGGATGTTTAAAATATTATGGAGGAACTATGAAGATATGGTGCAAATGGGGAAATGCATATACAGTTCCAACTCCAGGGAGAGTGCACGATTTCCAACCAAAGGAATTTGAAAACCTTCCTGTGATCAGAACACAGAGAGAATCCAGCCACCAAAGAAAATAAATTGAAGGCGGAAAGGGACAAGCAAACATCATGAGGACATGCAAGGCTAACAAGATAAAACGACTAAGAATCCAAATGGTCCAGACCAGAATGGGTGAATCTGAACAATTTGGGACATGTTGGAGGAATATCCAGATGATGAATATCAGAGAATGATCTCCTATGCAATTTCAGTACAGAAGAATCAAATGCATATTGGAATTTCTGGGTTCTTTGAGGTATATTGGTTGTACCATGTGTTTATACACTGTCTTCATTTCAGAATGAAAGCTAAGTCATTGTCAACAAATCTTTTTGTCTTCTTCAGAAAGCACCCATTGACTATGAATGGAACACACCTGGCTATAATCATCAAAATTCTGGTGCTCAGAAAAAAACAAAACCAGATAAAGAACATTCATTAAACACCACCCTCTTAGGAAGGCTCTTATTTTTAAATGAGTCAAATAGACTCTGTTTTCTAGAGGGAAAATCAAATGAGATAAACATCTCTCCTTTCAGATGCTATGAGCAATCTGAAAGTCACATTCTCTCCTCTGTTCTTTCGAGATTGGGGGGCGGGAAATGCAACCAGATGATCTTGATCTTGGTAAATGCTTAGACGCCATGCGCACTTATCCACAAACGTGGTTATAAGTGTGGTCACATTTTATGTCCCCAGTTATTTGCTTGGGTCCATGTGCACTGGTTAGTACTATTCCCAGCACCCACCACCATAGCATCTTGACACTGCAGCATCTTGACCCACATCTGAATTTAGGATCATTAGCCTTGGCCTCACTCTTCAGCTTTGTAATTAGCTAGCTATGTGATCTCGGACAAATCATTGAGTGTCCTATCTGGGTCTCTGACCACTCCTGTCCTAAAACCCTCTCTTACCCTATCTATCCAACCCACCACAAGTTTTACTTCTTTTGTCACCTGAGTTTGCCTCAAATCTGACCACTCCTCTCCATCTCCACTACCAAAACCCACCTCCATCTCTCTCCTGACCTTGTGCAGTAAATTCTTAACTCATCACGAATGTCATTCAGACTGGCATCCAATCCAAGATTTGCACTACAGCCAGGCTGAGCCTTAAAAACACAAGTTTGTCATGGCTCGCCATTTATTCTTGGGGTAAAAACCAAATCCTTACCATGGCACACAAGGCCTCTGCTCCCCACTCAATTTCATCCCACCCCTCTCCCCACTATTCCCTGAGCTCCAGCCTTTCAGCTTCTCAAACTCCCTCCCTCCTCATTGCCTTTGCAAATGTTGTTCCTCAGCCTGAAAGGCCCCTCCCACCCTCATCAATGTGTCGAGTCTTCCTCATCCTTTTGACCATCTTGGGAACTATGTTGTTGGGGATGCCTTCCCCGACCCCCAGGTCAGACAGACCCCCAGATCAAAGAGACCCCCATCAGACATTCTCACTGCCCACTCTTTTTTTCTCCATAGCATTTATCAGTACTTAATAGTATCATACTTCTGTGATCATTTAACCAGTATCTGTTTGTCTCCCTCACAGGATCTAACCTCTAGGCCAGGAAAATCCAGGTCCACTTTTGTCCCTGTGTCCCCACACATGCCATGGAGCATGGCAAAGAGTTAAGTGTACCATGGATATTTGTTAAATGAACGTTGAAAGAATGTACATCAGTTTCCTCAGCTGAACAGTAAGGGGATTCAACCATGTGATCTCTAAGGTCCCTCCAGCCAGGACAGCCAACTCTTTAGGACACTAAATCGCATTCCTCGTTGCTATGGAAGGCCTCATGAGACCAAGGAGGAGGTAGATTTTCAGTCGGGAGAAGGAAGTACTTTCTAATAAGAGTTACAGCCCAGCAACGGAAGTGGTTTCCCCACAGAGTAATGGAACTAATCAATCAGCACTTACCTGACCCTCTGCCAGAGGTGCTGTAGGAGTAATCCGTGTTTCCAGTGAGAATGAGAATAAATGAACTCACCATCCCTCCCAACTCAGAATCTGTGGTTCTGTACCTGTGTGAAATAACCAGAATCAACTGTTAAATCCCAACCAGGTGATTAACCAATAATATATTTTATGCAAGATCCACATACATTAAAATAAGATTTTAATCCCAAAGGTGAATTGACACATTATATTTTTAGTATCTATTGATACACCTGTGGCCCTTTGTAAAAATACAAATTCTCAGGCTCCCCCGGTCTTGAGATTCTGACTCAATAAAACTGGCTATTTTTAACAAGAGATCCCAGATGACTCAGGTGCGTTTAGAAAAACTCTTGCAGGGTCAAAAGAGCCCTGGACTCAAGGGTTAGAAAACCTGGGTTCCAACCAGAGTCGATGGCAAATTAGCTCTAGGTGAGTTATGTGATCTTTCTAAGTCCCATAAGTTTGGCATCATCTTGGAAAGAGGAACAGTGCTTTTCAATGGCCTACCATGAGCTTACATGGAAACTGCTTCTTAACGATACCATGTGCTACATTGATCTAATGTCACTACCTCTGCAAAGGATTCTCAAGCTTTTATCTCAACAGCTTACAATGAATCCGTTTACTGCTTGGCCTCCCTTCAGGGAATAGAGGCATATTTCCCTTCCCTCAAAAATGATGAGAATTTTGGCAAAGATAAACTCAGCCACCTCAGTGACCAACTGTCAAAACAAGGCTTCAGGATTTCAAAAGCTTCTCCCCACAAATGCGCCTCTTAGAACAGATGTGGGATTACAGATGACATCCATCTAAGGTAAAAAACCTGCCTTCATTTTCCCTTCTTGTCACTTTGATTTTGTTCAAGATTCTATCACCTTTGGAAAATGCGTTTAAGAAGCATTATGAAAGTAGGAATGCAAGAGCCAATCCAAATCCTTTTTTTTCCTGCTTCTATCCTGGAAATGTATAGATATGATACATTTGGAGATGTTAGAAGGGAAATGGAAGTTACTAGGCACTAGAATTCAAACCAACTAACTAGTCAGCTAAGTTTCATTCATCCTCTCAAGCCTTCATTAACCTTCAGACATTTTGCTAGTTTCTGCAGTTGGAAAAGGAAATCTGACACAGTTTCTACCCTCAGGGACCTTCTACTCTAGGACCACTTCCTTCAATGGAACTTAGTGCAGTCATGAAAATACTCGCTCACACACTGTCCAACATGGTAGCCACTAGCCAGATGTGGTCATTGGACATCTGAAATGTGGCTGGGGAATGGAATCTCTAATTTCATTTAATCTTAATTTAAAGTTAAATAGCCACATATGGCTGGTGGCTACCGTACTGCACAGCTCTGTAATAAAAGACAGATGTTAGAAGAAAAATAAGAAGGAGAAAGAGGAGGAGCAAAAGAAAGAGTCAATAACGGTGAGTGTGATAATAAATGTTTATGAAACGTCAATTAAGTTTGCGAACTTTCCACCATGTACTTACACAGTGGAAAGCTTGCGAACTTAATTGTCTGACCTTCATATATATATAATGAGCTACCAATTATACTGATCCTGTGATGACTAACTTTTCATCAACATGTTTGAGGGGGAAGGTGTTTAGGAAAAGATGCAGAGTGAAGGCTGTTCACCAGATGGAAAATGGGGAGATGGAGCCCTGTGATAGAAGTCGTAACCTCATGGAAGCTCGAAAACACACCATGAGTGTTTAGAACAATAGTTTGGTTTGGTTGAAGCACTGGATACTTGGGAAGGAGACAGAGTGGGGAGGGAAGGATAATAATGCGACAGGATTGGGGCTGGGACCACATCACAAATGAGTCCGACGTATGGTTCCGAGGGGTCGGGCTTTGGTCCATAGGCAAACATGTCTCTCGGGCGCACTCGAAAGCCTCCCAGTGGTGGGCGAGGTGCTGGTTGTGTATCTGTTTTCCCAGAGATGGGAACAAGAGCCGATGTTTGCATGGTCTAACTTCCTGCTTCAGCTTCATGCTTAGATTTTCTCGTTGCACAACATCCTTGGTTGCTATATTCACATGGCCCCAGAGAAACAGAAATAGCCAAGTTTAATTCAGCTACAGCCTTTCTTTACTCAACCCCAAAAAACTACCTCAACCTAGCCTTTCGAGGCAGCAGGTGAACCTCGTTTTCTGAGAGGCACTATCATGCTTGCACACCTGCCAGGGGCCACCAACAAGGCCCCAGCTGCTCAACAATAAAGACACATGCCAGCTCTTTGCAAAGTGCAGAACAGGAGGAAATCTATGCATGGTTCAGTCAAAAACAGTAGCACTCTGGAATGACCTGAGAAAGTGACGGAGTGGGACAGTGGTCTGTGATCCACGGAAGCACAGACGTCTCTCGGAAAGACTTGATAGTCACTGTTACTGTTAATTCAGCACTGAAACATTGTCATCTGTTAATGACAAAACACCGCCTCTCATTGAGCATCCACTCTGGCAGCATGCTGAGCATTATGCCTGTATCACCCCAGTTTGTCCTCACCACACTCTGCAAAGGTAGGTATTCTTATCCCTACTTCACATGCAGATAAAGTAAAGCTCGGAAACACTGAACAACATGTTACTTGCCAAGAGTCACACAGCTAGTAACCGACAGTGCCAGCTTCAAACCCAAAGTAAGCTACTGAGAGACGCGTTGCTGAAAGACATTGGTGTGTCAATTAAAACAGAAGGCATTCCCACCTCCTCCACCGGCCCTACCTAGTGTAGTGGTCCTGGGTAAATCACATGTAACATGGGGATAATGAGACCTTCACTCCAATTCTGAAAGGCATGGAAAAGCCTTGAAATTTACATTTAAGCAGGAGGTATTTGGAAGTCAATCATCAAACCAATCACTATATATCAGGAACCTATGATTTGCAGAGCCTTTGGTTAGGAGCTGAGGGTATAAAAGGTATATTAAGATCTCAAGAGGCTTTCCATTTAGCAGTTAGAAATCACAATCCTTATAACATATCCCTCACCAAGGCAGGAATAACCCTCATTCACAGGTAATTCTGTCAAGTGGTAGGGGGTACTCAACTGGGTTGCCCATTCCAGGCACTAGGATCTTTAAGGTGTTAGGCAGAGGAGCATCCCAAGTACAAGGACTTACTGGGTTGTCGGAAAAGTCATGACATATTTTTTTTCAATGTTTTTCATTGCAAAAATGCATCATGACTTTTCCAACAACCCAATACATATACCTCTTGCTGAGTTAATCAGACTCTCCAATCTTCCTTTAAAATGTATGGACAGACACCCAATGAACACAGAACAGACAGCAAGCTACTCCCCAGAACACTCTGCCAGTCTGTTGTTGGCTTAGCAAGAGTCACCTGGGTTGGAATCCAGATGTGTTTATGAAAACTGTCCTCACTAGTAAAATGACATCATTTATATATTTTTGGAACCCAACAAAATATGAATGCAATTAGAGTTGCAACTGAAAAATAAGTCGAATACTTTGAAAAGACTCGATAAGGATGAATCACTAAGTAAATGTTTTAGAAATAGGTGTGGGTGAAATGGCTGTCAATAGTTGAGGGAAGAAGGGAATCAAAAAACTCCAGGATAGCAGCCAGCGTGAGCGGCCAGCAGCCGCCATGAGCGGCCGTCCAGAAGCCGGCGACTGATCTACCTCGCCCGGGAAGAGCGCAATGATGGTGCCAACTTGGGCCAGTGAAGCAACGTCCTCCACAACTAGACTGAAGAACAAAAGGACAGCAGCTTGTCTGTTCCCATCCCCCAATTCCCCAGTAAAAATCTTTAAAAAAAACAAACAAACAAGCAAGCAAAAACTCCAGGAATCTATGCCTAAGTTGCTGCACAAATGTTTTTACGTCCTTATATCTTGCTAAAGGAAGCAGAACTGCTAACTGTAGATTGTGCATCATGGCAGTGCTGTACGAAAGAAGCATGACTATAGTCAGTGAGCCATCCCCAAAGAAAAGCTTTGGCCGAACATCAAAAGACTGGCAGGGGCATGCACGTGTACAGTCTCTACATTAAAATGTTTATGGTGTGCATGGATCATTCTATCCCCACTTTAACCAACTTTTTAAAAAATGTCATCTAACTTTATCTGATAAAAGGACTTCTGTATTAGAAGAGCAGGGTTCTTTGGGGTTTTTTTAGGTTATAATTTTATGAAGATGGCAAGGTGCTTGTTGAACATGGCCAAGCCCATGCTCTGAAATGAGCTGCATTTGATTACTGTCTTCTATGGGGCAGGTCATAGGTCCTGGTCTCAATCCTAGGCCTTTGCAGAGAGCCTGGAGAAGACCCACAGCCAGACGGGTGGGACATCTCCATGCCCTGCACCTCCACCTGCTCTAGTGTGTGTCTGACACTGATTGTAGCTCTCTCACCATTTGACTTGATTAAATGAGTACTAGTTGTTGTTTTGTTTTGTTTTGTTTATCTCTAGGATTCTCATTTCTGTCTTACTCTATGCTTATACTCTTCATCAAATTATTGGCTCTTTACAATTGATTTCTATGGAAGCAGCCTTGCCTCTAAATTGTAAAAAAAATGCTGGCAGCACGTTTCACTCTGAAGTGCCCCCTAAGGAGCAATGAACTGTTTCTACTTGGCAAATACTAAACTATCCCATAGATTTTCATATCCACGTATATCTAAGGACTGCTTACTAAGGTTGCCTACTGAGTTATGAAAGATTACTAAAACTGGGTATTAAAAACTATTAAAATTAGTACATTGCTAAAATGTACTGAACTCTTTAATTCGGTGGTTAACCAAAACAGTCTGGCTATTTCTACAAAATACAAAGTTCTTACTGTGTGCATACAAACACACATGGTTGGAATTCTAGCAATTTTCAGAAAGAATCCATTGTTCCTAGAGCTTTATCACTGGGGTCTTAGGTTAACTATGATTTTCAGTTGCCTCTGCTCTTGTTTTACCCAATAGATCTACAGAGTTACTGTTAGGTTTTATTTCTGCTGTGTGGTTCCTAAGAAACCAAATGCATTGCTACCACTTGGACTATCAGCTTATCATCGTGATGTTTTTACTACTGGTACATACAGTTTTTGAGAACCACTGCTCAGAATGATTGGGTAAAGCGACAGCTGTCTCTTTGACTTGAGAATTCTGTATTCATGTTCCCTTTAGCAGCTGCCATCCCTCTGCCCTGCTCAGTGTTCTCGATGCTATGGCTGATGTGTGGGAGCTTAATTCCCTTTTGGCTCAAAAAGTCCCTTCCTACTTTGAGTCTGAATTTAAAAAGAATGCCATTTACAGCTCCATGACATTTCCTGGGTCATACCACTAAACATCTCTGCAGCAACCAATACACTTAATCATGCCATACCTAATATGTCATGGTCCCTGTGTACGTAAACAAAAATTGTAATACCCTGCAAAATATTATAATTAGGATTAATTTTACCATTCTTTCTGTGCATAGATTTGCATAGATTTTCTTACTGAGACAACACACTTAACAACAGTGTCCATGGTCACCCTTAACGTGGGTCCCTCTCCTCTGAACTACCAAATTTGATCATTTAATCCTTCTACTTCAAATAACAAAATAGAGATAAACTAATTAATTAAGTAATCTATCTTATATATCTACCAAAAACAGATTAAAATTTAAATACTTTTAGTCCGGTATGCATACCATCCATGGTGTAAACCCAACCAAATTTTCTCACTTTATTTCTCCCCCACTCTCTTTTATATAGTCTTCATTTGAATAAAATAGAATTCTTCCTGGCACCTCATTTTAAGAAGTCCTGCCCTGCATGTGGTGATCCATCTGCCTGACAGCCCCCACCTACACTGTGTGGGTTCAAGTCTTCAGTATCTAACAAGTCTTCAAAGTTAGCCCTAAAGCCACCTCCTGTAAGTAACTTACCAAATTACTCTAAGCAGGAAGTGGTCTCTCCAAATCCCCATGATACTTTCCCTGACTACTCCCTTAAACTCTGCACTTCTAGCCTTGCATCGAAGTTCACTGCATCTGCCCTTCCGGCTGCAAGCTTCTTGGTGACGAGATTTGTGTGGTGTTCATCTTCCCATCCTCCCATTCTCATACCTGTCACTGGGCCTTACAAGTAGCAGTCAGTCAGTAAAGGAGCAAATGAACCAGACACATGAATGAATAAAGAATGACTCCAACACACACATGACCAAATGGTTCTCTCCTCCTATAGCTTCATTTCTTGACCTTTATTCTTTGATGAGTTGGCCTTGCTAGGAGTTCCCCAGGCAGCAAACTATCTCTTCCCTTCTCTTCCCTCCCCTCCCCTCCCCTCCCCTCCCCTCTCTCTCTCTCTCTCTCTCTCCCTCTCTCTCTCTGGAGGCAGTCAAGTACAGCCTGTTGCAGGGCAGGAAGACAGCACAAAAAAATGTGCCAAGGAAATTCCTCCCAACCACACGTGTAGAGAAAGAAAGGATTTTTACCCAGCCTCAGACCCTCATCCTCACACGGTGCGACCATATAATTTATATTCCAAATTTTTGAGAGTGAAAGAGAGGTTTATTAATTATTACTCTGGGGGCAATAGATATGACCCAGGACTGTGCCAAGCAAAAAGGGACAAGGGGTCTCCCCACCCTCGGATATGTTTTCATCATCTGTACAGTGGGGATAAATAATACTAACCTCTGAGTTTTCCACAGGATGAAACATGACCATAAAAACAAAGCACCAAGTGAACACACAAATAGTCTGGCACACAAATGATATTCGATAAATCACAGCTCCCTGCCCTACTTTTTAATAAAAGCACCTTATCTTATATATCCCTTTCTATATTCATTGGCCTATGTAATCTTCTCAACAAAACTTTGAGTAACCAAGGGAGACACTAAAATCTCCTTTTACTGAGAAGCATGCTGACACTCAGAGAGATCAAATGAGGCTCTAGTAGAGGTCACATGATAAAGCCCAGGACTTACACCCAGGTACGTCTATCTCCAAACTGAAACTCTAATGCAACACCCAGGCTCTATGAGATGGGACTTTAAATCTGACTGGGACTTTAAATCTGACTGGACACACTATGACACGGGGCTGAAATCATGGGACAGTGGGGCAAAGGGCTTAGGAAAGGGCACCTTGAAGTCCACACTCTTCTCAGTCCCAGGGGACACAGAGGTTCCAGCCTGGAAACACCAGTTTCATCAGCCTCGTCTTTTCCAGGAGGAGACAATTTCCTGGCTCTGTCATAATCGGTTTCACGCTCCATCTCAGAGGTGGCTGCCTTTCAGCAGAGGGTGGGAAGAGAGCCGGAATTCACCACAGTGGTCTAGACTGATTAGGAGCCCAAGATTGATCAGAGAATGGTAACGATCTGGCAGGAGGCAGTTTTCTGGTAGGTTTAACAAGCATGCAAAAACATCAGTTATGTGTACACATCTATAAGCATCCTGGCTCCTGATCAACTGCCCACTTCTGTTCCCAAACGAGACAAAACAATTAGCAAAGCCAGGAGTTAGCCCTTCTGTTCATGCCTCATTCCCAAAGACAAATGGTAATTTGTCTAACTCATACATTATTCCTTTATCTCTATGTTCTTATGTGAAAGTGTTAGCTGATCTTGACTCCCCTATGAGCGATGCAAAACTTATTAAAGTCCAACCCAATTTATACATGAATATTTCCTACTTTACAGAGAATATGAAAGGCTTTCAACACGAGTACCATACACCCCTCCTCCTCTAAATTTAAATAGAACAGCACTCATGCCTTATCAGTTCCATCTCGCACGTGTCCTTCCTCACCTCCGGAGCTAGCTTGTTGCTCTGTGGAGCAGACTCTTTCCCTTCCATCTTCTTCCAAGACTGTCCCCCATCAGCCTCCTCCTCCAATACCTGTCTTCAATTACCTCCACTCTGGCTTCTTCCTCTCAGCCTGCAAACAAGCTCAAGTCTTGGAAGAAACTCTTTTTCCCCACTTCCAGTTCCCACCTTACCTCTAGGTTTTTCCCCTTCACCAAACGTTCTAAAAGTATAATCTGCACCAGCTGTTTTTACTACCTCAATTCTCTTTCGCCCCCAATCCATTACAATATGGCTACCCGAAGACACCACGGAAACATCATCGCTGGGGTCACCAATAGCTTGACAACAGAAAGCAATACCTTCCTAGTTGCATGAGTAAACGTGTCAAACACAACACCCTGGCTAATTTCTTTTTCTCCGTCCCCCAGCTTTAGAGCCAGAAGCATGGCGGGGAGGTCATCCTCAGGGCATTCTCATCACCCCCAGAGCCAATCAATTATGAATCTTGTGTGAAAAGAGCTCTAGATGGAGAATGAAGTACCGTATTTCCCCATGGATAAGACGCTCCCATGTATAAGATGCACCTTAATTTGGGGGCCCAAAATTTGAGAAAAAAATATATTACATAAAATTATTGAACTCAAGTTTTATTCATCATAAAAGTCATACAACTCCTCATCACTTGCGGGAAATGCAAGTAAAAAAATCTACAACCACTGTATAAGACGCACCCAGTTTTTAGACCCAAAATTTTTCGAAAAAGAGTGCATCTTATACGTGGGGAAATACGGTATCTGGGCCCCGGGCTTGATCTTGCTACCCAATGATTTTATGACTTTCTATCAACCACTGTCAGGTCCAAGTTAGCATCCTCATCTGCAGGACTGAGGATCAACTTCAGAGTGAGTGAGCTCGACCCTCCCTTTAAGTGTAATCCACCTGAGTCACTGCCTTCCGGGCCCCATTTGTCTATCGAGTGCCAAAGGATTGCTGACTTTAAAGTTTACAGGTTCATTCCCCTCCAAACACTGTCTGTCTTACCTCTCCTTACCATTCTTTTTCACTGTTGCTAACACAGCTGAGCCCATCCATCATGTTACCCATAGCCCTGGTTCTGAATGTTCCCAACTGGCAAAGAACTGAGGTTTCCATTTCATCAAAGCCTGTTTTCATTAACAATTCAATTATCATTGCATTACTGAGCCCTTGTTCTGCTATGGATGAGTGAAATCATAACATTGAGCAGTTTCCCAATGGGGAGCCAAAAAAAATGCAAAGGAAGTGATATCTGATGATATCCAGTGATGGAGAAGAAACTAAACAACTTTAGGAACTACATTCAACAGAGAACTGACACCAAGCTGCAGCTGAGCCAAGGTCCAGGCTTCTAGCCACTGATCTTCTTACCTAGCTGGCAGGAGAGATGACCAATAAGAGACCATTTAGATCAGTTTGCAAATAACATGCCAGACACTGGGCTTGGTGCCAGGCACCGTGGTCAGGGAATAGAAAAATGAAGACACAACTCTTGTTATCAAAGCCCTTACCACCAAGGAACCAGCAATCCATCTTTTCTTCTGGAAGATGGTCAGTGTGGAGCAAAAAGGACAGGCTTTTGGTCTCAAGCAGACCTGTTTTGAATTCTGGTAACTCCAGTCATTAGTTATGGGACCTGAAGCAAGTGATTTAACCCCTCCAGGCTTTTCTTTGCCATCTGTAAAATGGGGATAATACCTTACAGACTTGCTAAGAGGGTTAGAGTTAACATTAAAAAACAAAACTAGCACACTGCTTGGCATAAGGTAAGGGCTATAAAAATTATCCTGACTAATAGTACTAGTGGGACAGTACACTAGGCTTGGTCACTTGCAAGATGTGTGAAATTCAACAAATCACTTTGCCTCTCTGACCCTCAGCACCTTTATCTTAAAAAGGAGCTAATAGGATCCAGCTCACAGGACTCCGTGGAGGCCAAATTCTATAATGCACATAAAATTATTCAATAAGCTATATAATACTTAGGCCCTATAAAATATCATTAGTGACAAAAAGGGGCTGGAATAAGGAAATTCCAATCTTGCAGACTCATGGGTCACTGTCTCTTCTAATAAAAGCTTATTTTCATTTTTAAACAACCATTTATATGCCACTGAATATGTGCCAGTTACCATCCTAAGTGGTTCGTAACAGTAATCCCTCATATGGTCTTTTCAGGGTACTTTTATCATCCCCGCTTTAAGATGGGGAAACAGAGCTTGAAGAAGCTATGTACCTCACCCAAGCAATATAGACAGATGGTAGACACTCATGTACCATACTTCACCGGCCACTGAATTGTCTCTCAAACCTAAACTGTGCCCACCGTGACATGTTCAAATTTGGAGTTCCTAAGCAAACTTCCCCCAAAGGACTAGCTAGTTATATAGCCCTGTTCTATGCCTCAGTTTCCTTCCCTATAAAGTTAGGGAGAAATATTAGATGGTTCCGACTCTGGTACAGTGGTCTCTGAAGATTAAATCATGCAAAGCAAAAACATTTCCAACCGAGCATCACTATTTTGACGAAGCATTTTCCGACATGATTCCCTGTTAATTGCTATTAATTCTCACAAACTCCTTGGTAGGAATAGAGAGCATTTTGATCAGTGCAATACTGCCCAACAAAAAATGCACAGACTCAGGCAGAAGTTCCTTCCATGTCCATAAAGCACAACAATAGAGCGGTATGAAGGCAGCTGTGTGATGTGGGAGGCTCAGCTCCATCAGCCCCAATGCAGGGAGGAGCTTCCCCCGCCTTCATGTCTTCATAAAACTACCTGCTGTTGATAATAGTATCTGACTGAGCTGCCCTTCAAGAAATAAATCTCCACTGGCATTCCTACACAAGGGTTGAGACTCAAGTTGGCACCCTCTTCTGTTTGGGGGGACTCTGGCTCCATGTCTATCTGCCCACATGTGCAGATGATTGGCACATCCAGCACACATTCTCTGTATTTACCCCAAGTCTGGGGCAGAGGAAAGTCCATTTCCAGGCGCATCGGTCTTAACTATGTCTCTTCCTGAGGTAGGCAGAAAATGAGTCCCATCTTGTAGCTAAGGAAACCAAGCATCCTCAGAATGGAATGACCGGAAGATGGACCCACAGGTATGGTGGGAAAGCACAGTCTCATCCCCCAACAGATCAGGACCAAATTCTGCCTGCACACTGGATGAGTGTAGGAACTCAGCGAGGTGACTGGCGAAGGTAACCTCCATGACCCTGGGCCCTCGCTTGCAAAATGTAAAGAATATCAGCCTCCTTACAGGGTTGCTGTGAAGGTTAAAATAAGATAAATACATATAAAGCCCTAGCGCTGTATCCAGCACATAGTAAGCCCCCATAGAAATGTTATTTTCCTCCTTATTCCTTTCCCCAAATCATGTTATTTGGGGAACAGCTGAAGGGGTAAAAGGGCTTCTTAGGCTGGAAAAATGAAGCCTCAGAGATGAACAGCATGATGGTGACCAGAGAAGAGCGGAGACCCAAGAATTGTTTTAGATGGTCCTCAAAAGACAGAACTACAATTTGATGGATGAAAGTTCTGGGTTGGGGGATGAAGGAAAGATTGGGGGTGGTATAAAGTTGGCTCATCATAGCAGAGAATCTTCCAGCATTTGGCCGCTCCGAAAGTTTTCTATGGAGGAAATCATTCTTCATCTACAGGTTATGACCTTATGAATCATTCTGTTCATTAGCAGTGACAGCAAAACTCAATCATTTCAAAAAGAAAACTTAAAACTCTCCTGCAAGCATCACAGGCACTAAGAATCTACTCAGAGTCAAGAGTGTAAGCCTGCAGATGGTCCCTTTCCAAAACCCCCACAAAAGATGGCTCTAACTAAAAGACATGGTGTTGCCTGTCAAGACAGACAGACAGACAGCTCCAGGAATCAGTGTAGAGTCTAGAGTCATGCTTTTATCCCCAGGACTAACAGCGCATACAGGGACTCATTAAATGGTGCACGAATGTGATGAGATGAATGCTAACTACTTTCTATAACTTGTGATATATGTTCTGTGTGTGCTACTTCTGTCCATTTTGAAAATCAATGGCATACTTCCTTGGTAAAGATGCCAGTTACATTAAGAAATTGCTTGTTAGGGCCGGCCGAGTGGCTCAGTTGGTTAAGAGCTTGCTCAAGAGTGCACGCTCTGAGCAACAGCAGTTCGACGCCCAGCCCAAGCTGAGCTGCCACTGAGCTGCCAACAGGTGGTAGGATGGCTCAGCTATAAAAAAAAAAAAAAAAGATGCCAGCTACGTGCCCAAAGCTGGTCTCTTCCCATCTCCTCAGTAACAAAATCCTCAATTCCTGAACTTACTCACAGTAACAACATACCCAGTTAAAGGAATATATTTCCCAGCTTCCCTTGAAGGTAGGTGTGACCTTGTGACTAAGGCTGACCAATGAGATTTAAGAACTGTGAGGTACTTCCAGGAAATTTCCTTCAAAGGAAGAGGAAGGGTCCTTCTTTTGTCCTCCCTCCTTCCCACCGACTGGAATGTAACATGTGGAGCTCCAGCAACCATCTCAAACTATGAGTACAAGGGCCACGCCTGAGGGATGGAAATGCTATACACCAGAAAGAGTCCAAGCCCCTGAGGACTTTGTGGGGCTGGTGTAACAGTGCTGGACAACTTATTCCCAGACTTCATTTACATAAGAATAGAAACCTTTGGATTTTAAACTGTTTTAGTGGGGTCTCTGCTAATCCTAAAAGACTCTACTCCTAAAACCCATTCTGGTTTTTCTGGTTGTAACAACCAAATCCCCCGTGATTCACAGAACTGCCTCTAACATGTAAACCTGAACAGACAACCTTCCCCTGAGTAATTAGTAGCTTGATACCTTAATCACAAAGCTGATGCTTTCTGCAAGGCTGCCTTTTGACTTTTATGGCTTTTTAAATATTTTTCTCTAACAAAAGCTCCCCATTAACCCTCCTCTGACCCCTATTCCACTCTCAGAACCCAGCTTAAGGTAGTGTCTGCCATACCACCCGGTGCCGTCTCGTCCGAATCCTCGCCACTCTCTGTTTACCCACCTCAGCCACTGTTTCTAGTTGGAAAACCTCACAAATACCAGTTCACACTTGCTTCTGCTTCTGAGGCCCAAAATATGCCACCGTTGTTGGACGGAGAGTCATCACGACAGTGACTCAACCCAAACTCGAAAGCAAACTTCCACCGCCACAGGACCAAACTTGATGGGAATTCGGGGTGTTGGCCTGACATACCAACCCCAGGAACGTGACTTTTTACTCCAGCCTAATCACTAACATCACACACAAGACACCCAAATAATTTTATGGTGTTCCCAGCTATTTATGGTGAGGTGTGACAGTGACATTTCAGAAAATGCCTGTCCCATGTCTCGGTGTTTGACTTTGTTTTTAAATTGAAGCTGTTGAAGACATTTCTCAGACAGGGCAGCTCACGTGCCTGCAATTCCCCACGTGACTTGTGGGTATGATTTTTCACTTGAGTATAAATCCATATAAGATCTCCTTTGCTTCCTAAAAGTCAGAAAACTCTGTCTCACTCACGGAACCTCACTCGACCTGGTATGCGTGTGCCTGTCTGTTGGCCTCCCTCAACTTTGCCCCCACCTGCCACTCTGTCACCCCAAGCCCACATTCACAAACCATAAGAGCCCTCAGAGGAAGAACTCACCTTTTCCCATCTCTACTGTGTGTGTATAGGAGTTCAATTCACATTAGTTAATGTGTTGGAATATTTCACTTAATAGTATCACTTAAGAAGAATATAAAGATTATAAGATTAGCCTCATTATAAGAGCATATACATCATATTGTCAGATACATGAATATAAAATTAATCTAAAGCACTAAGGAAATCTTTGATGTACAATCTTTCAGAAAATTCCACCTCATTTTAGGAAAGAGTACTACGCACCACACCACACACACACACACACACACACACACACACACCCTAAAGAAATCTTTCCACAGACTCCATCTTTTTTTTTTTTTTACATTTTCCCTTCCACCTCCCTTTTGCTTCCTTAATTCTTATCACTAGAAATGTGAATGTCAAGCTATGATCAACTTAAACAAAAATGGGTCCTCCTGAGGCTCCTTTCCTGGAAAGGGCTGTGTATGCTCAGAGCGCGACGATAAGGGACTATAAATGTTGACTGGGTCACGCTCAGTTCAGCCCCCTTCCTCGTAAGTTCACGAAGGAGGCTTTCATTCAGGACTTTTAAGAACAAAAAGGGAACTCAAGAGAAAGGAGCCCCATCTTATAAAATGAAGTGTATATAGTTCATTATGTCCTTATGCATAAATACCACAATACAAGCTACAAATAATTCACCAGCCAAACCACACTGTGGTTCTGGTATTAACTACCAATCTCTCCTTGCTAGAAAATTGATGAAGCCCTTAGCTAGCCCTGGCTTTGCTCCTCCACTTCTGCTGAGTCCTACACCTTTTCATCTGCTGACCCTCCTCTCTGCCCCCATGCTGGTAGGCTTCCAGAGCACTTGCCTCCTTACATAGTGCTGATAGAGGTCTCGCAGGAAAGTCTCCTGTCTGCAGTTCTTTGCGGTTTAGACTCTTTTATTGTTTTCCCAATAACTCAGTAATTCTGCCATGGCATTTTCTGGGCTCCCCTATATCAAGCCCTCCCTGAACCACAGCCTGAAATTTTCTCTGGACAGTAAAGCAGGACATTCGTAGTGTTCACCTCATTTGTTTCTCATCTCTTAGGGATCAAAGATACTTCATTGCCTGGTGTCCTGTGTCTTGAAACTGTTGTTCAATATATTTTGTCTGGTTTGGGGGGGTTATTTGAGGCAGAAGGATAAATCCAGCCCTTTCACTCCACCCTGACAAGAAGCAGAAGTCCTGTGCTCACTTTTAAAACCGCATCCCAAACAAGATAAAACAAAACAAATAAAATAAACTAGATGTTAGACAGATAGATAAAAGAAATAAAGAAAGAGGTGGAGGGAAGGAAGAGGTAAAGAAAGAAGAGAAGAGAAGAGAAGAGAAGAGAAGAGAAGAGAAGAGAAGAGAAGAGAAGAGAAGAGAAGAGAAGAGAAAAAGAAAAGAAAAGAAAAGAAAAGAGAAAAGAAAAGAAAAGAAAAGAAAAGAAAAGAATAAACTGAGGTCAGATAATCTTGCCAAGATATCTTTAGAACATATTTGGAAATGATTGCTAGGTCACTTTTTGCTTGACACCGACTTCCTCCTTAAATACAATAAAGCATCAATTGTTTTAAAAAGTAAATCATCCTTAAGTCTGTTCACTTCCAAGTGATGGCTGATACTCAATCATCTTTTCCAACCTAGGAAAGTCACGAACATCCTCACCAAGTCCAAAATGTTAATGGCATCTACTGTGTGCGATAATCTAGCCTATTCTTCATCCTCCTCATTCTTTAAGTGGCTTTTCATGTTTCTCCTGGGTGTTCCGCTTCCTTGGCAGAGAATAACCACATAGAAGACTGACTGTAAAGGTGAGTGTTGTATTTCTTGGTTTTGTTTTTGTTTCATTTTTCCTTTCCGGTTTTTACTTGGAAAATATTCTTTATTGTGCTCCTTTTGCTCATGTTCTGGCTTTGAACAGTGTGATGTGTTCTTAATTGCTTTACTCTAAAATCTCTCATTTACATCAGCGAGTAGAGACAGCATCCATCCTGTCGATCCTATCATCTCAGCTGTCCTTTTCCCATGCCTCACTTCTTTAGGAGGTCTGAAACTGTTTTCCTCTCCCCACAATTGTCCTCAACTACTTCGGGGTGCTTTCTGAGCTCCTTCACTCATAGGGTGGCTCAGGAAATCTCCAAATCCCCAAGTGGGTAAATGGGCTCAAAAGGAGTAGAGAAGTGAGGGCAGGGCAGTGCGGCAAACCCAAAAGGCTGGGCCTCTGGGCTCTACTCTTGAGTCAACCACAGTTCAATATTTAAATTAACCTGCAGTCCTAAATCTTTCTTTTGTCTGTTCGCTGTTACACGGACCCTTACAAATAAAAGAGACACAGCAAATGTTTTCTACTCCAGCCACGTTCTACACCCAAAGGCAGCTCTTGAAAATGCCTTCACCACTCTACGTAAGAGTTACATTAGTTCCCAGCGATTGGAGAAAAGTGATTTAATAGGGTGGCCAACTGTCCTTGTTTGCCCAGGACTGAAGGAGGTTCCTGGTTTGCTATGGAACTTTTAGTTTTAAAACCAAACAGGGTGACTGGTTAGCTCAGTTGGTTACAGCATGGTGCTAATAATACCAAGGTTGCCAGTTTGATCCCCACATGGGTCACTGTGAGCTGCGCCCTCTTTAAAAGAGTCAACTATGCCATTATAGCATGAAAGCAATGTGTAACCAATGACCATGGCTGCTCCCCAATAAAAATTATAAATGAATGAATGAATAAATAAATAAATAAATAAATAAACCAAATAGTCCAGGTAAACAAGAACAAATGAGTCAACCTCGTGCTTATTGGTTAAATTCCATGAAAACTCTGGTTCACCCTAACAATTATCCCCAGCTATGGGATGATCAAGAAAGATGATCAATGCAAAAAATTAATCCCAATCATGTTCAAAAGTATCCCCAATCACTTATTTCTCCAAGTACTGTTAATCTGAATGTAGAATAAGGCAGTTTGGCAAACATTTTAAGTGTCTTTAAACATATTTAACTGTTTTTTGAAATGTTTCAGAAACATTTTTCTGCTCTACTGATATTTTATTTTTAAATATTACTCCTTTCCTTCCACTTTAAGAGAGCAATTTTGGAGTCACTTTAATGGTCAATGTGATGAAACACTCAAAAACTTACCATCTGAGTTACATTTTGTTTTATATACCCAAAATAGCATAAATCTTTTTGTAGCAACCAGCAATTCACATATATGTTACTAAGAAAAATACTAACATATAAACATATATATTATATCCAGGTAGAGACAAATAAACGATTATCTCTGCGTTCAAAATCTAGAAGGAAATAAATCAAAATGTTGGCGGTGTTTATTTCTGAGAAAGTGGGATATGAGATTATACTCTTTTTTACCTGTTTGTATTTCTGCAGTAAATATGAATAAAAATAAACAAGTTAAAAAGAAAAAAAAGAGATTCTGGAATTTAGAATTTTGTGATTTTGGAAATTCATCTTTCCTTTTTAAAATTTTTATAATCCTTTCTCATTCAGTATGTTTACTCTCTTTCTTGACCATGATTTTATTTTTGTGGACATTCTAAAGGACATTTATTTCAACTAATCTCATTTTTGTTACTTAAGTTCTTCAACTAATCCTCTATTACTAATTACTTCATTTTCCTAATGAATCACCTATTATCAGATATACAGTTTATTTCAGCTCTTCCTTGTCACAAACAGGGAAGAAAAGGAAACACGAAACCACCCTCATGATATATTAAACTTATTTGAAAAAAAAACAGTAATTGTAAAATTTTCATTGTTTTATCAAATCATCATTTTAGCCACATCATTGTGCTAGCCAATTCTTCAGCCAACCACTTTGGCAAAATGTTTTCAGCCATATCACCCAGAATCCTGAAGTATGACTTACACACTCATTTTGAGGAAGGACACAGACCAAAATAAAAGAGCCTGAAGAGGGAAAGAATAGAGACGTGTTGAGACAATTATTACTTTAAAGGCATCCAAATTTACTGAGAGCATTCTTGAGGGTGTGAGGGACCATGGCCAATACAGAGAAGTCTCCACAATCTCACTCTTTGTACCCCCCCTTTCCAGACAGTCTCCCAGATTAAACGGCCACCATGATGTCCCCCAGTACCCTACAAACTTAGAACACATACGCCTCCTTTTTATGTTAAAGTTTATATATTTCAAGCATTCTCCTTCATGTTGTAGCACCTTGTTCTATCAGTTACAAAGCTCTCAGCTGCCTGTTACTCTGACTCAAACCGGCTCAAACAATATGGAAATTGGTTATTGCACTAACGAAGTCCAGAAGTCAAGTAGGCTTCTAGGTTCCTTGGTTCAATGACAAGTCCATGCCATCAAGAGCTTCCTTCCATCTCCCTGCTCTACGGCCTCAGTTTATCAGCTTTGTGCAGAGATTACCTATTTGCATGGATGAGAAAAATGGCTGCCACTAGCAACCAGGAAACACATTTCCATGTTCATGCCCAAGGAAAGACAAGGTTGCCCTCCAAATGCAATATAAGGCTTCCGTTTAGTCTGAAATGACCAATTTAAAACACACTGTCTACCTAGAACCAATAACACCAGGAAAACGCCCCGTGCTGACAGACCTGGACTCAGAGTAACTGTTTCACCCCCAGAGCTGGGAAGGTGGTATCTGAATAAAACCAGGGTTCTCTTAGGGAACAGCAACAGGGAAGGCATGCTGAGTAGAGAACCAACTGGATCCAATACACTCATGCTTCATTTTCCTTATAAGACCCCTTCATTCCATGTTGATTAAATTATCCAGGTAGCTGCTGCCTCGCCACCTCTCTGGGTTTTGTAGTTGAATTATAGTATGGTAGTGAGGTGCTCCAGAATCCCAAGGTCATGGTTCACCCCCAGTTCTGCCACTTTATTCTTTTGTGAAGTAGCTTTATGAGCTTCAGTATGTTATTTGATCTCTCTGTGCTTATCCCCACAACTATAAAATGAGGTAGTCATAATTCCTATTTCATGGGACTGTTACATGGTTTCCATAAGAGAGTCCATGCAGTAACTGACATACACTGATAGCTTAGCAAATGTTAGTTTTTCTCATTAATATTAGGAAGTTCATTGTACAAAAAATGGTAATCAATCTTTCCAGTGGTTCTCAAAGCATGGGCCCCGGACCAGCAGCAGAAGCATCACCTGGGAACTTACTAGAAATGCAAATGTTCAGGCCTCACAGCAGACTAACTGAATCAGAAACTCTGAGTGAGGACCAGAAATCTGGGTTTTAACAAGGCCTCCTGGTGATTCTGAAGCACACCCCAGTTTGAGAACCATGGCTCTACACCAACCCTACCTCCAGGAGAACTGCACCTGTCACCATTCCCACGAAGTGCTTCACAGCCCTTAGTCAATATCCTTTCACTCTAGGTTCTCCCTCTCCCTGCTGTGTTCCCTCCACTTTGCTCTATCTTCAAGGCTCAGCTCCAATGTTACCTTTCACTGATGTTGCCTCTGCCTGAAATGTTCTTCCTCAAAATCCTTGTGGCATTGAGTTCTTCTCATTTCTAAGGTCTCAGATCAAACAGCACCGTTTTAGAGAGACTTTCCCAGACCAGACCACTGCGTATACAGTAGCCTGAGTCTCTGTCATATTACAGTGTTTCATTGTTTCCACAGCACTTATCACTATCTGAATTTGCGATCCATTTATTTGTTCATTGTCTGCATCCTCGCAGTAAGATATTAAGAACCATGTAGGCAAGGACCTTGTCTACTCAACACTATGTAGATCCTTAGCACCTAGAATAGTGCTTGGAAAATGGTAGGCACTCAATAAATGCTTGTTGCATGAATGAGTACACAAAATGACAGTGAGCTTTTTGTAGCACTGACAGAAGGGCTGACTGAGCTATGTGATTCTTGTCACATGATTTGAGTCATCACCTTAAGACACTAACGAGTAGACTGAGAAGTCAGAGAATTACAGGGTACAGAGGGCAGGAGGTCCACAGTTCCTTCCCTTTTCCACGCAAGCAGGTAGGAAACCAGCCAGGCAGTTCTATTCGCTTTTATCTATAAATCTACTCAAGCCTTTTCCCCATAGTTTTGGTGGTGTATCTGTTTAATTACCCTGACAATTCAGAAAGTTCTTCTGCCTCCATGTTAAGCCCTATTTCCTGACATCCTGATGTTTCTGGAGTTGGAGAGCAACTTGTCCATCTCTACCTTACAATAACCCCTGACAGCTGGAAGGCGAGTAATGAAGTCAATCCTCAGCCTTCTCTTTTCCAAAGGGAGTGACTCCAAGTCCCTTCAATGCTCCTCTGAGGGCCCATTTAAAAAAGAGTCTCATGTTTTACTATGGAGCCTTTCCAGATTTTTCCCATTATTTATAAAATGAGGGACACTCATGCTAGAAGCAATGATAAGAAAGACTCAGAACATTCCTTTTTCATTAAATTAAGAGTTTCTTGCAAATTCTGTGCTGGACGCAGTATGGAAATAGTATGGCATGGGTTCAAGTCCCCAGTTAGCCCTTTAAGAGCCGTGCACTTTGGATACATTGTTTAACCTTTCTGGTCCTCTCTTCAATCCCTCTAAAATAGGAGTTGTCACTCCTCAAGATTTTTGAGACAATCACACGAGAAAACATATATGAATGTGTATAAAATGTGAAGTGCTTTACAAGTATAATTAATTGTTTAAAGAGAGAGTGATTTTCATTTCTCTTTAAAAAGTCAATGGATACAAAAGTCATTAATAATAAAGTCTATTTTGTATCAAGAAAGAGAAGGTACCAGCTCTAAGGGAGAACACTAACCCTATTTGCACTATTAGCTCTTTCAAGGATCTACTTATGTGTCCACTGACAGATGAATTGATAAAAAAAGATGTGGTACATATAGTATACAATGGAATACTACTCAGCCATAAAAACGATGAAATTGTGCCATTTGTGACAACATGGATGGACCTAGAGGATATTGTGCTAAGTGAAATAAGTCCCAACAAAGAAGGACAAAAACTGTATTATTTCACTCATATGCGGAATATGAAATAAAACAAAACAAATGAATAAGACAACAGAGGGTAAAAGGAGTCAATTATTTTTGGTAATGAGCATACTATATACAGATATCAAATTATATAGATATCGAATTATAATGTTGTACACCTGAAACTTATGTAATGTTATAAACCAAGGCTACCTCAAAAAAGAAAAGGGTTCACTTATGATAAAAGCAGTGTTCATGTTCACAAGTTCCTTTAGTTCATTGTCAGAGCACTGCATGCTATTTGTTGACCTTCACTGGAAGAATGGCTGCATTGAATGTTCTGGAAAGAATTCTCTTACACATCAAGGGGAATCAGAATAAATAGCTTTGGTTGCAAAATACTGTCCTGTTAAGAAAACAGATTCTTCATCATGGTAAATGTGGTGGTCATGAAAATGTACCAAGTACAGGCAGCATACTGACCAAGGGACCCAGCTGCTGCTCTGAAATCCATCATTTCTTTATGCTACAGCCACACCTCCCACAAGCTCTTCCCAGCCAATCACTTAGCTCAGCAGGGATAGCTTGGGGGGCCCATTTCTGAAAGATGGGACATGCAGGACTCATCTATTGGTTGGCTTTGGTTCCATGTTGTCTCCCCTTGCCAAGTTTTCTTTGGATGGCATAGCCATCTAAGATGCTTCCACCCATCATCCCTACCTCTCTCCTTCCCTGAGGTCAGACCCCCATCATGGTCTGTGAGCTCTGCCAGCATCTCCAGCTCCCACCTCGTTTTCTCACAAGTATTTCCCCTAATAAAAGCCTTGGCGTCTCTTTCTTAGAGGATCTGGACTAACACTGTAAACAAAACAAAAAAGAAAACACTCAGTTTTCAAAGAACTTTTGCATCTATTCCTTATAAATATCCAATAAATTACACAAAGAGAAAACTGGAGTTCCCACTGATTGGATGAAGAAATGGGTTAAGTGACTTGGCCAAGATCAATTACATCTCTTTTGTTTTTCAGTAGTTTCTCCATTTCTCCATTCCAAGCTCAGTGTTTAGAGAAAAAAAAAAACAAAAACTGCATTTGCTTTTCCTTTGATTATTACTTTCCTATTATGAATAACAATAGCACCTACAATTTATTAAGCAGATACTGTCTAAGCACTTTGGATATATTCACTTTTTCTTTTAATCCTCACAACTCAGGAAGGTAGGTACTTCCCCCTTTTATATACGAAAGGTCCGACAATTAAGTGCGTAAACTTTCCACCCTGCACTTACATGGTGGAAAGTTCGCAAACCAAATTGTCTAACCTTCGAAAGAGGTTCCAGAAGTTAAGTAACTTGCTCCAGATAACTAACTCACCGACTAAGTAGAGGACCCAGGACCAGGCCCTGACGCTGTATCTCATGCTCATAGCGCCAATAATAATACCTCGAATCTGTGAAGCATTCTACTAAGCACTGCTACATGCATTAGGAAGTAGGACAGGCACCCACCAGTAACTCCCCCTGCAGAGGTCTGGAGAAGACAAGAGCTAGGGAAAGGAACAGAGGGTGACAGGCACTAACAAGGTGCCAGCAGGAGTGAGGGTGACTAACTTCCCCACTGCTTTATCTCAGGTTGCAGAAGAGTCAGTCGCTCAAGGACCTCTGCACTCCAAGGGGCCTTATTTCAAAGAAAGTATGGAAAAGAAAAAGTAATTTTATTTAAGAGATGTCCAGCAACTATTTTCCCAAGTAACTCTAAAATAATTAGATGAAACCCAGCTCCCCACCATCACGGAATGGGGAAGAAAACATGGGGCACTCAAGGTTCTCCATGATTGCATTCTGAGCGTCCTCTCCAGCTTCATCTCCCCTCATGCTCTGTTTTACTGATGCTTAAACATCAACACTGTGCTGTCACATGCCTCTGTACCTTCGGTCATGCAGTTCACTGTCTAGCTCACCCTTCCGTCCTCTGACTAACTCGTCCTTATTCTTCAACAACTCAGCTCAGCTACCACATACTTCAGGAAGTGTCACTCAACACCCAGACTGAGAACTCCCAGAGGACCCCTCCTCTGTGCTCCCCAGTCCTAACCCCAGTGCTTACTTCACCTCAACATTTCCCGTATGGTGGTGAGATTATCTCACACTAGACATACAAACAGAACTGCCTCCTGAAAACATCATCCGTAACTCTGGCCCACAAAGTGCTTCAAGAGGCATCCTATGGAGAGATAAGAGAATACCCAGGTTCCCCGCTCTGGCCTTCGAGGCCCTAAATGGCCTGATGCCTGATCTTGCCTCCAAACGCCCTCTTTTGCCATTGTTTACTGTTACCCCACTGTCTGTGTTCAGATCCATTACCATGTCAAACCCTTTCATGTCTTAAGACTTATTTTCTCCCCTCCTAGCAGGGTTGTTTCTTTTTATTCTCTAGGTCTTTTCTTGAATGTTGCCTTCTTAGAAGTATTAATACTTTCCACCTCTACTCTAGAACTATCATTATTGTCTCCCACCATTCCCTGTTCCTGTTCTTCACTGCAACCTCAGGACTTTATACCTAAGGTATTTATTGATTTATTAGTTCGCTTGTTATTTAAATCTTTAATGTAGTGGAAAACACATCCTCAACTCTGCATGCTACTTGAAAGCAAAGATGCATGCTCTTTAAACTGTCCTTCCAGGGTTCTTGGTGCACCAGCATGTCCTGAGTGTGCTCAATAAATGAATGAACAAGCAAAGCTCTGGAAGGATACAAGGAGAGAAGGAATTACAAAATAGCAGGGATTTATAGAAATTGAATATTCCTCTTAGTTTCCATAACGACTCGTGTTGAGGCAGCTCTAAGTGCTTTATAAATATTAATTTACACTCCATTCCCAGGAAGAACTCATTATCTCTAACGTACAAGCAAAGAAAGTAGAGCCAAATGAAGTGACTTTTTTCAAAGGCAATATAATGAGTTAAATAGGGAGCTTGGTCTTGACTCTGAATAGCTTTATTTTATTCCCTGTCTTGTTCCCAAAGGAGTTGAGGTGGCTTTGAAAAACACAGACAGTTACACAATTTAGAATGTCCACAAAAACAAAACAAGACAGTTGCTCAGGAGAAGCACGGCTATTCCTGGTACAAGGTCTGCAAGCGCCTTCTCCCTTGGGTCCCCACAAAGGGTAGCAAACCACATCCTCAACCCCATCCTGCAGGATGTGCAGCAATGGGGCTCCCAGGATTGTTTGCTAGCATTCCTCCGCGTGGGCTGATGGCACAAGGCCAAGGCTTAGATCCACAGAGCAAGTCTCAATGGAGCCAAATCAAGACAGCCCAGGTGTGCAATTCTTGGACAGTCTGTCTTAATCCAAAAGGACATCTGGAGATTCTGGATGTTAACAACACACCCTTCATATGCTGGGCTCTGTGAAGTTTACTTCTCACATACAAACTTCTAATGTCTATTAAGTAATAGTGAATTAAAAGTGACAAGCACCCAGGACACAGTCAACATTGTGGAACTAGGGAGCGTTCCAGATGATTTATCAGTCGGATGACCTGGGGAAGGTTATATTCGCTGAAGGGTAGGGTAAGCTGCTGTAACAAAGAGACCCCAAAATACAGTGACCTAGAGAAAAGTAAAGTTTATTTCTCCCTCATGTGACAGTCCAAGTGTAGCAGGATGGCTCAAGGCAGGTGGGCAGCTCTGCCCCACAAGGCCATGTAGGGACCCAAGCTGGCAGCATGCCTCTGCCATCTTCCACAAGCCACTTCCTCTGCGTCCAGGCACATGCTCTGGTTGTCTCCATCTTAGAGCCAAAGGAAAGAAAGGGAAAGAGTGACAGGCAAACAGCCTCCTTGTAAACATGTGATCTAAGTCATACATATAAATTCTATTTGTATCCCATTGACCAAAATTTAGTAATATGGGCACACCTAGTTGTAAGAAAGGCTGGGCAATGGACTCTCTAACTGGCAGCCTCCTGTCTACCTAAAACTCAAGGTTTTATTACTTCCAGGAAGAATGGAAGAGTGCACAAAGGAAACCGTAAGAATCTGCCACGGGGAATGGACATCTGCTTAAATAGAATTATAACTGGATTAAAGGCCAACCCACCACTCGGCAGAGGACAACAAAGGTACACGGTGAACACAGGTTCAAGTTTCCTACATCCCGGTGTTCTGTTCAGGGCAGACAATAAAGGCTCAAGAAGACCCCAAAGTTCTACATTGTATGCATGGCTGTGCTCATTTTAGCCAGGAAAAAATTCAAGCTGTTGTTCCTACATGCCAATTATGACCATAAAAGAATCAAGATATAACATGGATATGAAGAAGTGTCATTTCCTTGTGAGCCCTCCAAGATAAACTAGTTGCAAAATGTACGTGAAGGTAAACAAATAAGATGACAACTGTAGAGGATTCTTAACTCTAAGCTAGTTAACTGTCAGAGGACTTATCCCCAAATTCAGGAAATTGGTTTGGGAATAGCTGATTTCAGGCGACCTCTTTCTGGCAGTCATTAGATGACAGCATCGGTTCATCTGTTGAGGTCTTCTTAGTTGAAACAATAAAAATCATGATGAGGTCAGCATATTGTTATTCTCTCTGTCAAGGGACATAGGAAACATATGCCCATCTCGTCCAAATATAATGTCACATTATTACCATACAAGTTTATAAAAATGGGTCAGCGGGATACATCACTCACCCCACTAAAAATCATCTCCTCCCTCAGACAGGTTCTATATGAGCATTAATCTATATGGAAATAGATTTTCTCCCATAAGCAATTCCTTCCCATGGAGTGCAAGTTTAAGAAAAAGTCAATAAAAGCTAAAACTCTTAGTTTGTTCTTCTGAATCTTCTCCACAAGGCGGTAAAGAATATAACAATGGCCAACAGTGTTTCAAGCTGACCTCCTCCTCATGTAACAGATTTGGCCTAAGAAGACCACATGTGTACTCCGCCAGAAGCAAACTGGTACTTAGTCTAGACATTAGGTTGGTGTACATTAGTGTACACCAGTTTGGGAGGAAGAGGTGGCTGCTCTATTAAATATGGAGGGGACTGCACGCTATCAGTAGGCAGGCCTCCGAGTATACGCTCATTAATAGAATGAACAGCCAATGTCAACCCTAAGTAATTTGCCTGAAGCATCAATTCATGTCCTTCCAGCTGTGATATTCAATGTGATGTGTTCTTATGTATGTATGCATGTATGTATGTACAAGTATGCATGTGTGTATGAGCGTGTATATATATTATTATATACATAGGTATGTGTATAATATATATGCATATGCATATGAGTATATGTATGTATAAAGAATGATGCACTCAACAGAGCTAGATCCTATCTAGGCACTAGCTGGTAAGCGGAGAAGGAAAGGGAAACTAACACCTATTGAGTACCCTATGTGCCAGGGGAAACACTATGTCTTTTATCTTTGTTTTTGCATTTGTTTCCCACAAGAACCTTGTGAGGCAGACATTGCTATCACCATTTTTGAGATGAGGGACCTAAATCACAGAGATGTGAAATGACCTGCCCAAGGTCACACAGCTCATGCACAAAGCAGCTGGAATTCAACCCAGTCTGGCTGCACAGTGCATGCTCTTTCAAATAAGCCACACTGTGGATCTGGAATTCTACTTACTCCCCCACTTACTCTGGGCCACAATGTTGACAATAAATGGAGCTTGGATCTATACAGTTCAAGTAGTGGTAAAAAGGGGATTTTTTAATTCCACTAAAACTGTGCTAATAGGCTCCTAGAGGATAAAGACCTTATCTGTCTTATTTGCTGCTATCTGTATTACCTAAAAAGATGCCTGCACCCTCCCCCTCAAAAAAAGCTTTTTAAATGAATGAATGAGTGAATGAGACTAGTTACTTCCTATAACAAGGATGGTGTACTATTTCCAGAGACTTCTCAATATCTCTAATTGTTTAGAACTTAGCTTGGATCTCTTTAATATGCAAAGCTTGTCTGCAATGCATTTCATAAAATTCAACAACTAGCTCTAGTATTATTATTAAACTGTCATTTATTGAGCATTTTCTATGTTCCTGATATTGTTGCAAGTACTTATACAGATTATCTCATTTCTCATTTATTCACACAATAACACTACAATGGAGGTACTTATTTCATTCATGAGAAAGCTAAGGTTTAGAATGACTCAGAAACCCAAATAAAGCTGCCGAGGTGGTCCTAGAAAATTTAACATCTGAAACAGATCTTTTTTTTTTAATTTCCACTTCTATACAACAAAATTATTTTCAGTAATCATAAAATGATCATTATTTTCTGTATTCTTTAGTTTTAAAACAATTCAAAGAAGAATAAATTTCAATTTTAAACATATCATTCAAGGTCAGTGGACTATTTCACATATACACGCCAACTTGTACTCACCTAACAAAAAGATTACACCTCCCAGTTTGGATGTGGTCTCACTGTTTTAAATTTTAAGCACAAATGAAACCTCTAAGTGGTCATACAGACTAACAGAATGATTTAACTTAAATTCTGTCTCTTTGTATTCACAATAAATGTGCTATCATTGTTTATTTCCAACTTTCAGTTTAAACACAGGAATAAGTGGGGTATACTTGTAGGTATTGGAGACACAAAGCACATATGAAACGAACAGTGAAGATTCCAGATCATTATGAACCTCACTCTCAAAAGCAACACATGTAGCTGAGTCCATGTGTCCTGAGCACCAACTACGTAACTGGGACTCTTCTGAATTAACTTCCATGTAGAAGACAATACTCATTACAGGATAAGATATAAAAATGTGCTACTGCGAAGTTCACACATATATTATTAACCCTAATAATCATTTAAAGTATTGTATCACTGACATAGGTGAGAACTGCCTGTGCATATATGATAATAAAACAGAAGTCAACGTTTGGTTATTTTTATCATTGCTTTTAAATTTTCTATAGACAATACACCTCATATCACCTGCATCTGAGGCTGACAGCTCCCAATATCCCCCACCTTGGTAAACCACTGCTGAAGGAGGCTTCTCAATCTCCCAGTCACCTTTGCGCTCACTATTACTTGAGCTCAATTATGCTCTTTCCTCTTTGTCCTTTAAATGTGTCCAAATCTCCACATGACAGAAAGAACACTTCTTCTCCAACATGGAGCCCTATGAAGACATCCCTGCTTTTGGAAGGAAAGAAAATCTCCTGGCCTCACTTACCTTAAAGACCCACCTGTTATGCAGTAAACCTCCTTGTGAGGTGCCTTCCTATGCATCACTGAGGAAAAGCTGCCTCTGTGTAACCACTAGAGTGACATCCTATCTTCTTCCTGTCTTTGTTATTAGTATTCTGTTATTTGTTTCATGCCCTCTTATTTGTAAATTATGTACATAAATTAGCATAATCTTGAAAAGGGGGAAAATCATTACATTCACTATTTAGTGAAAAGCAAAATCATCATCTTTAATGTCCTTTTCCAATTGCTAAAAGTATCCAAGAATCCCTCTGAAAATAAAGCCTAAAATAAAACACTAAATTGACTATAAATAGGAGATGAGACAGGGGAAACAGAATAAGAAGAGATTTAATATAATTCTGATTGCATCAGGAAGATTTTGTGGGGGAAAAAGCACTTGTGCTTAAATTATTTTTTGTGCATTATACAGTATCACATATGTATGCCATATATAAGAGAAATTTCCTAATGTTTATACAGTCTCAATAAATATTTCATGAATGAATGGGTTTGTGCAATAAATATTATTTATACTGAGTCAGAATATCTTGTCATCTATAGCTCTTTCTCTGAAAATGATTCACCTAAATTGCAGCCAAATTATATTTGTCCTTAGGGAAATTTAATCTCTTGACAATTCTTTACTAATCTTTATTAATCCCTACAGTAAACTGAGATAGTTAACAGATCATTAACGTCCCTACTTTGGAAATGGTGACAGGGAGTAATTCCCTTTAATGCCTCGGGGTGGGTGACAAAAGGAGGTGAGGGTGGAACCCTGAGACTTGCTGTCACCAACTAGAAACAGAGCTCCAGGAAGTCACGGAATCCCATGGGTAAAAGGCCCCTTAAAGAGCATCTCCTACCTTCCTTACCCCAGCCTAGCAAATGCCATGCCCCCACACAGCCTTTAGCCTCCACTGGCAATACTGCCAAGAATGGTGAACTCACCACCTCATGAGTTGAATCAGCCTATGTTGGGACATCTGTGACCATTAAAAAAATTCTTCCTCATGTTAGGCTGAACTCTGTCACTTGATATGTTCTACTCATCGTTCTGAGGCTGAACAGAACAAGTCTAGTCTCTCTTTTGCCTGACCTGCCTTTAGAACCATTAAGGCGGCAAGCATTTCGCAGTCGATTGACCCAGTTCTTAACCAGCTCTTGTGTGATGTAATCTCAAGCCCTCTCACCACCCTAGTCACTGACCTTGTAATAACTTGCCCAGGCAGAAAGAAAGCCTTTGTGGTCAAAGGCATTATCTCCTATAAAACTGGACTTGAATTCATCCTTGCTTTTCTTTGCTTATGTCTTTGCCAAGAAGCCAAGAAAACAGGAAGACATCAGAGAATTTCTGCTCTAGATCTTCCCAACCATGCCAACTTTCAAATCATTTTCTAACAACCAAAGTGATCTTATTAAGGTTGCACTGATTTAGACAATGTCCTGCAGAGCACAAAATATAAGGTAGATCTTACTGAAGAGAAGAGGGAGATTTTCTTCCTTTAAAAAAATAGTCTATGTGACTATTGTTTACATAAATAACCCTAGAGTGATGGTAATAAAATTAAAATGAAAAACATACTCGCAGAATTTCATTAGTCACCACCAAGTCCTTTTCATTTTTTTGTTTTGTCTACCAATTCTTGTCCACATGCATAAATATATTTACATTTTTACAATCATAATATAAATGTCATTTGGAATTCATCGTGTTAAACCTAACATTATATTGTACATTTTATTCATCTTCCTTCATGGTTTTTACTGTTTTTATTAAAATGTATATATAATATTCCTCACAAGAGACAGATAATAATTCACTTAATTCATTTTAAAGCTTTCTAGAGGATTTCCAAAATCTTATTATAAATAGTGCCAGAAACTTCTTAATGTTTATAGCTTTTCATTCTTCAAAGTACCATTATCCCCATTTTACAGATTACTAGGTCAAAAGGGATACGCATTTTTATGGCTCAAAAAATATTCTAACAATGAAAACTATTTTTTTTAATGGACTGATTAGCCCTATGAGATAAAATATCTGTCCTTTACTGGAGGTGTGATATGCACAGACTCTACTCTGAAGAACTTCAGAACAGAGTTCAATTTAACCCTCAATGGAACTTAAAAGGAAAGCACTGTTTTATCCCAGAAGTAAGAGCTGAGGAAACAGAGGTTTATAGAAATGTAGCTAGAGCACAGAATCCCCAATTTAGAAATTGAGGATTTGAACCTAAGTCTTTCTGGCTTTAAAACCCACGCTCTATGAAACAGCTTGCTCATCTGTAAAACAGGGATTGAGTGAAGTATTCTCTTAAGGCTGTCCCAGCTGAAGTATTCAGAATGTTTCTGATAGTTTCTGGTCACAATGATTCCAGGCACTCACATTTTGTTACAATTTCCCTCATGGATTATGTGGGTGCTGTTGTTCTAGCGCATCTATGCTTATAAAACATGCTCACAGCAAGTATTTTCAACTACAGCTACCTCATTAGCGGTGGCAGCTCCAGGTGCTACCTTCATATCAGTAACTCTTACAATGACCTCTTGTGTTATGTGAATTCCTTCCTTTGATTATCGCATGATGATTCTACAACATTCCTCAGTCACTACTAGGTCTCTTGACAAAGTGCTTCACCTTTTGAAACATACCTACACCAATTCCTAAGTCAACCAAGAACATATTTCTGGCTTTGTTTTTTGTTTCTAAACATTCTCCTCATCATCAAATGAGTTTTACCCAAGCATCTGTGTATACTACCTAGAATTTACTCTTGAATCATGTGGAGGAATAAGCGATAAAACATGAGATTTGTTTTGCTCAGTACAACATACAATCTTAGATTACATGGTTTGGAGGAAGAGACTCCCTATCTTCGTAACTTGAGCTGTGGCTGACAAGTCATCCAACGTCACACAGCCCCTGTATTTTCCACACTTTATGCTTTCTGCACATTCTAGTTCCTAAAAAAAAAAAAATAGCCTTTAACTACCATACTGAACTCTCTTCCTGAGTAAGCTGCCACTCACAGATACCTTCCAGGGATGGTACGAATGACCATCAGTCCAGCAAGCTAGAGAGCGAATAGCAGGACAAGTACCTCGGTACATCACAGGGCTCAATAAGCACTGGTGAAACTAAGAAGGGTGGCAGTGCCGTCTCTCTGGACCTCTTTGGACCCTTTCAACCTGAATCTTCTTTAGTCCTTGCTACTTGCATTTTCAATCTATAATTAATAACAGCTTTCCCTGTTTGATGATTCTCCATGTAGCAGGCTGGGTTTAAATGTGGTGTTTTGTAACTAAGATGCAGGGACGACATGTAAAAGCCAGGGGAGAGGCAGGAGACGGGGATGGAGAGCAGAAATTCCCTCCTACCTTTAAGCTCACCTCTACCGGCTTTCCTTTCTCAGAGAGCCCACTGGCTGACACAGAGGGTGTTCAGGTGGCAGGGGGGAGGGGGGCAGGGAGTAGATTGGGGGGACAGGGAAACAAAAGTGCCTGTGTATTTGCTCAAACAGAACGAAAACAAACAAACCAGGTATGTAATATCTTTGCATAACCCTGTTGCTAATAAGCAACCAGATTGCATCTGGGATTTTGCAAATAAAAGACTGATGGTCCCTGCCCTCAAGGGGCTCCTGGTCTGAATTCCACAAAAAAAAACATGTAAAACTGGGCTGGAAAGGCAAGCCTGGCCAGGTGGGCAAGAGGGGGTGTCCATGACCAGAGACTCTCCCTCGGGAGGCTCAGAATCTGCTTCTGAAAGGAAAGTTTGAGAATCTCCAGTCTTAAATTCAGGGCCTACCTCTGACTCTCATCTGTGAAACAGGACTAATAGTAACCACTAGGCAAGATTATGGTGAGTAGAAAACAGGTGAAATAAAGTATGGAGAAAGCTCTATAAATGATGAAGAAACAGACAAGTACAAATTAAAATAACACTAGAGGCTTGGAAGTGGAATCCCTATGAAAATGTCGTGTTCACTCTATGCATTGATAATCCTCACACCTTCCTTTGCCTCCACTGTTAACTCTATATATTAATATTCACGTAGCATCAACCTTCATGCCACCCACACATACATGAATTAACTTTAATCTTCCCAAAAACCTGCCAGGTAACTACCATTATTCCCAATTTACAAATAGGAAACATAGCTCTGATAAAGATGATAATAGGTTTAGAATTCATTTTGCTCATTTAATCATCTTTCCACAATTCTCTTAATCTTTTTGTATATATCTTTCAATATATTTCTACCAGAATATTCAGTTTGGGTATCAAGACCCCAGTCCCATCCAATAATTTATTGCATTAGTTCATTCATATAACCAATATTTATCGAGTCCCTGCCAGGTGCCAGATACTCTCACAGGTACTGTGGACACTGTTAAACAGAAAAGAGAAGGCCCTGCACTTTCCGAGTCCACATGATCGATGGAGGAGACAGATGATAAATAGGTAAACAATACATCAACATGATACTATCACTTCATGACAGGTGCTATGAAGAACATTTAAATACCTTCGAATGAAAACTAAGTGAGCAAACAAAACTGTCACTTGCACTATTAAAAAGTTTATACTTTCTCCAACAACATGCAAAATGGAATCTGTGGGATGCCATCCATCTTGTTCTTCTGCCAAAGACAAACAATCTAAGGGCCAAAGGTAAACGCTTCCTGTTCTGTTGAAGAGTGCACATAAAGGTGTGCAACTTCGTCCAACAAGCCTCTTTAAAACATGTTCAGCTATTTACATCTCCTCTTAGGTTGCCCACTGGTCCAAAGCTACGGAATAAAATGGAGAGAGTTCTGAAGAAGTTCCTGTCTGCAAATTCCACAGCTCCACTGTGATAAAAGCCCATTATTGTCAGGCATAATAGGATCCAGAACCTGCATATTTCCAACAAGGAACAGGGATGTGAGTGCTGCTTATGTCAGAAATAAAGCCAGGGGCAGTTGGGCCAATATGAGAGGGAGAGGGAGACAAATGCCATTCAAGAATATCTTGGAGAAGTGTCCTACAAAATCCATATGGATTCCTGACCAAGGCGTCTCGGTTTATCACCACGGAAAATTAGTTTGATTTGGTTGATTATATCACAAAACGTGATATGGACTACAATCTTCTATGGTTTTCTAATGGCCAGAATAAATTCCAAATCATCAAGCATCGCTCCTGGGCTATGACGTACATAAATCCTTCTGGTATGCCAACAAAGCGCCCAAGACAATGTGATTAGTGCCTTCTACAAGAATCATGTAACTTCCTCATTTCAAAAAACACTCTTGATGAATAGTCCTCCTTGACAGTCTACTACTCCCTGGGTGGAGAAATAAAACAGCAACGGCACAGTATTTGGAGATTAGGACCTCATTTAAGACATATCTCTGCTATTTCCTGAATGAGTCATCTTCTATAAGCTACTTATCCTCTTTGAGGCTGTTTCCTCATCTGTAAAATGGAGACAGCAATACCCATCAATCAGCATTTTTATGAGGATTGAATAAAGGGATGTGTGTTCATAAACAGCAAAATATCATATGCCTGGTTATGGTTAGTCCTGAGAGCCCCTGCTACAATCAGGATAAGATATGTGTCAATCACACATTCATTTCCCATCCATCATTAAACATCATACACTCATTCAATAAGCCTACTCTGAGCCCAGTGCTGTGCTGGGAATTGTTCGACGGCTGGGTTCACAGTGCGGAGGGCAGGCAGATAAGTCAGCCAGTGACCGCAGCACACAGTGATGAGGCCAATACCAGCACCACCAATAAGAGTTAATTCTGCTGATGAGGCTTCTGGTCGTAAGCAGCAGATACCAACTCTGGATTATTTAAACAGAAAAGGAATTTAGTTGGGGGGGAAAAATGCTCACAGAATTTCTGGAAAGCTTGGAGAACCAGATGCAGAAAATGGGCAGAAACTAAGACAAGCCACACAACAAGACCACAGCCAAATCCCACCTCAGGGAAGATGTGGTGAGGACACCATGATTGGTCCTGTTCCCACCACTGCTCTGGAAACAGGCTATTCTTGCTGCTGCAGAGTTCAGGAATAACCCCCACCGCTGCTGCCCAGGTAGGCAGGGAGATGTGACCTCAGGCTGGGGCATCTAATGGGGCAAGCCCAAGCCCTGCGCCCCAATGGAGAGGGGGAAGCAGCAGCTGGCCTTTCGGCTTTGAAGGTGAACGCAGTCCTCCCAGGACTCATCCTGAGGCCATCCTCCAAATACAAGGATGCGTTTCAGAAGACAGGCAGCCAAACGTTTACTGAGTGTGTCCCATGTTCCAGACACTGCTGAGCAACTTGCCTGCAATGTCTCATTTGATCCGCACCTCACCAGTACCTATAAGACAGGTACTTTATTACCAAACTTGACTGACAAACTGAGATTTGGCAAGAGGAAGAAACTTGCCAAGGTTGTACAGCTAGTAAGTGGCAAAGCCCTGACTCCAACTCAGTTTTTGACAACTGCACTACACTACAAAGAAAGAAAGAGGTACAAAGATTCTCAGGATCATAAGCAAGAAGCCCCTGAATTAGACTGGAAGTGAGGGAAGGCACCCCACAAAGGATGAGAAGTTGCAGTGAGATTTAGTGGATGAGAAGTCAGTTAGATATTGCAGGGAGGTGTGTGGGAACTGAGGGTGGGGCACTGGGGGTTAAGAGACCCCCAGTAGAGGGAAGAACATATGAAAAGAAAAGTGGCATGATAATAAACTCAGATTTCTTGGAACGAAACATTTTGTCCATGCAGTGCAATGGGAGAAAAGAGTACAAAAGGAAGGGGTATGAATAGGAAATGTGGTACCCCAATATCCGGCACATGTTTGTTCCTAGAATAGTCATAGAAGAGATTCCAGGTCATTCCATTATTAAAGAGTACCCACATCTAGTGTCAGGCATTAGAGTGAGACACTGGAATTGCTTAATTCTTTTGTGTTCACTGGAAAAGTCGAGGGAATGAAGTAAACAGAACATGCTGACAACTTTCAGGACCATTTTCCTAAGCTGATACCGGCATCCCAACCCAGAGAGCGAGAAATCTTCCAGGAGCAGGAGGAATTTCAAACAGAGGCTGCGCAACTTGGAGTGACCCTGAGTACTGAGTGGTGATCTAAGTATTTGCTGAGAGTGATTCGTGACAAGCTCCTGACAAATCCGGCCAAGGTCAAGACTTTCTGAGGCGTTCCCTCAGGCAAGACCAGCAAGGAGCGATGCTTAACGTCTCGTTCACTCAGCCCAGGCCATTACCCCAAAGTCTCACCCACGTTAGTATTAGCGCCAACTCACTGAGTAGGTGTGGCTGGGTCGAGGATGCCCCGTCAGATTCAATTTTCAAGCACTTCACTGTTTTCTAAAGAGAGAAAGTTATGCTTTAAACTTTATGTAGGAGTGTATATCAGCAACCGCTAAATGTCCCCCCAAATCCATTCTTTCCTTCCATTTAGTATTAGAACACACATACCTCTACCCTGAGTTTTACAGAACAATACCCACTCTGCCAGAAACACATTTCCCAGACTCCTTTGCAGCTGGGTGTGCCCACGTGACTATGTTTCCCTAATGGTGTGTATGCAGGAAGTAACGTGTACAACTTCTGGTCACATTCTTCACAATAAGTGACTTGCTTTCCAATCCTTTCCTTCCTCCCTACCCAAGCGTTAAAACATGGACATGTTCTTGGCAAGAAACGGACTATGCAGACGAGGAAAACATTCCAGGAGATGGTGGAGCAACAAAAAAGGAGAGAACATGGCCCTTGAATGACCTCAGAGAGTTGCCCAGCCATCCTGGACCATGCATCTACAAGAGGACTGTGACGTGAAAGAGAAATACCGGAAGCTTCTATTTTATTTAATCCACTGTGCATTGGGAGTTACTGTGTTACAGCTTAGCCTTTGCCTAATTATACCAGTTTCATCTGAAGGTATGAGGGAAAGCATGTTTTTTTGTTGTTATTTATTTGTTTGTTTTTTAAGAGAAGTAAGCCTTTATTTCCTAGTTTCACAAATACAGCTGGGTGTGCTGGTTGCTAACTAAGCATGTGTTTTTTGAAGACATATCGACTTAAGTTCTAATTCCAGCTTTACCACTAACTAATCATCTGCAGTCACTTAACTACCCTAGGTCTCATTTTTCTCACATGAAAAAGGTGAAAATAATACCAAACTTTCAGGCTGTTAAAAAGATTATAAAGGACCTTATATGGTGCTGGTGCACAGTGAGTACAATAATTGCTACTATATTTATCGTTATTTCAGGCCACTGATAAGGCCTGCTGCAAATACCACAGTGCCTTGAGGCTTCCAACTTGGAACCCTATAAGTATTAATAAGTTAGAATTCTCAGGCTCCAATATCCTATGAGCAGTCAGCTCCAGCTGATATAACATGATGTGAATTCTATTAGCTGGCCCTGGACTTCATCTTGGTTTTGAACATCTATAGCCTTTCAATGTGGCACTTCGCATGCCAACTCTGCAACTAGAATGTGAGGGGAGGTCTCCACGCATGAGCAGTGGAGGGTAGGTCTGCGCCCACTGAACCCCTGCAGATGGGCAGGTGCTCTCCACCTGCAGCCAGTGTTTCAGTTAGAAGCTGCTTCTTTCGTTTCCATGATATGACTGATGCCATCTCACCAGATATGGCTTTTCGGGACCAATTTTTAGGTGACAAACTTGGTTCAGAATAAAAGACCCATGGAAGGACTTCATCACTGGCTCTACTGCCCTCTCACATTTTATCCAAGAAGTTTCCAGATCTGCAGCATGGAGGCAGCCGTCATACCCTTCAATACTAGGAGGACACCCTGGTTCAGGTGTCAATTCTGTTCATGAAATTCAAAGCTCTGAACCATGTCAATGCTGACAAGAAGTGTAAATTGCCAATTCTCCCGAATTCTTCAAATATCCTCATACAGTGTGAGGCACAGGCAGTGAAAAGTCCCCTTGTGAGCCGCCACCAGCCCACTCCCAGACGGGCAGCAGGCTCTTCCATCTGGAGCCCTGTGTTCGTCAGCTTTTGGATTTAACCATTTTATCAAGGTATGATTGACATCCAAAAAGTAATACATATTTAACACATGCAACTCGATGAGTTTGCAGATAAGTATACACGTATGATGTCAGCTTTAAGAAGGAACAAGTTCTCCTTAGCTCATAAATCCAGGTAACATCCTAACTGAAGTTAATGTTTTCTTTAGGCCCCAAAGAAGCCATTTGTTGCTGCTCCTATGCCAGGGTGGGTACAACAGCTCACTGTTTGCCATTGGTTCCCCAGTCAGTTTATGCTGCCTACTCTTGGCCAACATTTTAACTAACACTTCCTTAAAACATAGCTAGAAAATATCACACTGGGTATCAAGATCCAGGCAAGGCTGTGACCAAGGTTTCAACAAAAATTCAACAGTCCTTTACTGCTGAGAACACTGTTCTGACTTAACTCTGCATTGCTGAACATGGAAGAATGTGAGTTTTCAAGGAGACAAAACTCCAAATGCTAAACCACTGCAAACCCTCTGGCATGCGCAGCAGCACCCGTTCATTTTGCCATTACCTTCCTGTTTCTAGTTCTCTTTTACACATAAAAAGATCCCTGATGCCAGCTTGCCCAAAGGTCCTTCCATGGAGCTTGACGGCAGGAAGGAGGTCCTCATGCTGACAGGGAAAGAAATCACTTCCAAGCACTTGCCCAAGGTCACCTAATGGGTCAAGATAAAACCATGGACTCCCAGCCTCCCATCAAAGTGCCCAGCATGCAGGGTTTGCACTGCTCCAGCTGACAGGTCACCTGTCATGTGTCTCCTTGCCTCATTCACTTTCAAGAGCCAGAATCATGCCGGCATTCACGTCGAGACCTCACTGATGGTGGCGAGCATCCTACAAGCCCTTCCGTGAAAGGAGAAACTGACTGCACAAAACCCAGCCATCCCCAGAGTCCTGTGGGCCATGGGGTCAGAGGCCAGGAGGGTTGTAGCGAAGATGTGTGTTCTGCGTGGAATGTCTCAACCTGCCAGATCTCGGGGAAGTTGGACTGCTCCCAAGGAGAGTTTCGCCCTGACTCTTGATAACTGTCAGCACATCTCACAAAAACAGGAACTCCCGTGATAGAGGTGCCAAGCAGCCGGGAACCATTAAGAATAAAACTTGAGCTGCTGAAGGAAACTGGAGGCTGAGTGATTCATCTTCTCTGGGCTGCAACCAGCAAACTTGGAGAACCAAGTGCCATGTACTGTGGGCCTGCTCTGGACCTGACTCTCAGTACACTGACTCCACTGAGGCAGCACAGTGTAGTGCGAGGTTTCTGAACCAAGTCACGGCTGACGTTCTGGGTGGGATAACTAGTTGTGGGGGCCGTCCAGTGTGCTGCACGATGTTTAGCAGCACCCCTGACCTCTGGGCACTAGAAGCGAGTAGCGCCTCCTTTTGCCACTTGTGACAACCCTGGCTATCTCCAGACATTACCCAATGTCCCTTGGGAGGCAGAATCACCCCAAGTTAAGAACCATGTCTACAATGGCTCATTTGGCAGGTTCTGGAATCAGACAGCCAGAGTCTAAATCCTAACTGCCTTACCCCATTTACCAGGTGCCTTGAGAAAATTCCGTAACTTCTCTGTTCCTCAACGTTCTTAACTGAAAAGAGAGCTAACGTCAATACCCACACCTAGGGCGGGGAAGAGGATTAAACGAGACATCACGCAGGAGGCACGTAGAATCAGGCCTGGCTCCGAGAAAGCCAATGTTCACATGCATATTATCATCCCCATTTCTCAGAAAAGTGAAAGTGAGGCTCAGAGAAGTGACTACGAGATCACACAACCAGCAAGCAGCCCAGCTAGGAGGCGAGCATAGGACTGCATGATGCCTCATGCATTCAACAGCCATCGAGTGAGCCGCCACCATGTAGTAGGCCCTGCTCTGGAAAGGAAAGCCACCCCTGTGCTCAAGGAGCTCCACATCCAGTGAGGGAGGCAGTCACATGGTCTGGCGGCTGCCGTCGCGTCTGCTGTAGGTTATGGTAGGAATGCAGAGAAGTGCTGGGGCTGTGTGTGTGTGAGCTGACTGAGGCATCTGAGCCAGCCCAGGTCGTGGAGAAGGCAATACCCAAATAGATCGGGAAAGACTCCAGAGCTCTTCCCACTTCCCCACACTACTTGTTTAGTCAAACAGACACAGCTTTCCACACAGACCAGGGCCTGCAGGTCACCTCTGAAGCAGGAGGTGTACAGTGAGTCTGGGCAGACCGATACCGGTCTCCAACCACGTGAGGAAACGGAAGAAGCCGCACAGACTCGCGGAGGCTGAGTCAGATCTCTTCATTCGGAAGCACACAGTGGGTGAGCCGACAGCTGCCCCTGGCCTGAAGTCAGTGCATTCTCCACCGGTTTGGCAAGAGCGGTTAGCACACCCCAGTCACCAGCACTGGGCTCTTTGCTCAATTTCAAAGACAATTAAAACTTACTCAGCATGAACAGGCGGAGATGATGAATAAGTAAAAACCCAAATTGCCACAAGAGCAGGTCCTTCCTTTTCCTTGAAGAAGCTGATTGCATAAGGGACCGTGATCCTCACGATAGACAAAAGGTTTTTCACAAGCAAGAGATATTTTAACAGCCCTGTATTTCACTTAATGAGCTGACTGTTGAAGGCACACGTTCATATTTCTTTCTAGTGGTTAGCTTAACACCTGCATCATGGCCGTGTCATCGTGCACCTGTACGGAGCCCCAACTGCTTGGACCTGTCCTGCGAGACAGCCCTGGGCCCTGCTAGGAAGGCGGGGAGGGTCAAACCCCACAGCAAGCCTTTTTAGAACCGCAGCCAGGGCCACTTTTTACCATTGATCTCTGAGAGGAAAGGCGAACCCGTAGGCCAGCAATGCACAAAGTGGGGCTCTCAGACTCGCAGCATGAGCATCTCTCAGGAGCTTCTCGGAAATACAAGTTCTCGGGCTCTACCCCAGACCTACTAAATCAGCCCGTGGGGGTGGGAATCTATGTCTTAACCAGCTCGTCACATGATTCTTATTATTCCAGTTGGAGAACCAATGTCATACACCATCTTCCCTTCACCATCCCTTTCATTAACTCATTCAACAAGTATTTATTATTTACCTCTTAATAATCTTGCTCCTAGATGCTGGGCGTATTCACAGTGAACAAAACTGACATGGTTTTTGCTCTTGCAGAAGTTAAATTCTCTTCTGGGGAGCCATGGGAGTGGGGGCCACTTCTGATGAGAAACCCATGAGGGAATTAAAATCAAACTCTGATTCCTGACAGATATGCAAGTCAAGTC
>NW_017731374.1:2399364-2403598 GCF_001890085.2 Hipposideros armiger
CAGACTTTCCTAAAATCTCCCCAAGGCTCACAAACCCCAAACAAGTAGCCTATGTATGGCCTCAGCGTGCCCCATACCTCTTCCTAAGCAGCCCCAAGCCTGGCACTAGCAACAGCTAGGCTCAGTTCACAGCTTAGCCTCTCCCAGGCACCTCCAAGTCCAGCACAAGTGGCAACCCTCTGCAGATCACTTTGTAGGTGATACCATGTGGTCCCAGGCAGGGCACAGGCAGCGGCTAGCCTTAGCTTACACCAGAGCCCCTCCCAAGAGAACCAACAAACCAGGGGGCCAGCTTCAGACCACACGAGACCACCACCCAACCACCTTCATAAACAAAACACCCAAAGGGCACATCTGGCAGCAGCAGAGCCCTGCTATAGCAAATCATGCTCTGTAGGGTAAGCCCCTACACATCATTTCTTCCACTGAGACAGTGAGTCCTCACAACCAATAAGCTTGAGGGTCAACCCTTCTCAATGATATGCCAGTGTAATCAAAGCTCAACAGTAGGGCACACACCACCACCACAAGGGACACTCCTGGAGCACCCAGCTCAGGTGACCAGGGAGACTGTGCCACAGGCCCCAGAGGACACCTATTACATAAGAACACTCTACCAAGACCAGGAGACATAGCAGCTCTACCTAACATATAGAACCAACACAGGGAAACAGCCAAAATGAGGAGACAAAGAAACGTCCCAAATGAAAGAACAAAACAAAGCTCCAGAAAAAACAACTAAACAAAATGGAGACAAGCAATCTATCAGATGCAGGGTTCAAAACACTGGTTATAAGGATGCTCAGTGACCTCAGGGTAAACTTTGACAAAGAGACAGAAAATATAAAATGAAAACAGAAAACATAAAAAAAGAACCAGTCAGAAATGAAGAATACAATAACTGAAATAAGACTACAGTAGAGGGAATCAACAGATTAGACAAAACAGATGATCGAATCAGGGATTTGGAGATAAGGTAGCAGAAAACATCCACCACACAGCAAAAAGAATCCAAAGAACTGAGGATAGTTTCAGGGGCCTCTGAGACAACATCAAGCATATCAACATTCATATCATAGAGGTACCAGAAGGAGAAAAGAGAAAGCAAGGCATTAAAAACCTATCTGAAGAAAAAACAGACATACAAACCCAGGAAGTGCAGAATCCCAAATAAAATGAACCCAAAGAGGCCCAAACCAAGACACATCATAATTAAAATGCCAAAGGTTAAAGACAATGAGAGAATCTTAAAAGCAGCAAAAGAAAAGCAGTTACAAGGTAGCTACCACAAGACTGACAGCTGATTTCTCAACAAAAACATTGCAGGCCAGAATTGATTGGCACAAAATATTCAAAGTGATGAAAGGCAAGGAACTACAATGAAGATTACTCTACCCAGTAAAGCTATCATTTAGAATCAAAGGACAGATAAAGAGCTTCCCAGACAAGAAAAAGCTTAAAAAAAGTTCATCATCACCAAACCAATATTACAAGAAATGTTAAAGGGACTTCTTTAAGAAGAACAAAAGAAAAAAATAAGATCAAAATATGAATAAAATGGCAATAACTGCATATCTATCAACAATTATTTAAATGTAAATGGTTTAATGTTCCAATCAAAAGACCTAGTGTGGCTAAATGGATAAGAAAACAAGACCCTTACTTATACTGCCTACAAAATACTTACTTCATATTGAAAGACACACACAGACTGAAAGAAAAGGTTGGAACAAGATATTTCATGAAAATGGAAACAAACAAACAAATAAAAAAGGTGGAGCAGCAATACTCATACCAGACAAAATAGAGTTTAAAACAAAGGCTATAACAAGAGACAAAGAAGGACACAGTAATTCCACTTCTGGGTATTTATCTGAAGAAACCCACAACACTAATTTGAAAAGACATATATATATATATATATATATATATATATATATATANAACAAACCCCAATTAGCCTGGGAGGTTCCCCAGTGCCCTCTGTGTCCTAGGAATCCCCCACCCCCTGGATAGACTGCAGCCTGCCCCCAGGCTAGGAAAGGATCCCCCTGCACAGCAATAACTTGCATGTCTACAAAACTTCTACAAACAGGACCCTAATTGTCTATAAGCCAGGTCCCCATCTAGAGCGTTGTGGAGCAGAGCTACCGTTAAAGAAAGCAAATCTTTCTGGAAGCACCTTGCTCTATGCCGGAGGATTACAGCAGGAGCTGAGAAGGAAGGACAGGAAAGATGGGCCTCCCTGGAGAGCTGCCCCGGGGGCAAAACTAGACATGAGCCTGGGTAGGGGAGACGGGACTCAGGGAAGCACTGTCCCCTGCTCAGCCTTCCTGGGAAACAGGAACATCAACCAGTTGACACTAAGAAGCAGCAGCTTAGATCACAGAAGTGCACACAACTGGAAAGCCAAGTCAATAGTGAGAGGTTTCTGCCTCATTATGGACACTTGATGGACTTAAGCTAGACTGTGTATTTACTTGTGAAGGAGACGAATAAAACATTAAGTCATACTCTTCACACTGAAATTTCATTATCCAAAAGCAAGGTGAAAATAGATATTTCATATCATCTTTCAGCTCTCAAGGAATCCTCTGAATGTGTGGACTTATTGTTCAGGTTTTGCTCGTGTACTTTCTTATAAGAAAAACATGATATATGAAAGTGAGAGTTTTCGTGTATAATGAAAGTGAGGATACTTAGGAGCTGCAGGAGGACCCTGAGAGAAGAAGGGGTGGGAAGAGGTGACAGAGCCTGCATGGCTGAGGCCACTAGTGGCCAGCAGCTGAAGGAAGGGGCCTCTCTGCTTTGCCTTTTGTGCCTCAGCAGGATTTTCCTCTGGCTTAACAGAGTAGTCCAAAAGTTGGTGCAAGCCTTACTCATGGCTCAGGTGTGATGAAAGAAGGCCCAATTTAGGCTCACTCTTACCCTCAGTGTAGCGAAGTTTCTAAGATGAAGCATGAATGAAAGGTCTAGAGTCTCCCTCACTTGGTGCAGGAGGAGAGAAAGGGTCTCCCAGGCAACTACCCACCCACCACTGCCCAGTGCAGGAGCCCCTGGGCTAAGGTCACAGTAGGGCTGCTCAGGGGAGCACTGGGCACTGGAGAAGAGCATCACTGTGCCAGGCTGGAGATGACACAGAGGCCCGAGCAGCTCCTACACAGGAGACCTCAGGCTCTGGGGACTCGGATCTCCTAGGGGAGCCTGTAGGCCTCATGGGCCCCAGAGCAGGTACTTCAGACCCATGTGCCTGCCCAACACCAGTCTCCCATGTGGTGAGTCAGGCAGGGGCAGACAGAGGCTTGTGAACTCCTAGAACTGGGTCCCAGAGGGAAGGAAAGAGAAAGACTGAGGTTGAGACAAAGGGAATAAGTAAATGAGACCGGGGGAGAGATAGACAGAAAAAAAAAAAAAAGGAAGTAAAAACAAAAGTCACTAAGGTTAACTAAACACTGTTTTTAAAGTTTCACATATATTTACCCATTTCATTACATCCATACAGTATCTTCTAAGGCAGGTATTAACCCCAAAACAAAAGTTTAGAGCTAGTAAATGTCCAAACCAAGATTCAAACCTAAACAATTTGGTTCCAGAATATGGAAAGAAAAAAGAAGAGAAAGGGGAGAAAGAGAATCTTTTCAATATGGAAGACATTTAATGGAGTAGATGTATGGATGGCAGGTGACAGGGAGGTGAGTACAGCAAGTCCAACATCTCACTATTAAATCTGAACACTGTCACTCTTAAAATGATCAGTCACGTCACAGGGGCTGTCCCTAGCTTTGCCTAGCTTTCTTTCTGGTCTCTCTTGGTGAAAGCTACATCACAGGGCTTATTATTTCAAATCGGTTCCCCAAATTCAGTTCCCCAAATCAAACATTCCTAGAAAGTAAGAACTGGAACAGCACACGTAGCAAACAAGGTGGGAGTTAGCCCTGCCCTCCAAGGCTAGAGACTAAAAATGTGCCCCTTAGATTATGAGACCCAGAGAAAGTTAAATGACTCTGAATGTTTTTTAAACTCCATTCAACAGATAGTTGCTGCATCCTCACCCTAGGTCAGACACAGTATGAGGCAGCACAGAAGAATGAAGGGGACACTGGGCTCTCCAGAGGCTCAATAACTGCCTCCATAGTCCTCAATCAATGCAGTGAGTTCTATACGCATAGAAGAAAAACCCATGGGAGCACAGAGTAAGGGGAGCAACCTGTTGTGCCTGGGTAAGTTGAGGAAA
>NW_017731374.1:2407238-2460975 GCF_001890085.2 Hipposideros armiger
ACCTAGAATTCTACACCCAACCAAACTATCAGGTAAGTTGTAGGCAGAACATATTTTCAGATATGCAAGGTCTCCAAAAGTTTCAGATATGCAAGGTCCCAAAAGTTTACCTCCTATATGTTTTTTTTTTTCCTCAGGGAGCTACAGTTGACCCATGAACAACACAGGGGTTTAGAGGTGACAAACCCCTGTGCAGTTGAAAGTTCACGTATAACTTCTGACTACCCCAAAACTTAATTATTTAAGAGCCTATTGTTAACTGGAAGCCTTACTGATAACATAAACAGTTGATTAACACATATTTTGTATGTTATATGTATAATATACTGTATTCTTACAATAAAGTAAGCTAGAGAAAATAAAATGCTATTGAGAAAAAGAGAAGAGAAAATACATTTACAGTGCTATACTGTATTTATTGATACTGTAAGTTTATGCTGTTTACAAGATGAAAAAAATTCACGTATAAGTAAACCCACACAGTTCTAACCCATGTTATTCAAGGTCAATTGTACTTAACCAAAATGAGGGAGTAAACCAAGAAAGAGGAAGATGTGGGATGGGAGGACACAAGAGCAAGGCAAAGGGACTCCGCGGGATGATGGTGACAGGAAATCCTAGGATGACAGCTGTGCAGCCAACAGAGGGACAACCAGTTCAGACGAGAGCAGTCAGAAAGCTGTGGGACATAGTCCTTTAGGGAGATGAAACCAACAGACTGCTTCATGAGCATAAATCTCTTAAGGGGAGTTAGGAAACTGGCAGAAAATTTTGGGTTAGAATTTGTGGTAAGTATGAAGAAAACAAAGCAAATTCCAAGGAAAACAAAAATCTGTTCAGGGAAAGAAATCAAGGTTTACAAAACAGCTCGGCAGAGAATGCACAAGAGGTAGGCTTGGAAGGGTCCCTGTGTGTGATGGGGCAGAAGGATTCGGGAAAAGAATAACATTGTCTTCTTCCATAGTGGGAAGTCAATAGTGAAAGATTGAAAAATTGCAAAACTGAAAAATTAGGAAGCAGCAACACAAACAAATGCAAATTCCAAAGGAACCAGCTAAGAGTTGAAAGTAGCTGCCTCTGAGGAAAAGGACAGCTATTTTTTGGTAACAGACCTTGTAGACCCATTTAACTCTAAACCATGAGCCTATATAACTTTGATAAAAAATAAAAATGAAATAAAGAAAAAAAATTGCATTTGGTGTCACTATTTTCTCAGATCGCCAGGCACCAATGTTAAGTGTCCTCATTGGAAACAATATGGAGTATAGATGGTTTTTAACAAGAGAGTGACACGGTCAGATCCATGCATGAAGAGATAGCAGAAGGGCAGAAGGTAAAAGTCCCCACTTTAGCGTCAGGTAGATCTGGATGTGAGACCCTGGTGTGTCCTTACGAACTGTAAGACCTCAGGCCAGTGGGTTAAGATTCAGCAACTCCTATTTCTCCTTGTGAAACGGTCACAATAATAATTCCTACCTCACAAGGCATTAGACCAAAGATTAAATGAAACGAAACATTTAAGGTTCCTAGCACAGAGCCCAGAGCCCATGGTGATCACTGGCTCCACGGAAGCTTTCTGAACAATGAACACAGTTCTGGTGGGAAGAGGGAGACCCCAGAGAAAGATCCCAGGGAGCCAGGCTCACCTACCGCCCCAGAAGGTGCCTAGTCCTGGGTCCCTGCTCTATGGATGCTTGGCTGTGTTGTACGTGTTTAGAATGAGGCTCAGTTCTGAACAACGTGGCCCTGCTCGTAGGAGGTCTGCTACTTCTTCCTTTACAAATATCGGGTTGTCATAAAAGTCATGACGCGTGTTTGCAACCGATGGCACTAGTTCATTTTTGGAAGTACTAGAGTCATTCGCATCTATGTTATTGCTGTGTCATTTGACAGCTGACAGTTCTAGCTTCATTCTAAAAAAAAATTGAGCAATTTGGTTGACTTTTGGAGATTTTACAACAAGTTGAAGATGGAAGACCAAACTGTGCATTTTTGCCATATTTTACTGTTCTACTTCCATAAAGGGAAGAACGCCCATCAAGCTGGTGAAAAGTTGCATAAAGTTTACGGTGACAATGCTCTACAAGAACGTCAGTGCCAACAATGGTTCACAAAATTCCATTCTGGTTTATTTGATCTCAATGACGCTCCTCGGTCAGGGAGGCCCACCGAGGTTGATGACAACAAAATAAAGGCATTGATCAAGTCAAACCCACGTTACACAACATGAGAGATTGCAGAAACATTGAACATCCATCATTCAAGCGTTCACAACCACCTGAAGAAGCTGGGATAAGTAAGCAAGCTCGATATTTGGGTTCCGCATGAACTCAAAGAAGTTCATTTGATGGTGCATATAAACATCTGCAATATGCTCATTAAACATGAGGAAAACGATCCTTTTTGAAGTGACTGATAACTGGTGATGAGAAGTGGACTGTTTACAACAATGTAGTGTGCAAACGGTCTTGGTCCTGACGTGATGATTCGCCTCAAACGACATCGAAAGCAGACATTCATCAGAGGAAGGTTATGCTCTCAGTGTAGTGGGGTTTTACAGGTGTCGTGTTTTTCAAGCTCCTATCAAGGAACCAAACAATAAATTCGAATGTGTACTGTCAGCAATTGGACAGTTTGAACAAATCCATCATCTAGAAATGTCCAGAGCTTGTTAATTGTAAAGGAGTTGTGTTCCATCGCGACAACACGAGACCATACACAAGTCTGATCACCAGTCAAAAATTATTGGAGCTCGGATGGAATGTGTTGCCAAACCCACCATACTCGCCTGACCTTGCGCCATCAGACTTCCACTTGTTTCATTCTCTTCAAAACTCCTTGCATGGTATGATGTTCAATTCAGATGAGGCTGTAAATCAGCACCTTTTTCAATTTTTCACAAATAAAGATAGGTCCTTCTATGAACAAGGATATATGAAGCTCACTGAAAGATGGCAAAAGGTTATTGAAGAAAACGGGCAATATATCACTGATTCTTTTTTCTTTATATGAATAAATGACTTTTGGAAAACAGACAAAATACATCATGCCTTTTCCGACAACCCAATAGATGGCAGCTGAGCCTCCTGAAGCCAGATATGTGGGATTGGAGGATGACGGAGCAAAACAGTCACTCATAGTATTTCCAAACAGATTTCATAACCAGAGTATGTCTAATATTTAAACTTGGCAACTACAGGTCTATTCTTCAGATTGTGAAACCAATATTCAAATAGTTGATGAGGTAGATTCCCTATCGAATGACAGAGGATCCATTGAAGATGCCGACTGCAGATATGTCATGGACACTTCACTATGTCTCATATAGCAGAAAGGGCACAAACTATTTAAGAGAGCTCTGTTTATAGAACACAAATTCCAAGTGCCTGGCACACAGTAAGTACTCAATAAGTAATTGTTAAACCAACAAATGAAAAGAAAGTTACCACTGGACTTTCCAAAGTGAAAGAAAATGGACTATAGAGAGGGTCTCAGGGTTTATCCAACTAGTGTAGTCTCCCATTCTGCAGCTGTGGAAAGGGACACTCAGAGAGGAAAGTCATATGCCCAAGGACTTGGTACTTGTTACAGGTTGAACTGTTACAGGTTGGACACAGTTCAAAATTTGTATTTTGAAGTCCTAACCCCCATTACGTCAGTGTGACCTTATTTGGAGATGGGGTCTTTACAGAGGTAATCAAGTTAAAATGAGGTCAGTAGGGTGGGTCCTACCCCAATATGGCTAGCGTCCTTCTAAAAAGGGAAAATTGGACACAGAAACACTCACATAGGGAGAACACCATGAGAAGATGAAAGCAGAGATGAAGGTGATGCTTCCACAAGCCAAGGAACTCCAAAGGTTGCCAGCAGACTGCCAGAACCTAGGTGAAAGGCATAGAACCAATTCTCTCTCACAGCCCTTAGAAGGAACCAACCTTGCCAACACCTTTATCTCGACTTCCTAGTCTCCAGAACTGTGAGAAAATAAACTTCTGTTGTTTAATCCACCCAGTTCGTGACACTTTGTTACAGCAGCCCTTCACAAACTAATACAGTGCTCTCTCTGCTACACACCCAATAGCTCTGAATTTAAAAAAAAAAAAATGGAGAGCCACTTCAGCTGAGCTTTAACGGGCAAGACTTAATATTATGAATCTTTACAAGATGGTCAGGAAGTCAATGAATTGTAGGCTAGGGCATTTGATTATTCATTCATGTGACTACTATTTCCCGGGCACACACAAAAGACCACCACAAGCACAGCTCTGTCCCTGCCACTGCTGAGCACACACAAGCCACAGAGTTGGACTCAATACCAGGCAACTGAAATACAGCATGGTCTGGCTCAGGAGACTCTGAGGTAGGAGAATTAGGAAAGATATCACAGAAAATGTGATATTTGAGAAGGTCTGAAGGGAAGATTCAGAGTTTCCCAAGCAGAAATGGGGGTTGAGGGTATTCTTAAGAAACCCAAATCCCATAAGCAAAATTCGAGAGTCACCATGGCAGGGGTATTCCAAGGGCACCCTGAGAAGGGGCTCCAGGATGGAGAGGAGGTACAGAAGGTTCTGCGTCATACTGAGAAGGGCTGAGTTTGGGTTGTTAGCCTGTATGCAGAGAACGTGGAGTCCTTCAACAGGGCAATGATGTGATCAGATCACCTTTCAGGATGACCACTCTGCGGAGGGAGCCTAGAGGTCAGGAGACCAAACAGCAAGAGGCTCTTGTCACCATATGGGTGAGGAATGACAAGGGCCTGAGCCAGAGAAGTTGCACAGGGGACCAATGGATCCCCAAACTATTCCTAAGGCCAAGTTAGCAGTCTTGTTGACCCAGGCTCCATGGGATATAAGGCTGCTCAAGAGAAGGGGACACTGGCCTACAAGGGATTGTGCCAATGTCTTCTTCCTGCCTTCAGGAAAGAGAAGATCTCACATCTTTCTTAATAACGCTAGAAAGAAACTTGTGAGGAAAACGTCCGGAACAGGAGAGCCCACTGAGGGCAAAAAGGTGATGTGGGTGTCGTTTCCCTTTAAGTCTTGTGCACACCCAGCTAGGTCTTCCTCAACGTGGCTGGTGGGGGCCACCCAGGGCTCCCTGCTGGGCCGAAAATGCTCCAGAGCCATTTACCCCCGTGGACCCTGGCCCATGACTGCAGACAGAAGTAGCATGTCAGAACTCTAGGCAGGGGACCCGGGTCCATGGAGGAGTCACTGGGGATCAGGTGGACCTGGAGCCCTCCTGATCACATCCCACTCTGTTCTAGAAGCCCAGAATCTCGGGATTCACAAGGACTCAGCATACCTCAAACCTAATGGTCTCTATAGCCTTCCATCAGCTGTTCGCCAAACTCACATTTAAACTCCTCCCATGGGAGGACCTGGCTCTTGCAGCCCAGCTGATCTTCAGACCAGTCTAACCATTGAAGTCTTCCTATGGTGAGCCCACTACGCCTCCCTTACGCCCCTCAGGAAGGTTTAATGCCACTTCTACCTAACCCTCTTTGAGTGTCTGAGGGTAACACTCATGTCCCAAGCTCCCTTCTGGTTAAAGCCCTCTGGGGGCTCCAGCATTTCCCCGTGAAGTGGCTTTACATCCACCCTCACTCTGTTCACAGTCCTCGGAACTCATGCCAAGGCCAGGTAACTTCCACTCTATCACTTGAAAGTTTTGCATAAGGAAGGGCCCTTACGCCAAAAATTTCTCCTTTCTTCTCTGGCACCCAAAATGAATGAACTCTTCACCATGTCACCATACCTCTGTGCATTCCAAAGACATTTCTGATCTTTCAGGATAAAAGACACAAAGAATATCAAGTTGTGGGGAAAAGGAAAGACGGTGTACATATGTTGAGAGAGCAAGATACAGGTTGGTGAATGGTGTTGGTGGGGTGGAGGTGAACCCCTTTTCCTTCGCTCTGAGTCTTGAGTGCACACTCAGGTGTGTCACTGTCACTATCTGGGAAGTTTGAAAAACAGTGAATTAGAGTGAATGGTTCTGTGATGGCAACTGGGGGTTCAATTCTTTCATACAGAGCTTTGCTTTGCTTTTAGCAGGAGAACACTGATTGTTCTGAATCCTGGGGGTGAACATCTCCAGGTGATGTGCAAGGCACTTCGATAGGGTAAGGAGGGTAAATATATTCACATTTTAATTTCTGATTGACTTGTCAATCTCATTTTAAAATCTGATGTTTGCATGCACTAGGAGCCCATTATATAATTTGTAAGCAAATAAATATACATACATTAGAGATGCATGCTCAACATATTTGTACTGAGATGCTTATATAATCAAAACGGTTTAAAGAATGCTGCTCAGGATGGCAGTCATTAGCCCACACATGCCTTCTGCTGGCTTCGGGGTGGGCAGGTGGGCAGGTGAGAATGAAGCACCTGCACTGCTGTACAAATAGTCCTTCTGCACAGGGCCTACTGACCTTTGGAAGGGGCATTTTAAGAGGAAGTTATTGAAGCTTCATTAGAATGGTAGCATATGTAGAACGAGGGAGGGGACGGTCACATTCGACCTTACTTGTCCAGACCACACCTAGAGGACTGTATTCCACGCAGGAAGTTCAATTTAATGAGATAACTCCCAAACTGAAGTCTTTTCAAAAAACAGTGACGGAAGATGTCCAGGACACTTGAAACCATGTCATCACAGGAACACTGGATGGAACTGGGGGTGTCCAGCCTGGCTGGAGTGGGGGTTACCTAGAATTGGCTTCAGATTTCTGAAGGGCTGTCTTGGGAAGTGAAAACAGACATACTCTGTGTAACCCAAGAGTCAAAGCCAATGGGTAAAATTTCAAGTAAGAAAATTTGGGCAAAATCTACAGAAGGACTTTCTAACATTGCTGTCTCAAGAGAAAGGGTGAGCTCCCCGTCACTAGAGATGTACAAACAGATGCAGGGCGACCACCTGTTGAAGCTGTTGCAGAGCGGGCTCCATCGACAGATGGGTGGCTCGCGTGGCACACAAGTTTCCAACAAAATTAGAGCATAGACCACTGGTGGTCCGTAGGGTAATTTTAGGTGGCACGTGAATGGATATTTTTTTAATTTTAATAGTCATAAGGCAATCTCACAGATATGATTTGAATGAGGATGGATTTAGTGAAGTCAGCAATCAACATGAAGAAAACCATCAAGTAAAAGACAACAGAAGCGACATGGCCAAACTCTTGAATGACTGGACATGAGGAAACAATGGGGATGACAAGAAGACCAGGAAAGCTCCTCCCTGCCTCAAGATTCCAAGATTCTCTGATCTTCAATACTCACCCTCCAACCAGAGGTCACTTATGATTTCTGCCTGTCATGGACTCTGAACAACCTGTCTTCCTGTTACGAGATAGGATGAAACTGTTAAATGTACCCCCCTTTAATACCTCGGCTACCCTCCCCACCTCCATCTCAGGGAATCCATGTTTAGCTGAGCAATGGTCTCCTGTAGGGTATATCTGAACCCCAAGAGGAAACTACAAAGTCGAGGAGAGCAATGATTTTTAGTCAGAAAGGGCCCTGGGGCACCACCTCCCCCCGCAATTGTGCACTTACAATAACATTAGAATCAAGCATTCGGCCCTTCACAGTCTACAAAGCATTACCCACACCCACTTTTCATCTGATCCTCACAACAGCCCAGTGAGGTGAGTATTATCCCACAGCGATTATCCCCATTTGGGGACAAGGAAATGGGAGACTCAGAGAGGTTGCGTAATTTACTCAAGGCCACACAGCTTTCAAACCCACCTCCAAATCCTGACACCAAATCCCCAGCTGAAACCACTGTACCACACTGCCCCCCAGTGTCCCAGAGGAGGGACTTTCGCCCATCTACAAAGGCAGCAAGAGCAGCTGCCATCTCCACATTCTCAACAAACAAGGGCTCTTTTTGGTTTTTATTGACTGTCAGGGTTGTGATGTAGGTGGATAGCCTCAGAATGATTCCCTCATAGTTCACATCTGCCTCTCAAGGAGTCAAACAGTGTCTTCATCTGCTTACTGTACGTGGCTGATGCCTACCTGTCTCCTACAATGGTTCTAAATGGAACATAACGAAAAGGGTCTGGCATACAGCAGGGGCTTGATAATTGCATGCTGGGTCTGTTGACATGCCTCATTTTTCTATCAGAGATACTTGGTTAGATAAGGAGGTTAGAAACAACTAGCTGAACCTGTAAACCAAAACCCCAGGTTTCCAGGTCATGTGTTTCCATTCGAAACTTAAGTGCATGCCTGTTCTTGTTTGGGGCCTGCAGGAATTTTGTAAAATGAATCATTTCAGCAAAATGCATCTTCATATTAGGGAAGGCAGAAACACAGGAATGTGGGGGTGGCGGGGAGAGGCAATAAAATGGATACTATTAAATCTACTGACTGAGTGTACACGGTATCGTAAGCATGTATACCAAGATTTTCCAAAATGGTCCTTACTTCCTTCTGATGCTCTGTGCCTGACTCAAACCATGTGGTGGACACTGTGCCAGGACACATGACTCAATGCGGGGTTAGGGAAAGATGGTCAGTGTAAGTGTGTACCAGACCTCAGCCCTACGGGGGCTCACAGTCGAAAAGAAAAGGGAGTGGACAAAGGATGGACCACTGCGTGAAATGACATGGCGGAGGAGGGAACCGAAGGATGTCAGCAATCCAGAGCACACGAGAAAAGTCAGAGGTTTCACAAGGAAGGGGCATTCAATTTGGATATTGAAAGTTGACTAGGAACTCACCTGTGGAGAAGAAGTAAAAGGTACCTATCTGAGTCCCCGCTCCACCCGCAGTCGCTCGCCCACTTGCTGCAAACCTTCCGCTCCTTATCTGACTCTGGTGGTTCACCTTTCCCACCCATCCCCAGGAGATGGCCCAACCTTCCTTTCCTCCCCTGTGATTCCCATCCAACCCATGCCTTCTCCCTCCTCCACATCTTCCTTTAATCATGAATCACGAGGTGCATTCAGACCTTCCTTGCTCTGAAAGATGCAAAATGGCTTATTTATCTAAGACTCTCCCTCCATCCCCAGTCCTTGGTTCTCATTGGGCAGCAAAGCGAGGAGAAGGCCAGACCCAACAGAGGACCGAGAGTGGAGGTGCTGTCGTCTCGTGATTCATGATTCAACAGAGATGAGTGAGAGGCTGTGGTGGGTGTGGGAGCAGTGAAGCCACAAAGAGAAGGAGAAGGATTAACTGAACTAAGCAGAGCTCAACCTTAAAGATCCTGGTTTGGTTTGTTCCCGAAATAGGGTTGAGCTTATGGCTGGTTCTTACTTGTTAGTAACCAGTTCACCTATCCCTTCTCTTAAGTCCTTGTTCATTAATCTTCTTAAAGAAAGCAACTTTGACACTGTCAGGTTTGCTGGCTATGTGTCAAAAACCTGTTCTTCCACTAAGAGATTTCAGGGGTGAAGTACATATATAGAAATCTTCACAGAGACATTCCATATAGAATAGGGAAATCGTTCTCCCAACCCCCTGTTGTGAGGTATATACTGGCAAAGACCCACGTGCTTAAGCACCAAGAAGCTGCATGTATTTATCCATTCACTCACTCATCTATTCATTTATTTTAAAACATATGTATTGACTGGGATCCAGACATGAGCTAGGTGCTGTGAACATGAGCAACAAGGAAAAGTCAGGTGTGGTCTCTGCCCTCATAGAACGGTGAGGAAGTCAGACACATACACACACTTAACTGCAACAGACTGGAATCGGTTCTATCGTAGAGACCCTAAGAGCATGTGCTGGAAGTCCCAGAGGAATTAAAGGTAGTTCCACAGAGAAAGGAATACTTGTGGTCTCTCTGAGGTCAGGGACTGTGTCCTACTTATCACTGTGTGCCCCAGGCATACAGCAAAGGGTTTTACTCATCGGAAGTGCTCAGAGATGTGTGCCAAATAAATAACCAAGACTTCAGAGAATGAGTAGGAGTCACCAGACAGCAGGGAGAAAGGAGGTGCATTACAGGAAGAGGACACCGTGATGACAAGGCTCAATGCACAGGCCTCTGGGGGAAGGACAAGGGTGGGTGCGGCATTACTAACAGGGAAGAATGGGGCTGGGGGAGGAAGCTGGCTTCAACTTGGGAAACGCTCAGGATGTCATGCAAAGGAGCTGGAGCTTTATCTGGGAACAAACAGTAGATTTTTTTAGTGCGGTCTTGCCACAGGTAGAGCTATGTAGACATATTTTCTCGATTAAAAACACTGTCACTTAGACTTTAATAAGTTAGAGACTTATATATATAAATGCTTTTAATTCTTTTATTTATGCTTATGACTTAAAAGCATAATTCTAGAAATCAGTAACGTGATCCATATGCAAAATAATACCCTGGAATATGATAATCAGTTTTGTTGAACTTACCGATGTAGAATATTTCTTGTGCCGGGCTCATAGTCTCATGAAGCTGAAAAATGCAGACATGGACCAGAGAAGTAAAGTTTATAGCAGAGGTCAGTTTTATTACAGCAGGAAGTTACAGCTCTCAAAATACGAGGGGGTCCCGACTGGGGTACCCCGAGACTTTTTTTTAACAGCAAAACTGTTCACCTTGGGGCCTGCCGAGTGGCACAATGGTTAAGAACTGGCTTGGGACACCAGAGGGCCCCGGTTCGGATCCCACATATGAGGGCCAGTGACACTGCCCTCCACAGCTAAGATGCTGAACAATAGCTCAACCTCAACCTGGAACTGGGCTGCCAGCAACAGCATAGGTTGCTGCCACTGCTGCAGTGGGTTGCCATGGGCTACCGTGTGTAGCCAGCAGCCAGCGTGAGCAGCCAGCAGTCGCAGTGAGCGGCCGTCCAGAAGCCGGCGACTGATCTGCCTCACCCGGGAAGAGTGCAATGATGGTGCTAACTTGGGCCAGTGAAGCAACGTCCTCCACAACTAGACTGAAGAACAAAAGGATAGCAACTTGTCTGTTCCCCTTCCCCCAATTCCCCAGCACTGTTCCCATCCCCCCAATTCCCCAATAAAAATCTTTAAAAGAAAATGTTCACCTTGGTAGCTTGTGGCCTAGCCCAGAGAGTGGATGCGTAAGGATTTCAGAGTCTAGCCAGGCATCTGCCCAGTCTTGAGCTCTCCAATCCAGAGGTCCCCTTTACGCTGAGAGACCTTATCCTTCAAATGTCTTAGAAATGGCCCTGCTGATTGGCTGTCGCTCCTCTGAATCTTAGAGTGGGTAGCATACGCAGAGAGCAGAAAGAGAAAGCACTAGAACTAGAGGGACATGTGGACACTCCCAGACTTAATTAAGTTCCAGCACACTGAAGTCATAACCACAAGTCAACATTTTCTAAAATTTCTGCCATAAAACAAAAAAGCACAAGGTTGCTCAGCTTTCTTGCTCTTTGTCCTTTCTTTTTAGATAGCACTCAATATACATATATCCACCAGAAAAACCTGGGTACAATCCTAGCTCTCCAACTAACTATGAGACACCGATAGAGTCACTTAGTGATTCTCAGTGACATCATCTATAAGTGGTAATAATGCATTCATACAGCTGTTACGGGAACTGAGGGACAGGAAGTCTCCAAAGCCCCTTGTCAAAGAGCCTGGAGCGCAGATGGCACCGACACACCTGATGCTCTTCTTGGTCTTCCCCCCTCCTTCTGGGAGAGAATCACATCACGCCTAGTTTACAGTGCTCAGTTCTGCCTCCCTATTAACCTCAGGTAGCAGGTGCCCTGAAAGGAAAACATCACTGCTATTTGCTTTTACAAGATAGTAATGTGTCACTTCCTAGTGACACATTATTGGGGATTGGTAAATCAATAACCAGAGAAGAGATACAGCACCCAGTCTGCACTCGATAGCCTGGTCCTCTCCCCTTCTGAGCAGCATCGGCTCCCCCCACCACCCCCACCTCCCTCCAACACTTACACACCTAGGGCTTTCAGGCACTGCATGTACCTGTGTGCCCTGTGCTTTCTCCTGGGAATGCCCTTCCCACATCTCCTCAGTTGGCAGATTCACTCATCTTTCAAGTCTCAGCTCAGGTGTGATCACTTCCTCCAGGAAGCTGTGTGTGTGAACTCCCGGATGAGAACACACACCCTTTCCCCGTGCTCCTTGCGCACCTTTGCTCTCTGTATCTCATCACATACCACGCCATGGCAAAAGTCTCTAGTTTTGAATCCGTCTCCCCAAATGGCCTCCAAGATCCCCAAGAACAACACTCATGACTTGGGTGTCATTGTATCCAGCCCCTCTCACAGAAATGGAGACTAAGTGGGCCTCCAGCAGAGAGAGATGGAAAGGAACTGAAACCAGGCATAGAGTCCTGGAGCATTGTTTCCCTGAGTGGCCTGTCAACAAATGCTTTGTCTCCAAAGGTGACTCACCCCCACCCCCCACCCATGAACCATATCTCCCTGCATCCATGCCTGCAAATAGTCCTCTCCTCTTGAATCTGCTGTCCTGGGCTCACTTTGGACCAGCAGAGTGCAGAGGCAGTGCCTCTGCTTAACTTCCAAGGCTAGGTCATAAGAAGCCTTGCAACCTCCACCTGGGTTTCTTGCCATATTCTAGGGCGGTGGTTCTCAGCCCGAGGCAATTTTGCTTCCCAGGGGATATTTGGGAATGCCTGAAGACACTTTTGGTTGTCGCAACTTTAGAGAGGGGTGGGGGGAGGTGCTACTAGCATCTAATGATGAGGCCAGGGATACTGCTAAGAATCCTACAGTGCACAGGTCAGCACCCCCCCAACAAAATGGCCCAAAATGTCAAGAGTGCCGATGGCAAAAAACCCTGTCCTAAGGGAAGCCGGATGCCATGTAAGAAGTCCTACTCCCCTTAGATTGCCAAGTTAGGAGGAAATCCAAGCTCATCATGTGGAGGGAGAAACCTGGCCAGCCTCTATTCCAGCCATGTCGCTGAGGTACCAGACATGTGTGTGAGAAGTCACCTCAGAAGCCAGCCCACTCAAGCATTCAGTTGACTCCAGCCCCAGCGCTATCAGATGACACCCATGTGAGACCCCAAATGAAAAGCAACCAGCTGAGCCAAGGCAACCCATAGACTGTGAAAGAAAGTAACATAGTGTTGTTTTAAACCAAGTTTTGGGGTGGTTTGTCAACTGCAATACTACATAAGCGAAGCACCTGGATTTGGATGTTTCTGAGGCTCTTGCCTTGTCCACATCTCTCATTTACCTTTCTCCTATCCTGAAGCCTGGGGTGGCAAGTTTTTTATGCAAATTGGTACAGCTGCTTTCTCAGGTAGTTGCTTTGTTCCTACCAGTTAGGACAGCAGGAATCCCACAGCACTTTGTAAATGAGGATATAGAGCCATCTTCATTTTATTTCTGGAAAAAGGGAGACAGTAAAAGTCAGGCTGCTGCTGCGGTTTGTCCATGTGATGGGCCTCGGGGAACACACTGAGCAAGGTGAGAAGTTTCTGCCAGAGAAACACGAGTGGGCTCTGGCTGAGAATTAGAGTCAGTACAAGGGGAATCCGTATAATGTCAGGACACACTGCACTATCCTTGGCTTCCAAACCACACTAGTTTACCACCTAACTCGACTCAATTCAGCAAACGTTTATTGAACACGTGTGCAGAAATTAAGCGTATCCTCCTTGGAAGACTTGGAGACGTCTAGTTCCTGCATAAAGGGGTTAACATTGGGTTGTCGGAAAAGTCATGACACATTTTTGCAACGGAAAACATAGAAAAAATATGTCATGACTTCTCCGACAACCCAATATTTTAGTCCGATGGACCAACATATCTATAGCAAGCTATAAAACAAAATGGCAAAACGAAATCGATGCTCAAGTGAGATGCGAGCAGGTGAAGGGCCTATGAGCTTTCACTATAATGTTAATGAAGGAACACTCATTCACCATAATGTTTACCAAGCACCCACTATACACGTATTCTGGGCATGATACTGCAACTGAGATCCAACAGTCAGAGCTTTATGACTCCATGTAAACTTATAATTCATACTTTCAGACACAGTACATAGTCTTGGGCATTTGGTAAATAAAAACTGTTATAAGAGTGATACATTCCAAGAATTAACAAACAAGTTGATTTTGGTCTCTATATTGAGACTAAATCTGAGGACTGACAAATCTCACGCTATTTGCTGTATTTTAAAGATTAACAATCTTTACTGAAAAGGGGGAGAAATCCAGCATTCATTTCTCATCTCTGTTCCTTATCTTCCAAATGTGTAGTTCTAGGCAATATGCTTGAGGCCACACTTTCAAAATGGTGTATGGGCTCGCCTCGCGAAACTTGAGGCACTAAAGGGGATGAGGAGAGTGTCAGGGCTATGTCCTATGGTATGGTGATGACAAACAGCCCCGAACTCTCAGTGGCTATTAACAATAGCATTTAATTCTTGTTTACCCAGCCGGTCCAGCCCAGCCCAGAAGAAGGACTTGGCTCATCAGTCATGTGGGGTCCCAGCTGATAGAGGCTTCCTCTCAGCCCAAGCTTCTCCTTCTGCAGAGTAACAGTGTGGCCAGCTGTGCACTGGCCAGGCCTGATATGCCTCCCTTGGCCAAACTAGTTACATGATCATAACTGACTTTAGGTAGACAGGGACATGCAATCCTACTGTGTGCCTGGAAGGGAGAAGAACCAGAAATATTTGATGAACAGTGCTAACAGCTATCACAAGGAGTCATAAATTTAGAGGAGTACCTTCCCAAAACATCGGTTCTACTTGAAGAATAATTCAAAGCACTAACTGAACACTGAAACAAACAGATATATACAATGGGCTCAAGTTTGAAATTTGTAAAATTTTGTAAAATTTGTAAAATTATAAAATCTGAAAGAGAATTCAGGCTTTTGTATTCTTAAGACTATAATCGCCTAATTCCCCTCAGCCGTTATATACTTGGCTATTTTTCATGGTTTCACAGAAAAATTAAGAAGCGCTAGTTTAGGATAAATACTCCATGTGAAGGAAATGGAAGCAATAGATATTCTGCGGCACTCTAAATAAGCAGTGGGTAATGATCTAGATTTCCTGACAGTTAAGGCAGAGAAAAACATAGCAACATCACCTACTTTTGATCAACAGAAAGCAAACGTATTCATGGACAGAGATAGGTCTTTCTGAGGGCACACTACATGGATAATGAAGCCATCTCCAACTTCCATTTATAAAAGAATAGAAATGCTGCTCTTGCATCAACTGCTATCAACTAAAGGAACCACATCCAAATGGAGTCAGTGAGAGTTGGCTGCTTTCTGTAGATCAGACCTAATTCAGGAGTGGGCTCGGGGAGAATCCTGAAAGATGGATAATAGCTACATACACTGAGTGTTTATTATGGGCGAGGCACTGTTCTAAGCCATTTCTGTGTATTAGCTGATTACATAAATCCTCAAAAACACCTTATGTAATAGGTGCTATCGTTATCTCCATTTTACAGGTAAAGAAACTGAGGCACAGAGACATTAACATGCCCAAAGTCTTAAGTGGGGAACCAGGATTCTAACCCAGGCAGTGTGACTTCAAATCCACACTCATATGTATCAGGCTACTCCACCTCAACCTGATCCATTATGGCTCACTGGGCATCTTACATATTCAAGGAGCTCTGAACAAGGGCTAAAACTCACTCAGCTCCTTATTAAGTCACCCAGGTGGAACAGGGTGTACTATACCTGACAGCGCAGTCAACAGGCCTTCCTTCTTCACAATCCCAGGGAGGCCTTGGCTCCTCTGAGGATACTTCTGGACCCGATTCTATTCCCGCCCACACCCAAGGCTGCCCAAGTCAGGCCTGGCGTGGGCGCCCAAGGCCAGTGGGACTTCCTGAAAGGAGATTTGCATTTTCGCAGCCCACTCCCCCGTGATTGATGGAGACCCCAAAACTCCACGTACTACATTAAATGGATGAGATGAGCTCAGTATGGAAACATTTTAGGGGATGTAATACCAGCTGCCTGCCCTTTCCGTGAGAAAAGTGAACTGAATAGAGCCCTAGGAATGCTCCTTACTTTGAAAAGGAGAAAAGAAAAACCTTTTTAATTGGAGCTGTTGGAAGTGGCTAGCTTCAGATTATTTCTCTTTTGTTTGGGAAACACTGACCAAGCATGTAGTAGGTGCCAAGTCTGTGCTATACAATGTCCCCACTATCAACACCACCACCATCATCCCTGACCCCCCCCCAAAAAAAAGTCCAAGAACTACACAAGAATCTGTGCTTGCCACAGTGGTGTGGGTCTATTCAATCCAAAGCTGATAGTCCATGAGGTTGAACAAACTGTACTAGGAATAAAGGTGGCCATCAGGACTAAGGAAAGACCCAGAAAGGTCCGCAGTGCAGGTATGGGCCCTGTCAGAGACAGCTGGTATATCCCTAAGCCCACGGGAAAGAGTGCCAGGTGTGGAATGAGTAAATCAGAGCTGGGATGACACACTCACCGCTCCACAGGTTGGAGCCTGGTAGCAGAGGGACCGCAGTGAACAGAGAAGCACATGCCCTGTTCCCATCCATAGTTCTTCCTCCACAAACAACAGGCAACCCAAACAAAACACGTGTTGAGACAGAGCTGAGCTGCGAGCTGCCCACTGGTGACCTCTGATGCCCCTGAGGCACCAGCACTGAGGGCTCTAGGAGTAAGGGCTGGCCATGGCGCTTCTCTGAAGCTTGACTTCCTCACCACTCGAGGAAGAAAAATAATCTCTGCCTCAAAAGGACTATCTAGAGCAGCGGTTCTCAACCTTTCACAGGGGTCGCCTAAGACCATCGGAAAACACATATTTTCCATGGTCTTAGGAACCAAGACACCGTTCCTCTATCCGTCTCCAGGCCCACATGCAGATACACCCACATACGAGTACCCAGTGACCCCTGTGAAAGGGTCGTTCAACCCCCAAAGGGGTCGCAACCCACAGGTTGAGAACCGCTGATCTAGAGACTTCCACAATGACAATAAATTTCCCCATCAACACTCAATTTTGAGCTCCTTGAGGGGGGTAACTTTTCTACCACTGGCTTTTGACATTAGGTCTGGCACATTGTAGGTTGCTGTATGAACTCTGAATGAATGAAATGTATGCCTACTGTGTGTCAAACATTGCCCTGCGTGCTCTACAACTATGTCATTGGAAAAGTGAGGGGCTCAAATGTAATCCCATTGGTCATAAACCCAAGTCTTCCAAATTCATTCCTTGTCCCTTTTTTCACTGACGCCTTAAAATGGAAGTGGGCTTTTAGGCAAGAATCAGCTAAGGAGGCCGGGGGAGTGAGGATCATGGTTACTTTTAATTCGTTTCATCTAAAGGGCCTTTTCTCTCCTTGTACCAATTTAATTGCTGGCCTCGCTTGCTTATTAATTTATTCACCTCAAGTTCCCTGGCCCCCTACTCTGTGCTGGGCCCCACGCTGGGCCAGGAGACAAAGAGCCCATACCCTCGGTCCTGTCCTGGAGGAGGTCACCTTTTAGGGTGCTGCATCTGTGGGACCCTAGACAAGAACACTGCAGCCTACGCCAAGCCTCCAAATTACAGCAGTGTTCTAAGGAGCAGCTGGGGTTTTATTTTTCATTTCCTCAGCACACCCATCTCTCCACATTTAGTTGATATGCTCTAAAGAACAGGCCCTGACACCTGGGGGTATGGTTTTGAAAAATGTGTGGACCATATGCATAACCTAACATGCAACAGGGCCACGGAGCAATTGGTACAATGCGGCTTGGCACCAGCCAGCTTCTTTTTTTTTTTAATTCCTTAACATCTTGCCTACAAATTGCATCCTCAAGCACTTCAGAGAGTTGAACAACCCCCAAATGCTTATAGCTTATTTCATTATGCTTTATTGGGGCTTTAAAGGAGGGGTGACCAGAGAATGTCAGGAACAGTTTAGCAGCATCAGGGCTGATCAGGTTGAAGAGCATTCAAAGACATTTCTGTATTCCTTTTGTTACCAAGATCATGTGTTTCGCTGAAAGCAATCTTGTGATTGCCTCACAAGTATGTTTCCTAACCTCTCATGAGCCCATTAGCCATTGCTTGGCTGCCTTTTATTAATTCTTTAAAAAGGAAAGGAGGCAGGTGGCAGGACTAGAGAGCACTTTTAAGGCAGCAGCCTTAAGGGCAGAACAGGCCCCGTTCTGGGAATGGGGAAATCCAGCTTGTAGACCCCTCTATTGCTTCTAAACTGTGTGGGCTTAAGCACTCCACTGCACTGCTCTGGGCATCAGTTGCCTCCTTTGTTTAAATGCAACAGAAGTGATGATGTCCATCCCCGTGAGACTCTACTGCGTACAAAGCCCTGCCACATGTATTGTCTCAGGGCATCACGTCAGGCCTGGCGGACATGCAATCTCAGCTCCAATCTGTGAGCTGTGTGGCCTTATGCAAGTTAACTAACCTCTCTGAACTTGTTTCCTTGTAAAATGAGGAAAGGTATAGAAGAGTAGGCGTGAGGCTCTAATGAAACACATGATCCAAAAATCCTCTTTAAAAAGTTATACAAACATGTACAATCACCTGTCCCCTGGCCCCACCTCCTCCCTTCATTATCTTCACCAACATTTTCTCCAGTTGCCCCAAATGAACAAATGCATGATATAAGCAAAAACAGAGCATGTGCTATGCAAGGACAGCTTCCAGACAAGTCTCCTAGCATCCACTTCCAGCCAAATTGCTTTCCTCAATTCTTCCTATATGGCAGCTACAATTTCAAGTTATGCAACTGTCTCCCTCCTCCCCTTTCCCACCCCCCCCCATCTTCCTCCTCGTCCTCCTCATCACCCACTGTGTGACGCACCCAGTTATTCTGAATTCTCATGACTTTGTGATCTAAAGACCACCTTTCAATGATACCCACAGGGAGGCTCTGACACAGGTGGGCTGTCATAGGGACACAGTATTCCAATAACTAACATCTACACAGTAATTTACAAGAGGCTTTCGCACGCATTCATCATCCCATTTGAACCTCCCAACAGTCCTGTGTTATGATTCATTTTGTTATATCCATTTTACAGATAATGACACTGAAGTCCAGAGAGATGAAGTGACTTGTCCCAAGGCACGCGGTAAGTAAGTGGCCGATTGCAGATGGGAGCCCAGGTTTTCAGATTCCAGATCTGGTAACTTTCCACCCCCTCACTCTGCCCTTGGCCTTGCACAGAGGGTCATATGGTAAAGACGCTCGCCTAGTTCTGCTTCCCTCCTTTGAAAAGAGGGATCCCCACACAACTGGCACTTTGCCTCCCTTCCCAGGAAAAGGAAGAGCTGGAAGGAGGTGGGATGGTTCTAGCTGCAAGGCTTTTGCCTACCCTTCCCCTCAATTTGTTTTTCCTTGTGACCACTTAGAAAAGCTTTTGGGCCTACACTGGCAGAATGGCCCTAACATTTATACATATAAAGGCTTTTTGCTTTCTGTTTGATTTTTTCAGAGTGGTGTGTTTCTCTTCAGGCCAACATCTGAGGCTAGGCCCGAGGCCATTCACTCTTCACTGTCAGACACACAATTCATCTGCATGTTTCACTTTCCAAAACTCTGCGGCCACAATTTGCATAAATAAACCACATACACTCTCATGCATTTTTTTTAATATATTGCTGTCAGGAACCAAAATTGCTATTAGGATGAATGGAAACGCCATTTTAAACAGTGTTGTATAGGGGGGAAAAAATGAAGGGGCCAACTTATTGAGGCCATCCCATGCGCCAGCCCTGTAAGAGGTCACCAGGCCTCACAACATAAGAGACCAGTACCCCATTTTACAGATGAAGGGAATCAGACTCAAGAGACAATGTGTGGCCTGCCCAGGGAAAAGGAGCACAGTATTGGAAGCCAGACCTGTTTGAGTCAAAACCTAAGCTTTCAGCTGCAACGCATGTACGTGCACTAGCTCTGCAACCTGGGTCATGTGCTTCACCCAAAGGCATCTCCACTTTGAGCTGGTTATACCTCAGGGTGGAAAGAAGAACTGTTTCCTGATAAAGGTGGTTTAGGTGAGTTAAGAATTGGGGATGGAAAAAGGGTGAGTGAGGTCAAGGAAACCACAGAAGTCTTATTAGATCTAGCTATAAATTCTACCTGGAAGGTACAGGAGAGTTTAAACTGGAGAAGGGAGTGAGGAGAAACCACCAAGAATGGCTTCGCTCCAGCCCCTCTGAGAAGCATGGTCATCACCCCATTGAAACCTCTGCTGCTGAGCTGCAGTAGGGGACAGGATCCAGCAGGCCCCATGTCTCCAGGCTTCACCAGGCTCTGCACTCCTTCCCGATGACCCGACTGTAAGCCTCTCCGTCCTTCCTCATCCCGGCCCAGCCCTCCATGGGTATGTGTCACAAGAAGATGTTGATTTAATTGGTCAACACAGCACTTTCTAAACAACTACTCTGTTCCAGGCATTGTTTTTAGACACAATTTCATTTTAACCCTACCATAAATGTATTATTAGTAGTGTTATTCCCATTCTACAGATGAGATAAACGAGCCTCAGAGAGCTTGTGACTCACCCAAGGTCATCTAGGTAATACCAAGATTCTACCTCCGTCTTCCAGATCAGATGTCCAAATTCTTTCCAAATCCCCCCATTCCATTCCTGAAGTCAGCTGGGGGGACGGGGGGGGGGTTGCTTATTGAAAGATATAGCACTGGACAATGTTGGAAACTTGTGCAAACGATAGTAACTCTGCTAGTCTGGGTCATCTGAGAAGCAGATATCAAGATGGGATTAAACATGTCAGAAACATATTACAGGAAACTGCTGTGAGAAAAAAATGGCAAGGGAGTCAGGGGAGGCTGAAAAGGCTATCTGACCATGATGTAGGTCTGACCCTAAGTGAAGGAGAGGAGGAAGGAAGGGAAAAAAGAAGACAGTACAAGTATCTCAGCCAGCCATTTGGGCCTAAGAAAAGTCTGGCCAGGCCATTTGGGGAACTCCTTGGGCCAAGTGGCCCATCAGGGAGTACCCCATCATGCAGAAACAGACCGCCTTCAGCATCTCTACCAAGGTCCTCATGGACCGAGAGCAACATGTGACAAGTCTTACTTTGGCCTGAATGCAGTGATGAACTTCAGAGCAGGTGGGGCCTTGGTCAATCATACTCCCTATAGTCAGAAAGGTGCATTCTTATGGCTTCCAGGGTAATTTTGTACAGAATCAGGTAAAAACATTTACAGCTCTTCTGAAACACTAGTTTTTTGTTTACAACCCAAGTTGGACATTTTGCAACTTTTTTTCTAAATACAGAAATTGCCGAAATAATAAAATAAAGCCCTTCCTAAGAGACACGAACTCAGCATGGAGGACAGTTCAAGTATCTTCTATATAATAAAACTCAGTTCTCAAAAGAATACAGAATATAAGTAATAACAGAATTCTGTGATGGGTGGGTGTCTCCTTTCCCATCCTAACAACGTCAAATGGAGTAGTCATGTTTCTGGCACATCTAAATGGCCAGTTCATTGGACAAATTGCAAAAGGTCATTATTGCAGACAGGCCCTAAAGTGATGCCCCAATCCTGTTGTTCACACTCTTGTACAATCCATCCCACCCCCTGAGTGTAAGTGGAATCTGTGACTTGTTTCTCACCAACAGAACATGTCACTCCCATGATTACACTGCATTACATAAAACTCTGTCTCTCTAGAGTCACTCTTGGCCTCCTGCTGGCCTTGACGAAATAAACCGCTGCACTGTGAACTTCCTATGGAGAGGGCCATGTGGTAGGGAACTATGGGCAGTCTGTAGACTGAGGCCCTCAGGTCCTACAGGCCACAAGGAAAGAAATTCTGTCAACAACATGATGATCTTGGAAGAAAATTCCTCTCCAATTGAGCCTCCAGATGAGAATGCAGCCCATCCGACACTTTGACTACAGCTTTATGAGGCTCTGGAGCAGAGGAACCAGCTAAGCCACGGCCACAGGTAACTCACCTAAATTGTGAGATAATAAATGTGTGTTTTTCAAACCGCTAAGTTTGTGGTAATTTGTTACACAGCAATACTTAATTAATACAGTCATGAATATACTTTGTGTTGGGCACTGTTCTAGGCACAGTGGCCATATTAGTTTGGTTAGACCATGGAATCAGTCCTAGGTAGGAGAGCAGGAAGTGAACTAGTTAAGCAGAATGATGGTTATACCTAAATTACAGTATAACTTACAAAATGTTATAATAGACTTAAAAACAAGTTTCTGAATGTGTACAGCCACAGAAGCAATTATTTCTGCCCTAGGCAGTTGAAGAAAGCCTTAGAGACACAATATCTGAACTAGGAAGGAAGTTCTGACACAGTGAAATCATTTCACAGGCATAGAAAGTTCTATGCTTTGGCTTTAAATGATAGCATCCTTGACACAATGGACATTTTTTTTTAATGTCCAATTAAACTCTGACCAAGGGAAATAGCTTTTCCATCACAAAAGAATGTCATGATTAAGAATATTTTTACACTGGACTTTCTCCTCTGCTTCCCTGGCTTAACAAAAGACACACCTGTGCTTCCCTCCCACCGAGGGTGTGAAAGAGTTGCTTGCGTGCAAAACCCAGAGGAATAAAACAGCTGTTGGCCACGTCACTGAGAAGGGTTTCCCTAACCCAACTGCCAGTCTCCGTGGCAACTGCCCGCCACAACCTACAAACAGTTACCTCGATTGCATTACACATCCTTGCAGAACTCCCATGAAGGAAATCCTTGTTGATCTCTTGGTTGCCATGGTTTTGGTCCCCACCATAATCTTAGATGTTCTCGAAGCATGTGTACACATGCATGTATGTATATTAAAGTGCGCGTGGCAGCTTAGCCCTTTGCTCTCGGTGGAAGCCAAAACATGCCTGAGGAGTGACTAGTAATCTCTGTGATGAAAATGACACAGTAATCATCACCCCAGTGAAAGGTCTGTGGTTGCTTATAGGATCAGCTGAAATTCTTTCAGACTGACATGAGGATACAGTATGATTGAGTCTCCCCAGAGAAGCGCACATCTGCAGGCACTAAAACTACTTTTTCATTTTGTACTTATTAGAAAAAAGCTCACAATGGAGGCGTCAGTTTGACTTAGGTTCCAAAGACAGTCAACCCTGGATTGGAAATTAGTGCGCGTATTCATGACATTTGCTCCAAATGACTAACATTTACAGTCTCAAACGGCAGGCATCTCATCCATAATAGCAGAAGCATGAGCAAGAGAGTCATCACTGGAATTATTTCTAAATGCTGTATTTGTATTTCTATCCTGATGTTGAGGAATCTGCACCACTGTGATGTGGGAGCCATCCGTGCTTCTCAAAATTTAACATCAATGTAAATCACCCTGCAAGTACTCACAAAAATGCAGATTCTAGTTCAATGGATGAGGCTGGAGACTCAGTACTTCTCACATGCCCCCAGGTAATGCTGGTGATATTGGTCCATGGACTACTACTGCAAGGCTGAAAGGAGTCCTCACTGTGACAAAAGCATTACAGTGTGGATTCTCAGTCATGACATTTATGTCAAATGCCACACACAGCATCTTGCATGATGTGGTAAATTCAATAAACGTTGTTTCTCTCCTCTGCAAAGCTCAATGAACTGTCAAAACAACCTTGCAAGATAGATGGGGCAGCAACCATGTGTAATCAACATTTTAAAGTCAAGGAAACTGAAGTTTAGGGAGGTAAAATAATTTGCCCAAACTTATAGAGCTAATGGGGCAGAGGCAGGAATTGAACCTTGGTCTTCTAATTCCCAGTCCTGTGTTCTTTCCATCACACCATCCTGAGAGTCTATATATGTTCACATTAGAAACACCACTTAATTATTTCAAGATACAGACCATCTCATATTTTTGAAAGCTAGAAAAACACTGAAATCAAAACCTGGCAAAGACACTCCTCTCAAACAAAACAAAACAAACAAACAAAATAAAAAAAAACTCTACTGGCCAATCTCAAAAACATAGAAGCAAAACTCCTAAATAAAATATTATCAAATCAAATCCAGCCGTGTATTTGAAGAATAACACAGAATGACTAAGTAGAGTTTATTCCAGGAATGTAGGATAATTTAATATGTAGAAGTCTATTAACATAATTCATCACATCATTAGGTCAAAGGAGAAAAACCATATGATCATTGTAAACAATGCCAAAAAGACATTTCATAAAATCCAGTAGTCATTCACAATTTAAAAAAACAACAACAACAAACAAAACAAAAAAACCTGGAAATTTACTTCTTTAACATGAGAAAGGATAATTATCTGAAAGCACCAGCCACTAATCTACTTACCTGGGAAAGACTTGGTATAAGATATAACTGCCAACCCTCAGTCCTATTTTTAACCTTGTTTTAGAAGTTTTAATCAATGCAATAAGACAGGAAAAATAAATAAGAGGTAGAAAGAGTTGAAAGGAGGAAATCAGGTTATAATTATTTTCAGGTGCTAAGATTTTCCTCCTAGAAAAACCCAAGATAATTTATTTTAGAACCACTAAAAAGAGTTCAATGAGATCAGCAATGACCAGTTAGAAAATAAGATTTAAAAAAAAGAAAAGATTTCATTCAAACTAAGAAACAAAAAAAAATGAAAATGCCAACTAACAAACTTAAGTTGTATTCATTGAACTTCAAAATTTTACAATGAGGCATAGACAAAGATTTAAGGAAACAGAGAAGAATAGACAAATTCCAAGCTCCTGGATGGAAAGGTGGTGAGCCTTCACATTAATATACAGACTTACCACTTTTTCCACCAAAACTACAATAGCATTTCTGGAACTTGAGAAAGTAATGCATAAATTCAGCAAGAAAAATAAATGCATAAGAACCTTGATGAAAATATTGAAAAAGAAGAATGTAGACAAACTTGCTCTACCAGATTTTAAAATATACTATAAACCTATAATAAATAAAATATTCCTGTACAGGTGCCAAAAGAGAAAAACAGATCAAAGAAGCAGAATAAAAAGCTCAGAAATGGTCCCAAAAATAACTACATAAGAATTTATTAAATGACAAAGATACTATTTATGTTCCATCAGAAACTTTATTGAACTAATGGATTAACTATGTGAAAGTAAATTAAGTCACACTTTTACCTACATCAGTCCAAAATAAACTATAGTCAGATTCGAGTTAATATTTTTAAATAAATCATAAAATAGAATGTGTGAGTGTGTGTGTGTGTGTGTGTGTGTGTGTGTATACTTCCTAAATATCACAACAAAGTCAGAAAACTTAAAGGGAAATACTGATACACTGAACCATCTGAAAATAAAGAACTTTCATAATGTAGAGAAAAAAAGCTAATGACAAACTAGAAAACTTAAAACATATATGATAGGTAAAAAACTAATATCTTCAATACATTAAAGAGATTTTATAATACAATGAGGAAAAGATTAGCCCTACATTATAAAAAAGGAGACACTGTATGGAGTCAGTTTCCAAAAGAAGAAATACAGTTGGTTAAGATGTGAACAAATATTCAACTTTACTATTAATCAAAACCATTCAAATTATAAGTTCAAGATGGGGTTGGTGCCCATAAAATTAGCAAAGACTATATAACTCGCTGAGGTTGTTTGGATACTGACACTCTTCTACACTGCTCAAAACATAAATTGGTATACACTTTTTGAAAGGCAATTAGCAATGTATCTCAGAAATCTTAAAATGTGTGTCTTCTTTAGCCCAGCAATTCTACCTGTACAAATTCATTAACCCCTCCCCAAAAAGTATAAAATAGAAATATGCACAAGATACATGATAGGAATATATTTCATAATGTTATTTGTAACAGAAAATAGTCAATGCTTTACAATATGGAATTAAATAAGTCAACTGTGGTAAATGTGTTCAATGGACTGTAATAAAGCCATTGAGTCACTGAATTAGTCTAACTAATGACTAAAAAAAAAAATGCTTAGAATATATTACTAAGGAGAAAAAAAAGGTAAGAAAGAGTATGCATTGTTTTATAGCATTTTTATAAAATATAGGGAAATAGAAATGCTTACAATGATTATCTTAAAGTAAGAGTAATCGTTTATTTTTCCATTCGTATTTCTGTATTTTGCTATTCTGGCACACCAAGCATGAGTTGCCTTTTTAATAACCACAAAAATTGCGTGTGTACGCATATGCCTCTTATTTTAAGGAGGCAACTGGGAGCCAGTTTTCATTCTGAGCAGTGGGGTGACGCAAGCTAAGTGAGGCTTAGTGAAATTTGTTTTCACTGCTCTGAGGGAGTTAGGTCAGAGGAGAGAGAACTTGAAAGGAGGATATGCACATCTGAAATGGGCTGTCGCAACTGCAGCGTAAGATCTTTGAGGCACAGCCTGGAGATAGATGGTGGCCAGGTTGAAACAAGTGAGATCCAGGAAGCCCGCTGAAGGTGAATCATCAGGAAAATGTGATAGAGAAATAATGGGGTGGCTAGCCAGGGGGGAGAGGGTGGGGTAAGTCCTGGGGACAAAGGGCTGGTGATGCAAATGTAGCCACAACAAAGTGAATGCGCACAATTGTAGCGGCGGGCATGAGGACTCAGCCAAGAAAGGTGGGCTGTGACCAGGAGGCAGTTCAGGGCAGAAGCTCTGCTGGGATGGAGGTTCTGTCTCTAAACCACTTCCTCCCATTTACAAAAGTTGCTCTCTCATCTGCTTCTCACACTTGACCTGCTGAAACAGGCATGGCCGTCACCATCACTCCAACTGGTGAATTCGAGAGAACTGAGACTATACCCCAGTCTCTGTGAAGTGGGAGAGTCAGGAATGGAACTCAGGCCTGTCTGTCTCCAAATCCAGTATTCTTTCACATACATCATGCTGTTTTGCTACAAATACAGGTAGTAGTTACAATCACATAAGCAGATGAATTTACTTAAGAAAGAGAAATGTGGAAAGTGGACAAAATAGAACCCTACAAGTTTAGTAGGCCAAAGGCATTATAATTACACAAATGAGTAAAAACTGAAAAGATTCATGAGAATTTACAATGTAGTAGGATTTATTAGGACTTACAGTGGTGAGAATAGAACCTGAGAATGAATTTATCCATTTAGTAAACAAGTCTTATATCTGTCAAGACAGTCTCGGTTACATTATGGTAACAAAAAAAATAGATCTCAGTGTCTTAAAACAATAAATGTTTCTTTTCTTTCTGGTTCATAGTACAAGTTATCACAGGATGTTACAAAAAGCTCTCTGCTCAACAAAATCACTCAGGAACCCAAGCCGAGCAAGAAGCCAGAACCTTCTAGAACACTGGCAGTCACTGTTCCAGAAAGAAGAGAAAGCTCTAGAGCAGCGGTTCTCAACCTTCCTAATGCCGCGACCCCTTAATACAGTTCCTCATGTTGTGGTGACCCCCAGCCATAAAATTATTTTTGTTTTCTGATGGTCTTAGGCGACCCCTGTGAAAGGGTTGTTCAACCCCCAAAGGGGTCGCGACCCACAGGTTGAGAACCGCTGCTCTAGAGACTCTTAGCAGCAACAATTAAATGCTCTGAGATAGAAGTGACCAGGATCACTCCCACCCCCAACCATTGGCCACATGCCCCACCCAGCCACCTGGGCCAGGAAGCTGGTGAGCCACAGAGACCTGCCGAGGGGCGTTCCTGAGCACCTGGGCTACTCAACGTCAGCACTCAACAACAGGAAGAGTGCCACAATTTACTGAGCAAGTGTATCCCAGTGAGGAAGCTGACAGATGGATGAATGTAGGCAGAAATGTAAATCATCCATCTAAGAAAGGAAGAAATCATTTCACTGGTCTCTAATAACAATACACATTAGGTAAATCGTTTGAAAGAAGATTGCTTAGTTACATGGCAGGGCGTTAGAAAAGAAAAAAGAAAAAAAAATCCTGGTTTTCTTTATCTTCCAGCACAGGAGTAAAAAGAGATATCTGAACGTTGAATGGTGAAGAACCAGGTTCCTTCCTCTGCCCCGGGTGAAGCTGTTTGGTGTCCCTGGTCATTTCTTCGATATGCTTGGCTTGGAGTGGCAGTAAGACACACTCAGAAAAAAAATCATCCAATTCTGTGTCAGAAAGCTAACGTTTGAATCTTAACTTCATTCAAGTTATTTATTATGTAAACTGATGATAATAACCTTCGGCTCACGGGGTTGCTATAATAAGGCAAAGTGTGAAGAAGCCTAACACTTAGTAGGTATTCCATAAACGCTCGGTTCCTTGCTTTAACACAGCATCTCAAGGGTTAGAGTATCTGCCGCATGCAAGATTCCAGATGTGGGAAGCATGTTTATGACCTCAGATTTCATTTTACAAGCCTTATATCTGGACCTTGTGTAGTAACTTTAGTAGAGAAGGTGTTAGATTCTTTTTTCTCATATAATTTCTTTTGCATATTGTACCTCCTTCGAAGGCCAAATTGCTAGTTATAAAGCAACCCCTTCTACGGGTCTGCCTCATATCATATGACAATTAGACAGCCCAGGAATAAAGTTCAAACATATCCCAGCTAGTGATGAGTCTGAGGGATTTGTCAGTTGACCAAACATGAATACCAGGAAAACTGACAGCCTGTTAAGGATGCTCAGGCCTCTCCTTTGAGGCAGGTTAGAAACAAAAGCATTTCCGTAAGGACCTAATTTATCTTTGGAAAAGATAGCCAATACGTCATTAATGAATGAATAAATCACTCTCAGGCATGCAATGACTTCACTTTCTCTCGGGGGTGCTCAGCATCATATTTTTCCTGCAAACAGTACCCTTAGGCCAGATCCCCAGAGTCCTGGGGAGAGGCTGAACTGCTTGTCTCTGCAGGCCTTGAGCACTGTTCTGTGAGCAGAGCAGCAGATGCCCCGATGTCCTGCAGTGCAGAGCCCGGTGTACTGGCAGACGAGTCAGTCTACCGTAGACTGAATGGTTTATGTCCTCCCAAACGCACGTGTTAAATCCTAATGCCCTATGTGTTGGTAATTGGAGGCGGGGCCTTTGGGAGGTGATTAGGTCATGAGGGTGGAGCCCTCATGAATGGGATTAGTGCCCTTATGAAAGAGGCTGCCCCTTCCACCATGTGAGGACACAAGGAGAAGATGGCCACCTATGAAACAGGAAGCACATCCTCACCTGACACCAAATCTGCTGGTGCCTTGATTTCAGCCTTCCAGCCTCCATTAACTATGAGAAATAAAATTGCCATTGTTTATACTCGTAAGCCACCCAGTCCCTGGGGTACTGTTTGAGAAGCCCAAACGGAATAAGACACAGTCCATCCTGGAGGGGCGTGGCTGGAAAACAGCTCTCTTCTCCTGGACCTTTTTGTGAGAAAAACTAACCAAAATACAGATGACCATATACTGCATTGTGCATGGGCTTCCTAGGAAATCGTCCCCTAGGTGACTGAGCCACAAATTGCACAGAAGGCAGAAGTAAACAAGGAAAAAGGGACAGAAGAGATTAGAGAGGAAGAAGAGGGCAGATGGGACAAGGAGAAGAGACATCACAGGAAGATCTTCTGACAGGAAGAACCATAACACTAATAAATGAGTCACAGTGAAACGGCTACTAGGGATCTGGTGGTGAGGCCAACAGTGTGAGTCAGCCAAGGTCAATGGGATGAACGTGGCATATGGCAGCAGAAGACCACCCTCTAGTCCTAACTCGGCTGTGGTACTTTGGAAGAATCACTTGCCTTCTCTGGACCTCTGCTTCCTCATATGCAAAGCAAGGATACTGTTCATCCATCACAGAAAGCTGGAATGGAGATTGAATGAGATGGTATATGTGAAACCACAAAGCCTGCCTAACATCAGTCATTATGATTATTAGAAAAGCTTCGTTCATTCTTTCATTAAACATTCACTGGGTGCCCTTTATACGCCAAAGCTTGTGCCCGATGCTGGTGACACAAAAACAAACACATCAAAAATAACAAGATAAAAGCTATCTTGGAGCTCTACGTCTACAAGGGCAGACAGACAGGAAAACACTGTGGAATTCTATAATGCAGAGATCAGCCAACTTTTGCTGTTTAGGGCAAAATGTAAATATTTCAGGCTCTATGGCAACTGCTCTGTGGAGGTAGGCCAGGATGACAGACAATGTGCAAATGAGTGGAAGTGGCTGTGCTCCGCAAAAGGTGGTGGCAGGCAAGCTCAGGAAGGAAGGCAGGCCTAGATTTGGTAGGGCCTGGGAGGCCATGCTGAGGACTTGGGTTTTACCCTGGGGACAGGACTAACTAACCCTCCCCACTTACACACAGTGGCACTGCCCAAAGTCCATTCTTGAGGAACTTGAGATCTTGGGGAGACACTCCTCAGAAAGCTTCCCATGCCTTGTGAATCCCTGCCCTGGGTATTCTCAATACACACAGCACGTGAAAGGCTCTCGGGGTTCTTGTAAAAAAAGAAATCCATTTAATTGTGCTAAGCTTTTCACATGTACTTGATGAGAGAAATCTTTTTTCCAGAGAAGGCCTTACACAATCCCCTGGACCCGTGTTCCATGATGTCTATGCTTTGGAAACACCAGCAGACGGATCAAAAGCAAACCCCACAGCAGCACATTCACAGCCATGATCTGCCTCCAGACCCCTTCTCTGGCCTGTTAGCTGTTCCTAACACTCCGAACTCCACTAACACTCATGGCTCCCCCGATATGACACTCTATTTCATGCCCCCTTACATTTACAAGTCCTGCTCAATATGCCTGGAATGTTCTTCTCTTCCTTGTCTATCTGCTGAACTGATTAATCTTAAAATCCAGCTCAAGAAGGTCCTCCTTTGTGAAATCCTGAGCAACACCTGTCCCTGAACCCACGCTGCCTTACACAACACACACATGCACACACGCTGCACACACATGCACACACACACACACACAGGGCACTATTCCCTTCTCCATATCACTCCGTATCTTGGGCTTAATTCTGCTATTGCTCATATTACATTATATTGCAAATACATGATTATCTGTTTATGTCGCCCATCAATAAAGGCCTCTCCAGTGCCTGCTCAGTACTAGATACGGCATAGATGACATTTAAGGGGATGAATTCATTCACTCATGGATTAATTTCATCTGTGTGAAAGGCATACAGTGCATTCCACCCCTACTGAAATCGTAACAAAGCTCTCTCATTTTCCTGTGGGAAGATAAAGGTTATTTAATTGGGGGGAAATCCCCAAGGTAACTTAAGAAGGCATTTCTGCTCTTTGATCCTATGTTGAAAGACACAGACTTCATTAAGTTAATTTCAGATGCTGCACACGCAGTTGCAATATTTTGGTGAACTGTCCTCCCTTGCTATCCTCGTCATCAGCTAGCTCAGGGGTCGGCAAACTTTTGAGGCAGAAGAGCCGATCCCGTCCCTCACAACAATTTAAAAATTAGTCAAGAGCCATAAAACAAATGAAATCACCAGTATGTGAATAATATTCTTTAAAAATTTTACAACTCAAACTACGATAGTTTTATTTTCCTTTTCAATCTCACTTCAGAGCCACATGTACGTACCCAAAGAGCCGCATGTGGCTCGTGAGCCGCCGTTTGCAGACCCCTGAGCTAGCTGCATGAGAAATCATCACTGAAAGGGGTGTCAGGTGTGTCCCCTGCCTTCCCATCATGCAGGGCCAAGGTCAAACTGAGCAGGCAGTATGTCTCATGGCTAACTGAGGCCAGTGCTTCTCAAGCTCGAGCAGGCATCGGAATCACCTGCAGGGCTTATTGAAACACAGATTGTCTAGGCGCCACCCTCGAGTGTCTGATTCCGTGTCTGAGTCTTGAGTGGGCCTGAGACTTTGCATTTCTAACCATTCCCAGGGGTTGCTGATGCCGCTGGTCCAGGGACCAGACTTTGAGAACTGCTGATCTGTGGCTCACTGCCTGCTTCCCAATGCCAGGCTGTACTAGCAATACAAGTACGCCAGCTACCTCACTGCTGCTCTCAGGAGGCTTCAAAGACCAGCACTAGACTTGGACTCCAAAGACCAGCCCAGTGACGACTGGCAAGTCACAGAACCTTAGAACACCTAAGCTACTTCCACAAAAAAACATGGCAATTAACACGCCCAGCATCGCCTGTCCTCACTGGTCTGTTGTGTGAATATGATGGAAAAATGACCTACAAGTGTCTATACCCTAGAAAGTCCTAAATAATGAGAAATTTGATTGGAAAAGATAAAACAAACATATATGAATGGTACAAAAAAAAATTAAGGTATGTGGGCACACCTTTAAAGTGGAGGGTAATTCAGAGAAAGAGTTCAGAGATGAATTTCTCCACATTAATCAAAAAGTTTTTATACATGAACAGGTAGCAACAGAACTTGGACTTTAATCAGTGAAGGGTTAGTTTGTTCCTTTTCATCACTGAGAAATATTTCATAGCATAGATGTGTCAGAGTATTTATTTAACCATTCACTCATTGAATGAGAAAGCACTTTTTAAAACATACGGAGTGGGCCAGCCAAGTGGCACCTTGGTTAAGAGTTGGCTTGGGATGGCAGGTCTGAGCAGCGAGGTCCTGGTTCGGATCCTACATGAGGGCCAGTGATGCTGCATCTACAGCAAAGATGGTGAACAACAGCTCGACCTGGAGCTGGGCTGCTGTGAATCGCTGGTGACAGCGTAGGCTGCAGTGGGGCTGGCCGGCAGCTGGCGTGAGCTGGCGTGAGCCGCCCTGTGCAGCTGCCCAATGGCCGGCAAGCAACTGCCTCACCCGGGAAGAGCACAATGATAATACCAACATGGGCCAGTGAAGTGATGTCCTCCACAGCTAGACTGAAGAACAAAAGAACAGCAACTTGTCTGTTCCCCTCCCCCAATTCACCAATAAAATCTTAAAAAAAAAAAAAAACACATACAGAGGGTGATAAAGTTAAAGTGGTGTTTAGGAAACACTGAACATTTAATTTATCCTGTCTTGCTTTAAAAATTATTTAAGATGGAAGCACAGAGTTGAGCCACTTGCTTAGAGCAATGGGTTCATCTAAAGCAGGGGTCTGCAAACTTAACTCTGTACAAGGTGAGATCCTAAGGTATCATAAGTGAGAGGTTAACAAAAATTTTCATGGTAAATATTTTAGGTTTTGTGGGCCATACAATCTCTATCACAATTCCACTCCGCTGTACAAAAGCCTCCATAGATAACATGTAAACGAATGAGCATGGTTGTTCCAATAAAACTTTATTAACAAAACAGTCCCAAGACTTATTTTGCTGACCACTGACTTAGAGGAATAATGGAAGATACATTTGAAAAGGCAGGTTGGGGTTGTAGAGACCCTTGAATGCCAAGCCAATTAGTTTAGACTTTGATCAGTAAACATTGAAAAGTCCCCAGAGATTATTTGTGTAGGTATTTGGTGGCAAGAGGAACATTTGAATCACAATGTGCAATGTTTGGAAGATTAATCTGGAAGTGACAAAGTGAATTTATGGTGTGAGTGACAGAAAATGGAGGAAGATAAGTTAAATAACTACTGTGATTGTCCAAACTAAAAATAAAAGGGGCCTGAACTAGGCTGGTATAATTGGACATAAGAGAAAAGGATGGAAGTAAATTTTAAAGAGATGTGACCCTGAACTGGAACAATCAGGTTGGAAAATAATTATCTTACTTGTTTTTATTAATCTTTCTTAAATGTACGTATAGCTCACATTTAGTTCAATGTTCAATATTAGAAGTGTTCTGGGTCTTTCTTTATTAAGTTTGATGATGTTTTTGTGATGGTAAGAACTCAAATCTTGTTTCTATCAACTAGCCTATGGTAAACTGGTTTCATTATATGTCATTTTACTTCAAGTCCTAGTTTCCAAGAACCTATCAACAACATAAAGTGAGGACTCACTTAATAGGCTTTGCAATGAAGCAGACCTGAGCTTGAATTGTTTGTTTTACCATTTACCTGAGCAAATTATGCAATCTCAGCTTTAGTTTCCTCATCTGTCAAAAAAGTGAGAGCCGTATGTTCCTCCAAGTGCAGTTGGGCAGATTGAATGTAATAATACAGGTAAAGTCCTTAGCACAATAACTATTTAGCAACTGATCATTCAATAACACTGATCATGACACTGACTGGACCAAAAGGACCCTCTCCAATACCCATCCCTGTTCTCGTCACAATTTTGAAACCTATCTCTTTTTCACTTACATATCAGGAGCATTTCATGATATTCCATGGTGTGAAAGTTCCGTAGTTTGCCTACCCACCTTTGTTGGACATCTTGTTTCCAATATTTCACTATTTTTAAAACTACATATGATATTTTCAAGTGAAAGAAAAAAAACTAACTTGAAAAAAATGAAGTAAATCTGTTTGTTGAGAAAGAAATAAAGCTATATTTTCCTCAATATTATCAATTCTCTCCTGCTAATTCTCCCACCTCCCTACCTGGGTTATATTAACTTTGCGACACAACATTCAGCTTTTTGAGCTGCAAAGACTACAAACTATGGGACCATATGTCAGGCCACAGACAGAAAGAACTTCCGGTAAACCTGTTTTTTTTTCCCTTTCTGCATTCAGATGGGCCACCTTAAGCAAGGCGTGTCCCCTTCTTGCAGAATCTTACTGATGACAGATTAAGGCCACCCATGCTAATATCCTTGAGTTGTTCCTACCATTCCCACAATACTGCACCTCCAAAGGCTTCTAGTCAAAATCCTAAGGTATGATAGATGAGAGGTTAAAAAGAAGTTTCATGGTGATATAACAAGAGTCACCAACTTCTCAACCTGAAATAAGTGGGTTATCGCAGGACATTTCCTCTACTATTTAGTCACTTCTACATTTTAGGTCAATTACTTGTAATCATCAACTCCTGGTACCAAATTATGGATCAGAAAGGATAGCAAATAACTTTAGGTTGCAAATAACAACAACAACAACAACAAAAACTCTGCACTCAAAATGGCTTAAATGTGCATTATTTCACATAGCTAGAAGAGCTGAAATGGGGCAGCTCTTATAATGGTTAATTCAACCTTTGTATGTAGGCCCATCATCTGTATTTCTCATTTTATGACTTGCCTATTTATGTCCTGTGCCCATTTCGATTGTGTTCTTTGTCTTTCTCTTTTGATTTGTAAAAGTTCTTTATATATTAAAAATTTCAACTATTTTTTCTATCATACGTGTTAAAAACATATTTACCCAGTTGGATAGCTCCTTTTTAATTTTGTGATGTTTTTGATATACAGAAGTTTATACTTTTGTTCACATATTATAAAATGTATCAATATTTTCTTTGAAGTTTTATATTTAGTTTATTTTTCTTAGAAAGCCCTTTCTGACTTCATGTGAATAACTCTATCCTCTATTTTTTTCTAAAATATTTATGGTTTAATAACTTACACAGAAATATTTAAATTATTTCATCTGAAATGAATTTTGGTGTAAGTATGAGATAGAAATTTAAGAGAATGCTTCAAATATTAGGATGAACCACATAAAATTTCCAATTTTCCAGGCCAAAAAAAAAAAAAAAAGGTCAAGTGTCAGCAATTTCATAGCTTTCAATATATTATTTGACCACTAGGTAAAATATTAGCATTTTTTTTCAAACAGGAATTTATTATTAATGAAATATTTTTGAGTGCCTACAGTATGACAGACATGGAGTTAGGCTGTGGATATATAATTCTAAATAAGACAAATAGTTTCTGCCCTCTTGGAGTTAATATTGCTATGGTTAAAAAAGCAGGTAATAACAGTTCAAATAGTTAACAAAAAAAAATTTTTTAAGTTAATGAAAATAGCGAAAAGAGCTCAGAGGAATTACTATGTGCTAGAGACTGAAGCAAGGGCAGTCAGGAACGGTCCTTTTAGGGGACACAGGCGGGCAGGGGAACGCTGAAGTCAGAGCCAGCCACGTGACACGCTCTGAGGACACCCTCCAGGCAGAGAGAGGCCAGGAGCAGGCTCGGAAATGAAACGTGGCTGCTGAGTTCTAGAATCTGTCAGGAGGCCAGTGTGGCCGGAATGCCACCAAATGGGTCCCCAAGCTGCAGGCCAAGTTTGAGATGGTGGCTGCGTGAAAAAAAAGTTTGGACTTGGATGCAGATTAAGATTTAGGTTTGGACGAATCTTTTAATACTTGAAAATGAGATTTCTCTCACAAAGTGACCAGCAGGCTACAAAATCTGTCCCTAGCTGTGAGGCGAGGTGGGAGAAGGCGCGCTGATTAGAGTACCTCTGGAGGCACTGGTGGGAGCAATACCTCCCGATTGGACCTAACAGCATTCAATCATCCCATAAACCAGTTCCACAGGCTGGAGAGGAAAGCTGAGGGCAGATCTGGAGAGATGTTGGACTTTGTTTTACAAACCAAAAGGAAGCAGTATGCTTTCTGAACAAACATTTGATTCTCCAAAATCAGAGAAGGGGTCACAGAACCCTAAGATGAAAAGAGGGGAGGGGGTCTGTATTTTGTGTGCATTCTTCTTTAAAAGCCAGCAGAAAGCTCCAATGAAACAAGATAAATTTTCATTGCTCCCCCCAGACCAGAAAGTGACTCAAACGCTGTCCTACTGACCTGCTGTCACATTTCAGAAAAGACCAACAAGCTGTGTCTGGGGCTAGCTGAAAGACCGGCGGAGGAGAAAAGCCAGAGCTGGATTCCAGCCAAGCCTTCGGAAGGTTCTGGAGGGGAAAGGCCCCAATGACGGTGGGCATTCCGGCAGGTAGGCAAGGCATAAGCAAGGCACAGGGTACAAAGGAGCAAGACTCAGAGACAGTGGGAGAACCTGGTGAGCGTACATAGAGCACACTGGTGACGGGCAGCGTGTGCAAGCCCCGGCTGGAGCAGCTGATGCTGTGTGGATGAAGCGGCAGTGAGAGGTCATCAGGTCCCTGTCCCCACGAGGCAAATGGGTCCCAGGCAGAACCAAGGTTCCAGGCCTTGCAAAATGACTACAGGACCAGACGTTTGATTGGAACAAGGCATGTAAGACACAAAACAGAGATCTCCAAGAGGCTGGGCTATTGAGTCAAATCTGAAGAGATCTAAGACCTGAGCAGCGGCCAGTTGGAAATGGGAGAGTCAGTGAGTCCGGCCTGGGAGAAGGCAGCAAAGCAGAGGCAGGGGCAGGGTCTATTTGGCCTCACAGGACACTCTTAGCCTGACCACAGCAGCCATCCAACCTGACCCCTGTTCCTCTTCATGAGGAGCCTCTCCTCTCCCTCAGCGCCTTTCCCTGATTATGTCCGGGCATGTTACAACTCTGACGTGCGCTGCTGGAATCGTAACTGGCTACCTACCGACATGAAGCGATGTAACAAGAATGAGGACACACTGTGAGCGTCACACAAGAGACGCAGAACCAATGGGCCACTTGTCGCCTTGGTAACCACAATCAAAACAACGATTCCAGCTTTCCTGTAGCTGGTGTTCGATGACAGTGTTTAATGACGATTGTGTTACACAGAGAGTAACTAATCCCACAGCGCATTATATAAACAGAGTTGTTGGTATCCAACATCATCATTGAGGAAGCAAAATAACTTGTAACTGGACAAAGTACATTTCCCAGGGTGTACGTGTACTTCATGCCAAAAACACAAGAAAATTTCTTTCAGCTCAGCTTGAAGTTATTGCTTTATCCTAGCCTCCTTTTTTTTTCCCTTCCCACCCTAGGTTTTAAGGAGGAATAGCTTCGTGAACACTTAAAAAACACGATAAATTTTCTTATAAACTCAAATATGCATATTCTTAGCCCTACAGGCAAAGCAGACAGAAATGTACTGATTACTATGAAATACTCGCATTTGCAGTGGGTCTAGAACTTTCTTTTATGTAATCAGAGCAATATATAATCCAGGTTTATCTCTGTGAAGCAGACTGTTCCCTTCTAAATGCCTGATGCTAATGTGAAACATAACCTTCCTTCTGCTTTCAGAGCCGCCCTCTCCCCTGGCTGGGAAGTAGGACGTGGGCTCTAGGTCCACTACTGCCACCCACTGGTTGGGAAACCAAGTCACAGCTTCCCTGGGCTGTGGTTTCCTAAGTCTCTCAAGGTCGCCCGACAAAATCACTGCCACCCTGGGATGGAGGACAAGTTCAACAATCTCTTTTCTCTGTTTCAAAGCCTGTCCCCATTTCCATCTCCCATTCTGGTCTCAAAATGAGAGAGGAATCTGGGCAAGGGGATAATACACACACAGAGACGCCAACTTCAGTTTTTCTTTCCACTCTGACTCATCATTTGGGCCAAAGGCCCAAGGCCAACTTACTCCAGTTCCCACAGCTCATGTCAAATTTGCATAGAAAGTCTACTAAGTTGCTGATTGGGCAATGAATTGACCACTCCATGGTCAGGTGTCTGCCCCTGGCCAGGGTGGGTCTCTCTGGTACCAATATAACTATACAGAGGCCATTCCCACAAATGGGGCTCCAGGAGGGTTTTCAGGAGACTATACTCTTCCTTGGGCTCTGATACAGCTGAACCTTTAGCTGTTAAGTTTCTGTCACTGTGTGTGCAAATCCTTGACTTTAACATGGAAAGGGTGTCACACATAGAAGAGTAATCAACTGCCTCTCTTTGGTGGCTATGCCATTTTCTGGCTGTGCAACCATGAGCAATGACCTAGCCTCTCTGAGCTTCCATTTTCTTCACCTATAAAATGCATCTGCTTCATGGGAATATCATGATCATTTTGTAAAAGATCATGTATGTAAACTACTTACCATGAAGCCTGGTACATGGTCAATGCAAAATTACTATCAGGTATTATCACCATCATCATCATCATCATTTAGTCAGGAAGGTCATTTTCAGAGCTTCAAGTCAAGCACCAAATTTACTCCCAGCCAAATGCAGCCGTCCTTGTCCTGTTTATTACACTAAACAGTCATGAATTGAAACGTTTGCTGTGACTGCCCCGGATCTGAGTTCTCCCATCCAGCATGGTGAATGGAACAGATAAAGTCAAATCTGATCAAATTCCACCAGAAACTGGAGAGGCCAGAGATGCAAAAGGACATTGTGTGAGGTGGGGGGGCGGGGAAGAGGCACCTTCTCCCACTTTATGATTCCTGGACGCTGGAGTAGGCGTCCTCAGAATGATGTGAAAGCTAAATAAACCAGCAGAGACGGAATTCTAATGGTAAATCTGATCCTGTGTCAAGAAGTCTATTTGGGAGAAAAAATATTCCCAAAGAGTAGGAGGATGTTTCAATGGGCTCATCAATAAATTCACACACAAAAAAAATAAGAGGCTCGCTGTTGTGACTTCATGGGTTTAGGGGACGCTGCAAACCAGTCTGGCTGTTGGGATGCTCACATCCTCAAGACCCTAAAGGCCAAGTGATTGGGAAGAGACATATGGCCGAGATTGCTTGGTACCTCCTCCCTTAGTTGCTCCTTGTGGAAAGAACTTTGCCTGGAGATGCAATTAAATTAACACTTGGAAATAGTTTACAATCTAAATCACAGCAGGAACATGGGGGGGGGGGGGCGGGGAAGTGGGGAGAAGGGGATATGTAGGCAAGGCCACTACCCTGGATTTCAGAGAACTGACTACAATAGACCAGCTCAGAAACCCGGGGCAAGCAACCCAAACTCTAAATAACAGAAGAGAATTGAAAAAAATCAATGATTTTCAAGCATCACCACCAAGCCCTGCTGTCCCTCTATAAATTCAGAGGCCACTGCCAGTTTTGAGGAAAACATATTTAAAGAGTCCAAATATGGGTAAACCTCTGGGTCCCACCACCTACTTCAGCTAGATAATCTTTGCCCTTTTGATGTTCCAGGTAAGATTTTATTTTTAATCCTTCATTTTTTTAAAAACTAAATGACCTCCAAGTCTCTTCCAGCTCTGACAGTCTGTGATTCCAGATGGAGGGGATGGGGTTACTTCAAGAAGGGGCTGGAAGGAAGGGTTTACAGGAGATCATGCACAGCCTTGCAGACCACGCTGGCACTTGTGCTTTACCCAGCATGGAGCCATGAGAGAACAATATGACCAGCTCACTGTGCTAGCAAAGCACCCTGAAGGACTGAACGAGCAGAGGATGCACTGGGAGTTGGGGGGTATAGCCCAGAGCCCACATTATCCCAACACCCTCCAGACAGGAGTTTATCAGTGTTTTACCAGGGAGGTAAAAAACAAAGAAAAAGAAATGGGTGAGGGAGGGGGCAGCACCTTCACTAGTCAACGATCTCCATCCTGTTTTGTGTTTTTTGGTTCATTCGTTTGTTTTGCTTTGGCTTTTGTTCTATAACTCCATGCCCATCCCCAGAAAGCAGAGTAAAAAATACTTCTTTTTCACTTGCAGTCGATGCTGTTGACCGGTCCCCTTAGACCAGATGAGCACAATGACACCATGGCCAAGAGAATGTCTTTGGCTAATTAATACAGGCCAGGACACTGGTCCCCAGCCACAGCATGTCAATGGTCTGCGCCTGTCCTAGACAGAGCCCCACTTTTCCATCACCCAGATGCTCCCAAGCTCCCAATTATGCAGCTCCACCTCCCTAACTGGCTTCAAAGAGGGACTTTCAAAATGTCTCTGTCCCAGCAGCTTCCTGGCCCCGCCATACCTTCCACCATCATCTCGGCCAGGGCAGGGAAGTCCCACAGATGTCCCAATGGAAAAGCCACATCCATGGCATGAACACAACACTTTTCTCAAGTTTTTTGAGTCTAACACAAATGACCGAAGGCAGACATTTAAAGCTGGTGTGAAGAGAATATGCAGTGCCTTTGAAAACACCACGTGACACTCCTCAGCTGTCCCGCAACCTAGTGTGGAGGTCTCACTGAGAAGGCGGGCACCCCTCCTTGGATGGTGACCTCAGACCTGGTTCTAGAAAGAGCGGCCAGCCCATGCACCCCGTAGCAGGCTTCTCCTAGCATTCCCTCTAGGTTGCCTAGCTCGCCAGGGTGTGTACATATCCTTTTCTTCTGCCACGAACACCCTTCCTCAGACCCTCTTTAGTTGTTCAGACATTTAAGTCATCTTTGAGCTAGTTCAGCAGAGGGGTGAGTGGATGGCAACTGCTTTCTTGTAATCCAGCTTTTGAAATCATAACAACAAAATTTTAGAACCAGAGAATTGAAATGCAGAATTTTCCATGATCATCAAGTCCAACCCATGCATTTTGAATTTGAAGAAACAGACCCCGCGAGGGGAAATGCCTTCTCTGAAGTCACCCAAGAATAACCAGTGCTAACAGTTATTGATGCTGGGGTCCAGGGGCTGTGCTAAGTGCTTCACACACACTATCGCATTTCACCCCCACAATGACCCTGTGAGGTCAACGCTATTATTAGCCTCATTTTACAGATGAGAAAACTGAAAGGGGAAATGAGGAGCCCGTGTTGTATAGGCCTGATGTGTCAGATACAATTCTAAGCAGGTGACACCTAGGGTCAGGCAGCGAGAAAGAAAAATGGTGGAGTAGAGGGTTCTCTCCGTGAACAGGCCAATCGCGTCACCTCTCTGAGCCCCAGTTGTTACATCTGGGAATTAAGTATAATTACACTTAACTGCAAAGCATATACAAATGAAAGAGAAAAGGGAATTTTTTCAAAATGAAAAGAGGATTTATTATTATTTTCTGCTTAAAAGAATAATGCATGCTTATGTTAAAAAGAATACGACAGAAAAAAACATGAAGAAAGATGGCCAGTGATGAGGGGGGGAAAAAAATGAAGAAAGTAAACACCATCCAAATTTCCATTATCCAGGGATTATGAGCATTTTAATACTAATACTACAAGAAATCTGTGTTTATATGTGTGTGCATACAATTATTAATAAGCGGGATCATAATATTCATGCTGTTTTATGATTTTTTTTTTTACTCAAGTTATAATACATGGTGAAAAATCAAGAAAACTTAATTTTCTGGGGCCATTCTTCAGAGTTTAGATTAGCCCTGTGAAAGGAACCAGGTGGTTTATTTATCATCCTCTTTATGGTGCACGAACCTTGTCCTCAGAAGCAGCATCGTCACCTACAGTGGTATAGCCTGTGCCCTGCACAGAGGCCACGGGGCCACATGGGAGCTGAAAGCCAGCCTGCTCCAGCCTCCAGGCCAATCCCCCTGGCACGGCTACAACACCCGGGGGAGGAGGCCCTTGTGTGATTTTCATGGAGGCGCCATGTGTGCTGGCCTGCAAGCAGTGACAATGCTAGCCATGCAGACGCTGGAGCCAAAGAGCCTGCTTCTGGGCAACACTGGAGCCAGTGAGGGGGAGCAGAGCCAGCGCCCGTCCATCGGACACATCGCTGCCAGATCTGTGCCCCGTGCCCCCGAGCACAGGGTCAGATTATGGCATGTACAGAGCAGGCTCTGAGAATGTGTGCTCAGTCAGCTGTGCTCTGTGTATGGAGTGCTTGTGGTGGTTTCATTCTTTTCCTCTAAGCAAATTTTAGGAAAATATCCAAGTGATAGGAAATTGAGCAAAGCTTTGGCCAATCTCTGTTCCTGTGCTGCCTGGGAGAACCAGAGGCTCCAAGTCCAGCTTCCTGTTGTGCTGTCTCTGGGGATCTCTATATTTACCCAAAGTTCACTGACTGCCTCTAAAGCAGTTGCAGGGTGAATTCTTATTCTATTGCTGGATAACCAACGACCTCAAAATTTAGCAGCTAAAAACAAAAATCACGTTTTCGGTCAACGTTTCTGTGGCTCAGGAATCTTGAATGCAGCTTAACAGGGTACCTCCAGTTCAAGGTCGCTCGTGAGGTTGCTGTTAAACTGCCAGCCAGGGCTGCAGTGGTCTTGAGGTACAACTGAAACTGGAGAATCTGCTTCCAAGCTCACCCACGTAACTACTGGCAACCTTCAGCTCCTTGCCACCCGGGCCTCTCCACTGAGCTGCCTCATGACATGGCAGCTCACTTCCTCAGCACAAGGGAAGCCCAGAGAGGAGAAAGGGAAAGGGAAAGGGAAAGCGATAGAAAGGAAGAAGAGGGAGAAAAGGGAGGATACAAACTTTGTGTAACCTAATCTCAGGAATGACGTCATATCACTTTTGCTGGATGCTATTCCTTAGAAGTGAATCACTGGGTTCGGCCCACACCACACTCGAGAGGAGGGAATTACAGAACTGCACCAACCTCCATCCTCCTGCCTGGAACATGGATGTCATCGTTCGAGTCCTGCCAGCCATCTGGCCAGTGAGAGTGAGGGCCAGAGCCTAGGCATGGTGGCTCAGAAAACAGGAAGGAGACGCCTGAGTCCCTGGTGATTTCATCACATCATCATTGTCTCTTACTCAAAAAATAAAATCTTAAGTGTTAAAACTTCTCTTAACTTGGAGCCTCTTTCATATGCAGATGAGTCTAATCTTAGCTGATACACGGTAAGTTATTAGCACTGGCCTCAATTAAAGGCTCCAATTCTACCAGCATTTATTTCTTTTACAGATGGGACACCTAAACTCCGAGATGTAAAGTCATACACCCAACATCACTCAGCCAGACTGGCAGGGCTGAGACCCAAACTCCTAGTCTCCACATTTACCCAAGCTTGTTCTGAGTGTCCCCAAAGTACATTGAACACTCAAGGCTCTGTTTGGGATGTTCCTGGCAGCTGGGAAAGTTCTGATTCCCTCAGGCTATGTATTTGTACCAGAACATTCTCTGCTCTGTTTCGCTGCTTACCAAGTAAACAAGTAAAATAGAAAAGGAAAAATATTTTGGATGAATTGATGTTTGCAGTTCAAAAACTTTTGTCTTAGGCACACTCAAGCCAGTAGCCATGGAAACTCTCATTTCATTTCCTCAGCCTGACTCTTTGCACACCATTCCTTCTTTTGGAGCCCAGAAGTTAGCAGCAGCTATGGGTTAAATATGTTCTGTAGAGCAGCGAGGTGACATTTTTCAAAGGACCTTGGGACACACATCCGTGACCTAGAAATGATCATGTTTTCACTAGAGTTGCCTCAGGTGGCTTGTCTCTTTAGAAAAAGCCTTCCGTTCCACTTGCCAGAACTGTTAGCTAAGCCATTCAGGACAGAATCATCATAGCTGTCATGTTATACATTTTATGTTGCAGAAGACATGCTTTGGGTCCTTGCCGAGCCACATCCCTTGCTCCAAGAACAGCTACACGCAGCACCTGCTAAAGGGCTGAACCTAAGCCGCCATACTGGAACAATGTGGTACTGCTTCCATGGTCTCAGGTAGTTGGACCTCCACTGACCCAGAGGAAGCCAATGTATCAGATAAGAATCTTTCTCTTGGGGCCAGCCGAGTGGCATGTGGGTGAAGCATTTGCTTGGGAGTGCGAGCTCTGAGCAGCAGGGCCACTGGTTCGGATCCCACATGGGCCAGTGACAGTGCGCCCTCTACAGCTAAGATGGTGAACAACAGCTCGACCTGGAGCTGGGCTGCCATGAGTCGCCGGCAATGGCATAGGCTGCAGTGGGGCTGCCATAAGCTACCATGAATAGCTGGCAGCCAGCGTGAGCGGCCAGCAGCCAGCAAGAGCTGTGAGCTGCCGTGAGCCACCATGAGCAGCCGTCCATTGGCCAGCGACCAATCTGCTTCACCTAGGAAGAGCACAATGATCACAGTACCAACATGGGCCAGTGAAGCGACGTCCTCCACAACTAGACTGAAGAACCAAAGGACAGCAACTTGTCTGTTCCCCTTCCCCACCGAGTCCCCAATGCTGTTCCCTCCCCCAATTCCCTCCAATAAAATCTTTAAAAAAAAAAAAAAGAAAAAGAAAGAAAAAAAAGAAGAATCTTTCTCTTGAGTATTTGAAGGAAGGCAGAGACTGCCATTAATTGATGGTGGGAAGTTAAACTAAAAGGTCATGTGGCGTAAGGGCCAGAGCTGCCCTTTTTGGCTTTGTACATAATAAAAACAGGGAGGGGGTTGTCACTTCGAGGGGTAAAAAGTATAACTATTGCACTGTGTTGTACAGCTGAAACTAATTCTAAAAAATGTGTATTTCATAATAAAAAATAATTTAATAAAAAAAAAGAATCACCAAGATCAAACATTTACATATTCAAAAGATTACTGATATTTCAGAATATATGTAGGACAATTTGCAAGACAGTATTATTTGTAAATGTGATTTGAAAACATAAAAATAGCATTAGTAGAGGAATTTAAGTAATATTTAGATTTATTAAATCCTGAAATACTATGTACAAATATATGTATCTGTATGTGCACATGTGTATATTTCTTTAAATCAAAACTGAAGTCAAAGTGAAAAAAACAAACAAACAAACAAACAAAATAGTCTGCCAAGAAAAGTGACTGGCTCAGAAAGAGAAAACAACGAACTCACGTGGTCCCAGAGAGAGAGAGAGAGAGAGAGAGAGAGCGAGCAAGCAGCCACCATCATTTCTAACGGCTCCCCAGTTCCCAGCTCCAATGCCACAGGCCTCGAGGCCCGTTCACAGGGCCTAGAGTCGGAATGGCTTGCTCACCTTGCCACAAGGATGCACCTTCCCCTTATAAATCTTTCCCACCTACATTACCTACTCACTCTTTCCCAAATCCTGGAAGCTCAGTAGGCCAGGAAGGATTACCCTTGCTCTTCTTTTACGGGTAGGAAAACTGAGGCCCAGAGAGGGAGGGAACTTTTCCAAGATGACTCACCTAGCTAGCTAAAAGGGGCAGAACCTGAACTTGGGTCTTCTAACTCAGGGCCTGATGTTTTACCTACCACATTATGTGATCGAGAAAAACAGAAACTCAAGAGTTAATTTTAGGCGCCATTATTCTCTTGGGCACTCAAGGTCTCAGGAAGAAACAAGTAGATATGGATCCTTAATGGTAAGAAAAACAAGACAAATCATGAAGCCTATTTTAATTATTTTATTTTGTTTATTGGTTTTTCTCCCTTTAAACCATAGGCTGCTAACTCGAATGCCTACAGAGGCCAGGCAGGTAGAGAAAAAGAGGGTTAACAAACTAATGTGACAATTGGGAATGGTGGAGATTGGGGCAAACGGCAGTGCTCATGACCATGAAATTGAAAAGGTCAGTTGCTGTGTCAGCTCCAATCACGTGGGAATGCAGATCCCATATTACCAAATCTCAAGTTTTGAGGAAAGCTAGGAATCTAACTTATGTGCAATTTTCTAATTGTTAACACACATGTCAGCCAAACAAATTACAACTGCTGGCTAGGTACTGCCCTTGTACCACCAATCTGCCACTGCTGCTCTGGGCTGCAAGCACTGAGGACAAGACCATGTATTATTCATCTCTATAGCTCTAATACCAGGCACAGAGGACGCACTCAGGTGATTCGATTAATTAAATTAATTGAATAAAAACCATGTCTTTCTAGTTTCTATGCCTCCTCAGAGAGGTCTTCTCTCACAAATCATGGTTACCCTCTAATTTCCATTCTAGTTTTTCTATGAGAAAGACCCCTGCTTTTTAGCCAGGCATGTGGCTACCTGGAATAAAGAAAACACTTTCTTGGCCTCTCCTGCATCTAGGTGTGGCCATGTGACTAAGATCTGTCCCCAACGATGAAAACAGGGGTAATATGTGCAAGTTCCAGAAAGTATCTTCCAAGAAAGGGCCATGTCCTTCTCCTGTCCTGTCCTCCTTCGTGCTAGGATGCAGATGTGATGGCTGGAGCTGAAGCAGCCATGTAGGACCATGATGTGCAAGCCAGACACATACTGAGGATGGTGGAACAAGAGGACAAAAGGAGTTATGTCTTTAATGATTTGGGAGCTAGCTTAGCAACAATGGATTGTTTGATCTTGCATAAGGAAATATATATATATATATATATATATATATATATATGTACTTTTGCCTTGTTCAATCTATTGTTTGGGGGGGTTATAAAAGAACAAATCCTCTTATAAAGATTTTGTAGGGTGTCAGATGGGCACATGTCTTGTTAGGGACACCACTTCATGGATGGTGTAGATACCTGAACACTGCTCTGTACACCTGAAGTTGAAGCTGAATAATACTGTATGTCAACTATAATTGAATATACATATAGTCATGGGATATGGAGTATAGTATAGGGAATAGTCAATGGAATTATAACAGATATATATAATGTGAGCAGGGCAGCAGATTGGGGAGGGGGGTTATCACTTTGTGAGGGATGAAATATATAACTATTACATTGTTTTATACACCTGAAACTAATAATAATAAAAAAAGAACAAATTCTCATTCTCTACCCTGTCATCCTGCTTTATTGTTATTTAGCACTGAACATACCTAACATAATCACCTATATTAATTTGGTTTACTTATTAATTATTGTTGTTCCCTACGAGACTGTAAGCTCTATGAGAGTGGGGATTCTGTTTTACTTACAGTCGTTTCCCCAGTGTTTAGAAGAGTGCCTGGCATATGGCAGGTGCTCAAAAAATAATCAGTGAATATGGAAATGAAGTGGACTAGATTGGGTTAAAAGTGAAACTGAAGTAAATGATAGCCTAAACCTAATTTCGTATCAGCCACTATCAGCCAAATTTGCTCAGTTCTTTCAACAAATTACCCTCAAAGGTTTTGGTCAAATGCAAAGGAGAGGGAGGGAAATCCAGCAATCCAAAGGCCTTGTCCCAAATGTACAAAGATTATGGAAAAGGAAAAAAAGAAAATTCCCAAAACACATTTCCACTTCCAAAAGCAGCACTTTCACAACAGCTGCCCCGTTTTTACTCAGACAGCCAGATCCCGGTCCAGGCAGGGCGCCAGGGTGGACGTCGTATGAGAGCACGTGCTGCTGAGGGGAGCCACTCCGTGTATTGGGTTCAAGCCTGGCCTCCTGGATCCTAAGTCACATATTTTTTTTCATTGTTCAAGCCACATTCCAAAAGGTGAGTGCTGCCTCCCTCCCAGGAAGATAAGCCTCGACTCTCAAGCCCCCAAATAAGGCCTGGCCCAGCCAAGTGAAAGCCCGGGAGACTTGGCCCAGACCACCACAGAAGATGGCAGGCCCCAAGGCATTGCATGGCTCCTTCTCAAAGCAGTAGCAGCGATTTTCCTAATTAACAGAGCAAGTCTGCAGGGAGCTGCAGGACCCCAGAAGAGGTAGAAAGCCCTGTGAAAAAGACTCCAAACGCACAACACTGGCTCTAAGGCCCAGGCCTGAAGCTGGGGGCCAGAGCCTGGACCTTTCCTGAAAGAACATTTGGGGTGAAGCAGGGCAACCGGGGTCGGGGAACGAAAGGCTGTGTGCTAAAAATGCCATATTCTAGCCTCAAAATAAACACCTGGCAGAACACCTCCACATCTGGAGCACGTCACAAGACTCAATTACATTTGGTCAGGCCAAGTGCCCCACAGCTGTTACGGGGTAAAGGCAGATAATTAAAAACAGCAGTTTGCCATGTTGCAAAACTGGTCACTGCCGAACAAGTTGTGTGTTTGTCTTTGGAGCTCAAGTACCAGAAGGCAGTTATGTCTTTGAGGGGACAGGAAGGTGATTTCTCAAGACACCCAAATGAGAGGAAATAAGGATAAAAGGAACTAACTTATTAAGCACCTCCCCTGTGCCAGGCACCACGCGTGCATGTTTCCGTTTAATCCCCGTCACAATCCTATAAATAGAAAACTATTGTCCCCTTTCTCCGGACGAGTTGGAGGCTCAGTGCTGTGCCCGAGCCTCACAGCACAGCCAAGAGGCCCGGCCAACATTCAACCCAGGTCTGACTCCGGAGCTGCCCGCTTATCCTTGGACCACCAGCTCCCTGGTCTAGGCTTGAAAATGCAAATGCTGCCAGGTGCCGCCTAGGCCCAGGGGGAAGGAATGCCAACGAGCCCACAGACATGAGGAAAGTGCTGGCTCCCCCAAGTCATTTGCTAAAAGAGGACATTCTTTGAACACACAAACAGATACACACACACACAAGTATTTATTACACATCAATCATCTGGTCAAGAGGGGCCTCATGGCTTTGTGAGAATCAGCAAATGGCTCTGAGACCAAAACGTGAAGAGAGGCTTTGGAGGCGGGTACATCCCGGCGCATCTGTGTGAGAAGGGCAGGGCCAGGCAGGAGCTCTGGCATTCAGGCTCAAGGTGGCAGCCTGGTTGAAAAGGAGGATAATGCACGAGGCCATACACAGCAGCAGGGGGTGGGAAAGAAGGAACGTCCTCCTTACTCTGCTCCCCATCAGCCAGATCATGAGGCCTCGAACCCTGACCCTCCACAGTGGGTGGGGTCGGTGGTCTCCAAAAATATATGGCCACATCCAATCCCTGGAACCTGGAAATGCTGCCTCATTTGGGAAGAGGGTCTTTGCAGATATAATTACACTGAGTCTTGAGATGAGATCCTGGATTACCTGGGTGGGTCCGAGATCCAGTGACAACTCTCCTTGTAAGAAAAAGGCAAAGGGAGGTCTGAAACAGAGGGGAGGAGCAATGTGAAGAGGGGGCAGAGGTTGTGGCAAGGCAGCCACAAGGAATGCCAGCAGCCACCAGAAGCTAGAAGACGCACAGAGCAGACTGTCCCCTGGAGCCTTGGGAGGGCCTGCAGCTCTGATTTCAGACACGTTGATTTCCGACTTCTGGCCTCCACAACTGGAGGAGGCTGATTTTCTGTTGCTTTAAGGTACCCAGTTGTGGCAGCTGTTACATCAGCCCTAGGAAATTAATGGAACCCTCCGCAACGTTTCCACTCTGCCCCAGGGGGGCAGGATAACCACACATGTGCACATAAGCAAGTTGTGACCACCGTAAAATTTCCACGGTTTCCTTTTCTCCTGGTGTCATCCTGTGTCAGCTCTTGGGCCTCTGTTGGCTGGCAAGTCATGTAACTGCCTCCTGCCACCATGCTGCCAGCACCCACCAACAGGGCACAGCAGAGGCTGTGTCCCTTGGTGCTCCCAAAGCCACCAGCCCTGCGTCATGCTGCTGCTAATACTGCTGTCCCCATTAAAGCCCCCAATAAAGCTGCTAGTTCCCCACCTGCCATGCGGAGCCTCAGGAAAAACCAACAGGCCAGAAACACCTGACACCAGTCTTGACAGGATTCTCCCTCCCTGCGGGCACAAGGGGAACTAATAAATCCAAGGTAAGCCCCCACTCCTCTAAGATATCTGCATGTTAGCATTGAAAAAAAAGAGGGTGCCGTCCACTGTACACACATATGGGCTTCCTGTGATGTCAGAAGTGTGTTGTTTGCGCTTCTGAAATGTTCATCTCCATAAATAGACATTTGTCCCTATGTCTCAGATGAAGCAAAACAAAGTCTAACTGAATTTCATCTTGAGTCCACGATTTCTGCATCAAAGCAAATAATGAAAAGGGTCAGAGGAGCCACCCCTCCCCCCCCAGAGGAGGGCAGCCTTGGCCACAAGAGACTCAACCATGAGGATAGCCCCTCTGTCTTGGTCCATCCCCATCAGTCCTGGGGCCCAGGACTGTCCTCCATCATCAAGCAGCATGTTGCCTGAACATTGAATCTGATAATGACGAAAACCTGGCTGAGACTCTTTACAACTCTCTGTCCCTAGTAGCCCCAAATTTCCATCCCATTAACTTTAATAAAAATAGAAGGGTCAGGCCCAGAGATAAATTAGGTATCCCTAAGTTGGAAAGACCCTGAAAAGACATTACAGTGCTCCAGCTGAAGGCTCACTCTACTCACTGACGTCGGCCACTCAGCCAGAGCCCGGCGCTGCCCCCTGTCAAGTGGGAAAACTCCTCTCTCCTGCTCTCATGCCACGTTCTGTTGCATTGGTCTTCAAGGATATGGCCTCGGTCTCAGCATCACACAATTATTTTATTTTAACAGACTTATTAAAGTGTAATTGATATACAAAAAAAACACATGCTTAATGTACACAATTTGATAAGTTTGGACATATGCATACACCTGTGATGCCATCACCATATCAAGTTAATAAACATACCCATCACCTCCAAAAATTTCCTGTGTCCATGTGTGTGTGTGTGTGTGTATGTGTGTGTGTGTATGTGTGTGTTAAGTATGCTTACCATAAGATCTACCCTCTTAAATTGTTAAGTGTGTAGTACTCATCACCTAGAAGTGCTATCTTGTAAAGCAGAGTTCCAAAACACACTCATCTTGCATAACTGAAACTTTATACCCATGAGCAACAACTCACAACTTCCTCCTCCCCTCTGCCCCCGGCAACCACCATTCTATTCTCTTTGACTCATTTCAGACACCTCATATAAGTGGAATCATGCAGTATTTGTCCTTCTGTGACTGGCTTGTTTCACTTAGCATAATGTCCTCCAGGTTCATCCAAGTTGTCGCACATGGTAGGATTTCCCTCATTTTTAAGGCAGATAAATATCCCATTGTATGTATACACCACACTTTCTTTATCCATTCATCTTGCCATGGACATCTGGGTTGCTTCTACCTCTTGGCTATCGTGAATGATGCTGCACTGAACATGAGTGTACAGATATCTCTTTGAGGCCCTAATTTCAACATAAAATGATTTTGGACCAAAGGAAAAAAAAAGAACTATTTGTATACACAGCACCCTCACCTCTCACGATGAAGACCAGAATCCACAAGGGCTGAAGCAGAAGAGGAATCTACAGGAAAGCAGGATTCAAGCTGCCCCTGCCCTCGAGGCCTGGCTCAAGGTTCTGGGCCTGACTCCTTCTTTCCTCAGATGAACTTTTCACAGGGAGCTCCATGGTGGATGATGACAATAAATGAGGAAAATAGATTACTGTTGGACACACCCCACCAGCTCTCTATCCAGGTCTGAATCCAGCAGGGCAAGGTTTAAAGTGGGTTATTTGCTACACAAGTTCTGAATAGTCCCATACAGTCTCTACATAAAAACATCCTCAATTCTGAGAGCCCCTTTCTTCTAACTAAAGGTAATAAGAGGTTGTATTTATTAAGCACCTATTACATGCCATCCGTGTCACAGACATTACCTCATTGTGTCATTACTAGCCTTGTAGGATAGGTTTTATTATTCCTATTTTACCCACTTCTGCTGTGACCCATCCTCTCACTGGGGATAAGATTGCAGGCAGCCTGAAACAGAACATGAAAAATATTACGGCTGATAAACATTAGCTGCTGCAACAAGTCCTGGGCAGGCTGTGTCACAGGCTGAAAGTTTTCATTCTTTCTCAAAACACGAAGCCCACAAATTAGAGGGCACCCCGTCCTGACCATCACGTCAGCATCTGCTCTCCTGGACTCTTTTCTTTAATAACCAAACTATTTTTCCTGAGGAGAGGACATTTTGAATCCTGCACAAAAGCTGAGTCTGGCATGTTCTATGTGCATTTAAGACTCAGCAATCCAGTGACTGATGGGGTGGGAAGGGGGTGTGGAGGATGATAAGTGAGAACTCACTGACGTTGATGAAAGTTTCACAGGGCTTCACAGAAAGAGCTCCACCGAAATATAAGACTTGTGGTTCTGGGTGTTTGTTTTAACGTTTGATGCATTCCAGTTAGGACAGAAAGTCAAAAGAGACTATTGTTCCCGCTGTAACAATAAGACCAAGCTAAGTATACTACAAAATCATAGTTCTTAGAAACCCATTAGAGAGGTAATGACATAAAGAAACCAAACGAACTAAACTCCAGAAAGTGGCAAACTCTTCCTGGGGGAGAAATGAAAGATCCATAATAGACAGAAAAAAGAGAAATCAGCTGACCTTGTAAGGAACTGTTAACATCTAGGTGTAGGTTGCAGTAGTGGATCAGAATTCCAAGGGTCCCAGTCACAAGCTAAGTCTGACCCCACAAACCAAGTTTTGGCCACAGGTCTTCACCAAGTGCATGGGGATGCTATTCCAAAGACTTGGAGCAGGACAGGAGAGCTGAGAGAGCTCCCTCTAAAACGTGGAGACTTGCCTAGGCCAAGGTAGGGACCTACTGGCAGCTAAGGGTAGGAACAGGAGAAGTGAGGAGACTGCCTCTGAGCCACTACAGGACTTCACAGAGTGCTCAGCAGTGGGCATCCAAGAAATGGGGACAAGCAAAGAGCTGAGAGAACCCCCTCCCACACCCTCTAGGCCTTCACCCAGTGCACGCCTGTGGAGATTCAAACACCGAGGGCAGGGCAGCAGAATCTCTCAAAGAGCAGAGGCCAACAGCAGAAGAGATGAGGGAATACATATTAAAGGCAACAAGTAAAATAAAATGATTACCTATAATACACGTTTCTTTTAAAAAAAACTACTAAGACAAAAACAACAACAATGTATTATGGGGTTTATAGCATAGTTAAAACTAAAGTATATGATAACCAAAGAACAAAGGTTGAGAAAGGGTAAGTCTGACCCAACAAACTGCATTATATTGTGAAGTTCTTATATTGTTTGTGAAGAAGCATAATATTATTTGAAGTTAGACTGTTATAAGATAAAGATGAATGCTGTACCATCCAGAGCAGGAGTTCTCCATCAGGTGCAATGTTGTCCCTCCCCGCTCCCCCAACCGGGGGGGCATCTGGCAATGTTTGGAGATATTCTTGGTTGTCACAACTAGAGGGAGGGGGTGCTACTGGCATCTAGTGAGTAGAGACCAGGAATCCTGCTCGATATCCTACAATGTACAGGGCAGCCCGCACAAAGATTTATATGGCAATAGTCCCACAGTTGAAAACTTCTGCTCTGAAGCAATCACCAAAAAAAGTAACACAAAGAGATATAGTGAAAAGATGATAGTAGCAACAAAATGAAATGCTTAAAAAACACTCAATTCACCGAAAAGAAATAAGGAAAAACAAAAGGGCACATAAAAAATAACTAGCAATTGGGCCGGCCGAGCGGTGCGTTGGTTAAGAGTTGGCTGGGGACGCCAGCGGGCCCCGGTTCGGATCCCACACATGAGGGCCAGTGACACTGCCCTCTACAGCTAAGATGCTGAACAACAGCTCAACCTGGAGCTGGGCTGCCAGGAGTCGC
>NW_017731374.1:2462390-2464505 GCF_001890085.2 Hipposideros armiger
AGACTATACATTCTTTTTACGTGTATAAGAAATATTCACCAGCATTGACCATATGCTGGACCATAAAATAAATCTCAGTGAATTACAAAGGACTGAAATCATACAGAGTATGTTCTCTGGCCACATCTGCATTAAATAAGAACTCAATAAGACGTCTAGAAAATTCTCCAAATATTTGGAAATTAAGCAGTGTCGCTCTAAATAACTTTTTAAAAATCACATGAAAATCAGAAAATATTTTAAACTAAATGATAATAAAAACATGATGTTATCAAGTGTGTGGAATGCAGTTAAAGTATGAAAATAGATTTAGATGCCTATATTAGAAAGGAGGTAAGGTATAAATCAATAATCTAATCTTGAACATAAAGAAAACTAGAAAAACAAGATAAGGTCAAACTAATAGGTAGAATGAAATAAAAAATAAGAGAATCGATGAAACAGAAAATGGACAAAAAATAGAGAAACTTAAAAGTCAGAAGTTGGTTTCTGATAACTTTGTGCTAATAATTTGGAAAACTAAGATAAATGGACAAATTTATTTAAAAAAAAACAACACTTCACCAAAACTAAACAAGAAGAATTAGGAAATTAAATTCCCCCATATCCGTTTTTTTTTAATTCAATCCATAATTTTAAAATATTTTCAACAAGGAAAACTCCAGGTCCAGATAGCTTCATCAGTGAATTATATCAACTATTTAAGGAGACATAATACCAAATTCATACAAACTATTTTAGAAAACAGAATAGAGCAAAATAGTTTTCAACTCATTCTTCAAGGCCAGCATTATCTGGTATCAAAACCAGACAAAACATAACAAGAAAATGAAATTACTCATAATCATACATGTAAAAATCCTTAACAAGATACCAACAATATGTAATTCAAGTATATATAGAAAGGATAACACATCACAACTATGTGAGGTTTATCCCAGAAAGGCTTGGATTAACATTAGTGATTCAATCAATTAAATTAATTCACCACTTTCACATAATAAGAGAGAAAAATAATGTGATGAGAAATAGATAAGTATTTGACAAATTCCACACCAATTCATTATGGGAAAAAAAATAAATAAATAGAAGTGAGGAAAAATGAAACATCCTCAATCTGATCAAGAGAATCTGCAAAAAACTTACCGTTAACATAATATTAAATGATGAAACTTTGTGTTCTGTAAGATCAAAAATAAGGCAAAGACGTCCGTTCCCACCACTGTCATTCAACATTTTATTGGAGATTCTAGTTAGTACAATAAGGCAAGAAAAAGAAATAAAAGGCATACAGATTGGAAAGAAAGTAGTAAAACTGTAGTCATACAGAGGAGAATCAGTAGGTGTGTAGAAAACCCTATGTATCTAAAACATATATTAAGCCTATTTGATAATTATTCAGAATTTCAAAATCAATATGTAAAAATTAGTTATATTTTCATGTATTAGATACAAAAAATTAAAAATTAAATTCTAAAAACCAATGCCATTTACAATAACAATTTTTAAAAATCAAATATCTAGGAAAGAATCTAATGAAAAATGTGCACCTCCACATTGAAAGGTATAAAGAACTACTTAGAACAACTAAAGACTTAAATATGTTGAGATAAACATCAGTCTCATGGATTCAAAAAAGCAATAGTATTAGGTATCTATACCTCCAAATAGATCTATAAATATAAAGATATCCCAATCAAATCCTGACAAGTTGATTCTAAAATGTATATGGAAGGCAAAAGTCCTAGAATAGCCAAAACAATGTAGAAAAACAAAAGCAATGTTGGAAGATTTACACTATCTGATTTCAAGGCTCACTAAAAAGCTACTGTAATCAAAGCAATGTGATATTGACATTAGATAAGCAAATAGATAAATGGAGCAAAATAAGAGTTCAGAAATAGACCCACACATATAGTATCAATTGATTTTTTTACCAAATCAATTCAATGAGAAAAGTTTTTTCCACAAATGGTGCTGACACACTGGCTATCCATATGGGGGGAAAATGAATATATAAGGAACCCTTACAAAATAACGATAAAAAACAAACAAACAACCCAATTTAAATGGGCAAAAGCTTAAATAAATATTTCACAAAAGTAAATATACAAA
>NW_017731374.1:2466124-2468253 GCF_001890085.2 Hipposideros armiger
AATAAATTGTGGTACATCCAAACAGTAGAATATTATTCAGTGCTAAAAAGAAATGAGCTATGGAGCCATGAAAATACATGGAGGAACCTTAAAAGTATATTATTAGTGAATGAAGACAATCTGAAAGGCTGCATACTCTATGATTCCAATATATGACATTTTGGAGAGAATAAAAAGATTAGGGGTTACCGGGGATGGGGTGGGAGAGAGATGAAGAGGCAAAGTACAGAGGATTTTTATGGCAGTGAAAATACTTTGGATGATAGAATAATGATGGATATATGTCATTATACATTTGTCCAAACCCATAGAATGTCCAACATCAACAGCAAATCCTAAGGTAAACTATGGATTCTATGATGCATCAATGTAGGTTCATCCTTGGGGGCAAAAATGTACCCTTCTGTTCTTTCGGGTTTCTATGGAGGCTTCATTACATAGGCATGATTGATGAAATCACTGGCCATTGGCAATCTATTCAACCTCCAGCCCCTCTCTGCTCCCTATAGGTAGGGGGGCGGGACTGAAAGTTCCAACCCTCTCATCACAGGGTGGGTTCTCATAGCAATCAGCCCCCATCCTTAGGTGCTTTCCAAAGGTAACCTCATTAACATAAACTCAGGTGTGGTTGAAAAGGGGTTTGTTATGAATATCAAGACACCTTTATTGCTCTTATCACTTAGGTAATTCCAAGAGTTTTAGGAGTTATATGACAGAATGGGCGGGCACAAGGACCAAATATATATTCCTTATTATAAATGACAATATCACAGGGGACTTTAGGAGTTCACAAACTCCCTGAAATTGTATGCAGAATACTGTGTGTGTGTGTGTGTGTGTGTGCATGTGTGTGTTTGTGAGTGTTGCTTGGGTTGGAGAGGGTATGTGGTATCCTTGGCTTTCATCAGATTTCCAAAGAGGCTTGTGACCTTTTTGAAAGGTTTAGAATAAATAACCCAGTCTCCATAATCTCACCCGTGGAAGTTTCTCATGACTTCAACCCTTTCCTATATTCCAGTGACCCTCATGCTATGTAGTCTTGGATAAGTTACAGAACCTCACTAAGGTCTTCATCCCTAAAATGAGAGTTAATAAAATCTATCACAGGATTGTTGTGAGGACTGAATGACAGAATTACATAAGGAACGAAACATACACCTGTTCTGCAATAAACCAAGGGTCAGCTAACTTTTTCTGTAAAGGACCAGATAGCCCACACCATTCCTGGAAGAAACATTCTTTCATGCCTTTACCTTCTGCCACTTAACACCTCTGACTCCAAAATCCCTCTTCCCTTCTCACTCCCAGGATTTCTAACTGCCTGCAGGGAAATTTCACTTGAACGTACTTTGAAACCCAACACATCAAGAATGGAAACAATCATTTATCTCACCAAATCTAACAGGCCGACCCGCTTGACATTCCCCAGGCATGTCAGAATCCCCATGCTTTTCTGCTTCTTAGGCAATTCCCTCAGCTTCCCTTCCACCACCCACCGCTCAAGCAGCTGTTGAACTCTTACTTATCCTTCAAGGCCCAGGTCAACTACCAGCGCTTCTCAATGATGTCTCCCAACTTGCACCTCACCACCAGCAGCAGCAACCTTGGGGGGTGGATTGTGCCTTTTGCACATGTGTGTTGTACATCCCTCTATGGTATGTGTTATTGTTATTTGTACATATATCAACCTGCACCACTGGAACACGAGCTTTTTGAGGGCTAAATTTTTTAAAGTCAATATTAATGCAGAAATTAATCCAAATTAATGAAAACTTAATATGACAGGGCCAGTATGACAGATAGGAAATTGAGATAAGTCATGCCAAGTTCTAGGTCAGATCCTGTTTTTATATAAAATTGTATCATGCATTTTTTGCACTAATGTTAAATGTTTAAATATTGCATTAAAATATTATTTACCGGGCCGGCTGAGTGGCGTGTTGGTTAAGAGCTGGCTTGGGACGCCAGAGGGCCCCGATTCGGATCCCACATATGAGGGCAAGTGACACTGCCCTCCACAGCTAAGATGCTGAACAACAGCTCAACGTGGAGCTGGGTTGCCGTGAGTCACCGGCGTCGGCGTAGGCTGCAGCTCCTGCTGCAGTGGGTTGCCATGGGCTACCATGTGT
>NW_017731374.1:2468474-2470991 GCF_001890085.2 Hipposideros armiger
TGTCTGTTTCCCTTCCCCCAATTCCCCAGTGCTGCTCCCATCCCGCAATTCCCCAATAAAAATCTTAAAAAAAAAAAAAAAAATATATATATATATATATATATAATTTACCTTGATTACTGAGTTCATTTGGTAACCCTTTCAATTTGCACCCAAGGTGAGTGCCTCACTGTCCTCACCCCTGTCCTGGCCCTGAATTAATAACCAGCAGCTCTGGGATTCAAATCTGGGTTTCTCTGATTCCAAACAGACAGTATTCAACCTGCCAGGGAGTTCACAGTCTGATGGCAGATAATGACACGTAGGTGGACAGTTACAACGGAAGTGACATCTACCGCCACAGGTGTGACTACAGAACAGTGTGCAGAACAGTGAGGAGTAACCTGGCCTGGGCCCATCAGGGAAGAATCCACAAAAGAGAAAAGGCTTGAACTTAAAGGATTCCCCTGATATGGATCACCCCACTCTCCTGAGAAGACAGCAGCAACTACAGGAAATTTTGGACAATTTTTCATCTCTCTGCCAACTATATTATAACGATCGTTTACCTTGTGTTTCCCATTAGATTCTGAGCTCCTTAGGGACAAGGCTGAGAGACACGTTGCAGATGGTCAGTACGTAGGGGTGGAATGTATGAGTGAGGGGCCAGTGAATGAAGGGCACTGCCTGTAACACTGCAGCCTCCCTGTTCAGTGCACCCTGATGGAGCAGCAAGCCCCCAGAAACCAGGGCACTGCACGGGGACGTCTGTGGACAGGCAACAGAGGCAGCCACACCGACCTCTCTCCGGAGAGGCGTTCTGATAGACTGTCGGACCCCCGGGGCCTTGCCTGGGGGCCAGGGTGCCTGAGCAAGTGCGCACACGTCGGCCCACACAACGCTGCCTTTGAGCAGTGGCTGGAATGTGCCTCTGGATGGTATGTGCTGTGAAGAGTGTCCACTGGGCAGGCAGATGGCACTGGCCTGGGAGAAGCCTCGTTCTGTGTCCACAGCAATAAAAATACCATCCGCAGCCACACTGGGCAGGGCTGGAGACACACCAAGGGAGGAGGTGGCACTGGAAGGTGACTAAGAAGCCACTGTCAGATCAGACCACAGCAGGGGACAAATGCAGGAACCCCCACCCCTTCCTTGAAGAAGGCAGCCCAGTTCTGAAGAGAGTCTCGTGCTCCCTCAATAAACGTGTCATGTAACTAGCTCCCTTTCCTCATCTATTAAATGGTTACGAGGATTCAAAGAGTTAGGTATAAAAAGGCCTCCCCCAGTGCTTCCCACACTGTAGGTGCCCAATAAATGTTAGTTCTCGTCTCAGTCTGCCTTCTCAACCAGATAGAGAAAATATGGCCCCAATCTAATAATCACTGGGGTTTCATCAGAGCTGAAAGTGAAGGCTACATGGAAAAATGGGACAAACGCCACTTGTGCTTCTCCTTAGTGGAGTCCCAGGAGAAGATCCAGCCTTGCCACGGATTCACTGCCACCTTCTGAGGTGACAAGACCTCTCGACTCTGTTTCTTCACCCGTGCAGTGAGGACAACACTAGTGCTGAGGACTGACAGCTCTTTGAAAAGCACAAAATTCATTGCAAGTTGCTCTTTCATTTATTGGTGGGGTCCACTCTTTCAAGCCTCCTGTGGGCCAGGGGCTGTGTGTCCATAGCTTGTGTGGTACCCCAAGGATTCTGTGAGGCAGCCACTGAGCTCAAAGAGGTAACGTGATGTTTAAGGTACCAAAGGTAATGAGGGGCAGAGCTAGACTGGAAGCCCGGATGTTATCTGGCTTGGAAACCTCAGTTTAGTCCATGACTAGAAGTAACTCACATGTTGAACAAGGAGGCAAGTTCTGTTTGCTTAACAGTAAAAAGCCATGAATTTGTGAAGCCCTGCCCCAGTGAGTCACAGAGCAGGTGATATTTGCACTTGATCTTTGCAGGAGATGCTGTTGGTGCCCCTCCTGGCCCAGCAACTCTTCACTTGGTTCACATGCCCTTTTTCCCCAGAAGCTCTGTTAGCTGCTAAGGGCTCACAGCTGCACCTCGTTCCAGAGAATTTCCTGCACAAACAGAAGCCACCTGGTGGCCTGACAGGAGCAACCCTCAGTCAATGCCTGACAGATTCAAGGTAGAAAAGGCCTGCCCCCTACCCCTTCCTCTATCCCCTGCCCGAGCCCCCTGTCCCCTGCCCCTTCCTGCTCCACAGCTCCCTGTGGGATTGGGCAGAGGCAAGACTTCCGCTGAAAGCTGCTTCTTGATTGGCTTCTTGCCTGCCTTCTTGTTGCCCTTGCCTCCTTACAGGTTTGCTTCCTGAGAGATCCCCTCATAACACATATGCAAAACTATCCCCATCTCAGACTCTGCTCAAGGAACCTGACTCAAGACAGTCTCAGGGATGACTGGGGATGTTCTAATTAAGAAAAAAGGGAAGGACATTTCAGTAAAAGGAAGTGTCTTCAACAAAAAACTATTAAGCCCTTGCTTTGTGTTAGACACAGTAGTATGGAGAGAGGGAGAGGAGGGAG
>NW_017731374.1:2471065-2480305 GCF_001890085.2 Hipposideros armiger
AGGGAGGGAGGGAGGGAGGGAGAGAGAGAGAGAGAGAGAAAGCAATCACAAATGCTCCCAGCTTCAAGGGGAAAGAGGGGCTCAGAGTGTGTCAGAACAGAGGGGTTATGTGAGAAGTGTCATCGGGATTGCACATGAGGAAGATGCCCTTTGTCCTAGCAGAACCATGAGAAATAACTGGATTGAAAGAGACGGAGACTAAAGCAGGGAAATTGGATGTAAGATGGTGTTATCCTCCAAGACTGAATCACAGTTAGGACACATGTTGGAATGGGAAGGAGCACAATGTTAGAGAAAAGCCAAGTGGTACCTAAGATGTGACACTTGTCCGTAACACTTTTCAAACATGAATGTAATCTGCTCCTGATGTCTTTCCCTCTCTCCGCTGAGTGTTTCTTCCAGGGCTCAGCGAAACAAATAATCCTAAATCCAATTCAACTGGGAGCCCCCTGAGTGCATGGCCCTGTGTTGGGCACCAGTCCCTGCCCTCAAGGCACCCACAGTCTGGTGGATGAGACCATAGGACAGCTGCCTCGAGGATTCAGTAACAAGCCAGCAATAACCCTCTCCTTTTAATGTCAGGCCTGCCCTGGCCCCTTACTAATATTTCTCATGGAATCCAATGTGCCCTGATGAATCGTTTAATTTGGGCAAGACCCGAGAGTCCTGATAATCCAGTGTTTTCATAAAGGCTGCTGCAGTTTGAAAAGACCACGGGCCCCAACATCAGAAAGACCTGGGGTCAAATCTCAGCGCGGCCCCTTGTTGGCTCTTTGCCCAAGGCATATACTTCAGCCTCCCGGAGCCTCAGTTTCTCACCGGAAAATGGAGAACTATAATATATATCTTTAAAAGTGTTCGAGGGAATTCGATAGGATAAGAGAAACAAAGGGCTTAGGACAGTGCCCGGTAGATGCTCAACCTGTGGTAGGAATTTTACTACCATTATTTAAATCCTTCTTCAGTCATTTCCAAACGTGGACCTGGCCTTTCAGCTCCTGATTTGCCGATCCCTGTGTTCCTTAAAGGGCTACTGTTGAAAACAGATGTCATCATGCCCCGTAAGAGCAGGTATGTTGTTTCAGGACAATTACTGGCTCAGGCGGGTCAAGTGGCATCTGAAAAATGCATAGGAAACAGGTATTCCTGGCACAAGACTCTGAGAAGTGAGCTTTTGTTCCCTCCACCACTTTACTTTCAAAGCAAGGAGGTGACATCTGTCCATGTTTCACATGCCTGGGATGCCAGAGGGACACCGTCAATGGGTGGGGTCCCACAATGGAAGTGCCCAGTGTCTCAGCTGCACCCAAAGGCCAGGAACTTGGGGGATATGAGGGCCATCACCTCCCCATTACCCTGCAGTGTGCCTCCAGGCCTGCTGCCAGGAGAGACAGAAGCTGAGAAGGCCATTACTGCAGCCCCCTCCTCCCATCAGGGTTCTCAAATCTGAGGACTCAGCGTCTCTGCCAGCTTATCTCTAAGAGAATGGAATCCGAAATCTTAGATGGGTCATCCCATCTGCCCCAGATGATCCTTGGGATTGCTTTCACCACCATTTACAGAACAGGCCACATGATGAAGTAGTGAGATCCCCATTGAAGGGGGAACGCAAATACTTCCCGGCATATTATTGAGAAGAGGATCACATTCTGAGAAAGAATCTCTTTCTTCTCTAAGACCTGAGACTTTAGGACCTCCTGACACTGTGTGAGGCAAATCACAGAAGGAATGAGAGACACACACGGGTGCAGGCCCAATCTTACGTTCCACTGACCGTCACTCCAGCAAGCTTGTCTTCAATACCACAGGGCAGGGTAGTTTGAGGCAAACATTTGATGCAGGGTAGGTTGCTGAAAAAAACTTCACATTCAGAAAACAAGCTCCCACTCCCAAACGTTTGCTCCTACCTGGCAGGAACACCCAGATGGCTGCAAGGTGATATCAGGTGGCAAAAGAGTGGGAGCTGAGAGTCATGGGCCTTTTCCTGGTCTCGGCTCTGACCAGGGCTGTGTGACCTTAGCCTGTCTCTAGCCCTCTCTGGGCATCAGTTTCCTCTGCCATAAAATAAAACAACTGGACTAGATTACTTTAACCCAAACTTCCATCACATGAGCCCATCTTCACTGTTTTCCATGTCAGCATACACATTATGATTTTTGTCATATCCACAAATCATCTGCACTGTTTATATAACATATTTGGTTAAAATGGCTTTGCTTCCTTACTTTTTTCTTCCTTGAAGCTGATTTTAAAAGGAAACTTGATAGAATTACCATGAATGGAAACCACAATCACTTGCCAGAACAGAAGGCAGCCATAAAAGTAAATACAATGAAAACAGAACAATGCTTTTAATTATCTCTGGGCAATGCTGCCTGTTGAGGACTGGCTCCCTGAGGTCCGCTCTCTGTTTCTGAAGCAAGGAGATCAGTAAGTGGTAAAGAGGTATTAGGACCTTCCAGCACCCCTTTGAGAATTTCCCCAGATCAAAAAGATTGAAAAGAGAAAAAAGATCCAAAGAGAACTTAAAAAGAGAATAGCTTCTCACTATACGACTCAATATCTCAATAAATCCTATGGTTTAGAAAACAATTGATCGTTTCTAAGGCCTTCTCCCACACTGATATTCCATTTGGGCCCAACTGTGGAGAAATTAATTCACAATTAATGAAATATTTGAGTTACAGACTATTCTGAGGGACACAACTTTCAATATCCAAACAAAAATGTTGTTAGAAAGTTTTCTAATTAGAAGGACTTTGAATTAATGAGATAGAAATGATTTGTGATTTGCCTAGTCATCATTTATTTCAAATAAACTCTTCCAAATGATTTGGCAGTGCCTAAAAAATCATTCAGCTTCCTGAGAGTAATTTAAAAATACCACTCCCCAAAATCTTGTTTACACTATCAATTTGCTTAATAAAGCATTTTGTCAGGCAGTACATAAAGACAAATTTAATCAGAGCTATGTCATCAAATTAACACAACTTCCAAATTAGTGAAGTACAGATGAATCATGATATCAGAGCGATTACAAAAACAAAATGCCAATGGATGTTTTGGCTATACGTTCACTATGATGAATTTGTTGGATTCACACTGCAAAGCTTTCATTTTAGAACTCTCCAAGGCACTTATTTCCTTGGAATCATTTAAATGTAATAATACTTTTATATCTGTCTTACTTAGACAGATATAAAATGAGGGAGGGCCAAGCTTCTCAAATATATCTTAATTATCTTAGAATAATTGATTATGTCTAGCCTCTGGACTGTGGCAGGATATTCACTAACATTCGTTTTTTTTCTTTGCTAAGTTTTTGCCTTTTTGCTTTTACTAATTCTTTATGTGATCTTGGGCAAGTTTCCTTCTCTTTCTGGAATTAATTTCCCATATTTAAAAAAGGAAGGGGAGGGTGTTGGACTAGAGCAGGAGTCAGCAAACTTTTCTGTAAATGGCCAGATAATAAATATTTTCAGCTTTATACACCATATGGTCTCTGTTGCAACTACTCAAGTCAGTCTTTGTAGCAAGAAAACAGCCACAGGCAATCCGTAAAAAATGTGCATGGCTGTGTCCCAATAAAACTTTATTTACAAAAACAGGTGGTGGGCCGAATTTGGCTACACACTAGAGGATCTCTAACTTCTAGTCCTGGTATTGTCTTTATCTTGAAGGGAAGGAAGTTGCCCAAAGTCTATCATTTGATAAAGCCAGGCATGAACCCTGGTCCTCTGAATTTTAAGTTCAGGGAGCATTCCTCTTTAGCAACCTGTCTAATCAATCAAGAAACCTGTAGCTAAAAGACAAAGCATCAAGTGCCCTCATACAGAATGGGAAGGATTTCTGTCACTGATTCAGGCATAATTACTTTAAAATTACTTTAGCAGTGTGTTATTGGTTCCATGATTAAGGCAGCATTAAGTTTTCCCCACTGCCAAGAAATGTTATCAGACAGGAGAAGAAAAATTCAAGAAGACTGGGTGGGAGCAAGGGAGTTGATGTGGAAAGTCATCGAAGTCCCACAGTGAAACGGAAACTATTTCTTCCTCACCTCACATGTGCACAGCATCATATGGTTTATAGCAAAGCACTTTCATATCTGCTATTTCATTTCATCTTCACGACATCTTCTTTGTGAGGTGGGATTCGATGCCCTAAGTTTATGGCTAAGGAAGTTGAATCTCTGAGGAACTACAGTCCCTTAGTAAGCGACGGCAAAGGCAGGAAACAACAGTCTACGCTGTACCTGCCATTCATTGATTCATTCATTCAGACACCAAATATGTGCCAGGCAATTGACAAGGCCGGGGACAGGCAGTTACGAAAAAGCAATACTGTCCCTCCCCTCCTGGAGCTTCAAGTCCAGTAGGGGTGAGAGACAATGAACAGAAAAAGAAACAGTTAACTATGGAAGTCATTGTGAACAGGGATAAAAAGAAGACAAACATGGCTAGCGATCAAGGACTGAGGGCGGGGAACTTCCTCAGGTACTGGGGTCAGGAGAGGCCTCTGAGGAACAGAGCTTGTAGCTGAGCCTGGAAGGATTAGAGAGGCCGTGTAAAGAGAACTCAGGTGGCTTAAGGGACTGAAAAAAAGAGCGTGGGACTTGAAATCAAACAGCTGGAGTCCAAGGAATTACTGCCTAACTGTGAGGTGAACTCCATTCATTCCTTGAGAGGCAGCCTGGCAGAATACAAAAAAAAAAAAAAACAAGAGCCTAAGAATTAGGTCCAGGGTCAAAAACCTGCTCTGGCCACGGAAACCAAACCTCTCTGGACCTCAGTTTTCTCATCTGCAATGGGGCTGATGTTGCCCCCACTGGTGAAGGTCTTTTGAAGATTAAGTGAGATGGTAGTGCGAAAATGCCTAGCACAGTGCCTGGCTCGTTAACAGGTATTCAATAAACAGTGGTTCTTAACACAATTTCTTTTGAGGTTCTACAGATACTAAGATGCTATTCAATTAATTGTTCAAGCATCTCTAGGGAGGTTCACAGCAGCACGTTTATGGGGACGGTTAGAAAGGAAACTAGAAAGGTGGAAAAACTGATATAATTCATTGAACTGCAATGTCTCTATGAAGCCTAACTTTTGTGTTATCTGAGGGAAAATGCTTTCTATTCTGTTCTGTCTGTTCTGTTCTACTCTACCCTAACCTACCTACTCACCGTACCTATCCTATCCTATTCCTTAAAATCTGGAGTCCGTAAAATGCCACACGCTACACCAAGTGTTTTCTATCCTTAAGCAGAAACAGCCTCATCAGCCAAAATTATGGATTTTGAATCAGGCTGATTTGTGTTTGAATTTGGACTTGGCCAGATCCCATTTCTTTGACCTCCAAGCTAGTCATTTCTCAAGTCTCTGAGCCTTAGAGTCCTTGCTTGTAGAATGGGTAAAATAACACAGGAACCACTGGGCGAGAAGGTGCTTGGCTTCCTTGTCTGACTGGGGTCATCTGATGGGGACCGGGAAGGATGGATGGAGACTGCGATAGGCAGATGGACCCGGGAGCCTTCGGGACAGGGAGCTCTCCTTGCCAAGCCAGATGGCAGCTGTATTCAGTGTGAATAGAACTGTGGCCCCTCCACCAGGAATCTCGGCCTCTGAGGTACCAGGACCTGTGGAGCAGAACTGGGTCTCTGATATTTCCTCAGAATGATCGTGAGGGGTCAGGTAAATTGTAGCCTGTGGAATCACCCAGACCTGAGTTCTAAACCTGACCCCTCTATTTATGATCACTGTGACCTTGAGCAAGGGCATAATTTTTCTCCATCTGTAAAACAGGACTGTGAGAATAATGAAAGTACTTGCTTAATACAACACGGGCAGAGAACGGACACAGAGTTACAATTTTTAAAAGTCCCCTTTTATCTTTCCAGTCCTCACAACAATCCATGCTTATTGAGCACTTGCTGGACACTAGGCACTGTGCTTAATGCTTCACAGGACAGCCTCATTAAACTTCTCTACAATCCACAAGTATCTATGAGATAGGTACCATTATTATCATCTTGGTTTTCAGGCAAGGTAACTTAAGATCAGCGGTTCTCAACCTGTGGGTCGCGACCCCTTTGAGGGTCAAACAACCCTTTCACAGGGGTCGCCTAAGACCATCGGAAAACAAAAAGATATTTACATTATGATTCATAACAGTAGCAAAATTACAGTTGTAGAGTGGCAACGAAAATAATTTTACGGTTGGGGGTCACCACAACATGAGGAACTGTATTAAGGGGTCACAGCATTAGGAAGGTTGAGAACCACTGCATGAGATGGTTCAGTAACTTGCTCCTGGCCTTAAATCCAGTAAAAAGAGGAGAGCAGCCTGAGCCCCAACAGCCTGACCACATCCCCGAAAGGCGTTGGTAATTCTATCCTGCAGACAATGGGCCTGGGGCTCCAAGGTGTGGGACGTCACAGAGGAAGTGAATCCTTACCTAGACGCCCCTCTGCAACCATCCGGGACCGCCTGGGAAAGCTGGATACCACTGCTACTCAAAGTGGGGTCCCCTTGCAGTGGCACCAGTGCCACCTGGGTGCTGATTAGAAATCACATTCTTAGGTCGTACCCAGATTCACTGAGTCAGAACCTCTGGGCTCAGAGCCCAGGAATTTGCCTTGACAAGTTCTCCAGGGGATTCTGGTGCCCACCAAGCACAGACTCTCTGCTGTATAGAGTACCTCTGTGCAATCTGTGGCAGCCCACACTACCAGCCAGCCGGAGGCTGGGGAAAATTAGACACGGAAAAGGAATGCATCGTCCTCCAAGGATACACAGGCCCTCGCGCAACAGGGGATTCAACCCAGAAAGCTTCACTTCATTCCACAGTGAGGAATTCAACCATCCTCCACAATGAGAAGGGATAGAGGCTGAAACTGAAACAGGCAAATTAACAGAATGTTCTACGGCAAAGCCAATTCTGCCTTGGGAACCTTTGGGCCTTATTTTGCTCTGTCTCACTATGCCTTCAGTTCATTAGGGGAATTCTATCTCCGGTCAATTAGTGAATCTAAACTTTCCAACAAACCAGGGCTTGCTTTTCTCTTTGTGGTTCTTTACTGTTCATTGCGTGCATTCTCACAGTAGATATTGAAAACAAAAGTGCTCTTCTCGGTTTCCATCTTGGCAGGCCTTTTGCTTTTGAGTTGGTTGATTGCCTTGGGACTGATGCTGCAAAGTATGGATTACAGATGCTTGAAGAATATTAACTCCAAGGGAGAAAAAAGTTGTGAAATAAAGTAGTTATTTAAATCCAATTTTACTAATAATGTCTTGCCTTGTTTTTCTTAAATCAACCTTAGATGTGTGGTCAGAAAATATGTGACTTCGCTTTATTTTGAAAACATCTTAACATGGCAAAGCAATGGCCCATAATCTCAGCACACTAATGCAAGTATTCTCATTTCTGCCCATTCCATTTCAGGCCTTGTTTTCATATTCATACACAATTTTTCATGGTTGTAATTACACCACAGAAGCGATATTCAAGTCTCGCTTTTTTTTCCTGGTTCAAGTTTCAGCCTAAGTGAGTTTTATGCGTTATCTTCACAATGATCATTTTAAATTTCTGGACCAGGGCTCATGAGTTGGCAGGCCACTTAAACATGCCACAGTGAGTCAGAAAGTATTTATTGAATGCCTACTGTGTGCCAGATGCAATTCCAGGCCCCCAGGAATCTAGCAATGAAGGTAGTCCCTGCTCTCAAGGCTGCAGTGGGTACCACTCCTGCGGATGCTATTTTTGCCCTTGTCTACGTGACTGACAGCCCTGGAGCTCAGCGCTCGCACAGCCTGTGTGGCTCCCACAGGGGAGCTGCTGCTTTGGGGCAGATTCCTTCAGCTCCTTTAGGGGACACGTGACTGGAACTACAGGCCAGGAGCAGGCGTAGCGGCACACACGTCTTCATGGCTGTTGCTGCATAACACCACACTGTTCTCCTAAGACATCAGACCAATTGTCCCTGCTCCTAGAGAGAGCAAATGTGTCCTTTTCAACAGAAACTCATCAGCTTTGACTGTTAACATTTTTTTTTCAAACATTTGCCAATTCGGTTAGTTCCCATTGGTCCCTGAGAGGAGCTATGGATTTAAATGTGTGTGCTCCCTGGCGATCTCACTCTTTCTTCAGATACTTCCTTTAGTATCTAAGATGATGCCAGCAGACCAAGGTCAGAGTCAGAATGAGACACTCATATGTTTGAATGGTCTTCCTAGAGTTAACGGCTTCATAAGAAGGCTTCTCCACCAGGATGTAAGCTTTCTCTATGGGATAACCTGGGCCCTGGGGTTGGGCTTGAGAAGGAAGGAGAAAGGGGGACAGCCTCCTCCTCCCCAACTCTGAGAGGCAGCACTGCTCAGGACCTGGCCCTCCTCTCTCATCACTGGCCCCTCCATGACCTTCTCCATGGCCTCAGGAGCCCCCACACCAGCCCAGACACTTCCGCCTTGGCCAGGTCCTCCCTGAGCCCCAGAAGACTGGGCTGGTGCTCACCACGCCTCCTTCCTCGCTGGGGCAGGCAGGCCTCGGCTGAGGCCCTTCGCTCTAGCAATAGGGAACCTGCCTTTTCAGCTCCGTATTCCCTAGCAGACGGTGGGGCCAGGACCTGCCCTGGGCCTCCTAGTGTCCCCAGCAGCGACACAGGCCTGGCTCATCACAGGTGCTCAACAGGTGTTTGCATGGCCCAGTGAGGCAAAGGGTCAAAAAGAGGATAAATATTCAAGGTGACAGCAAAAGATAAGAAAGCATGGTTACCAGGTGGATGTGATCCTCCGCAACCTGGCCCCTCGGGAATCCCCGCTGAATTCCAGGTTCCTGTTTTCCCTTCTCTCAGAATCTCAGGGACATGAGCAGGTCGTGTGCATTTTTCCCATAGAACCCCAATCACTCTTTTCTTTTTATTATCAGTTATCCGTAATTCAGGCTTGCTGCTGCTCACTAAAGTTTAAGTTACCACGTTATTTTGCCTCATTTTTAACCCTACCTGAACTCCCATTTTGGGATAGAAAAAGCACACTTCATTGCTCTTGTGCTTCAACATGAAAGAAATAAAAATAATCTCATGTTTCATGAGCCCCTAACAGTTATACTCTTCTCAATCCTTAAAAGCAACCCTGGGCCGGCCAAGTGGCGCATTGGTTAAGAACTGGCTTGGGACGCCAGAGGGCCCCAGTTCGGATCCCACATATGAGGGCCAGTGACACTGCCCTCCACAGCTAAGATGCTGAACAACA
>NW_017731374.1:2486230-2496143 GCF_001890085.2 Hipposideros armiger
CAGAAGTCAAACGTGACTTGTATTCATCTTTTGTTATCGGTATATATTGAGTATTACAATTTTAATACAGTTTTTTCCTTTCTTAAAATGTGTATACACTTTTTTCAGTACCCTCTGTATTGAAATTAGGCCAATTAATAACTCTACAATGGCCTCTAGGTGTTCAAGTAAAAGGAAGCATTACACATCTCACCTTTTGAATCAAAAGCTAGAAATGATTAAGCTTAGTGAAAAAGGCAGGTCAAAACCTCAGACAGGCCAAAAGCTAGGCCTCTTATGCCAAACAGTCAAGTTGTGACTGCAAAGGAAAAGTTCTTGAAGGAAATTAAAAGTGCTACTCCAGCGAACAAATTAATGATAAGAAAGTGAAACAGCCCTGGGTGCTGATATGGAGAAAGTTTTAGTGGTCTGGATAGAGGATCAAACTAGACACAACATGTCCTTAAACCAAAGCCTAATCCACAGAAAGGCCCTAACTCTTCAACTCTAAAAGCTGAGAGGGGTGAGGAGGCTGCAGAAAGAAAGTCTGAAGCTAGCAGAGATTTAAGCAAAGAAGCCGTCTCCATAACATAAGTGTACAGTGAAGCAGCAAGTGCTGATGTAGGAGCTGCAGCAAATTATCCAGAAGCTCTAGCTACGAGAATTCATAAAGGTGATTACACTAAACAACAGAATTGCAATGCAGATGAACCAGCCTTATATGAAAGAAGATGCCATTTAGGACTTTCACAGTTAGGGGTAGAAGACAATCCCTGGCTCCAGAGCTTCTGAGGACAGGCTAGCTCTCTTGTTAGGGGCTAATGCAGCTGGTGACTTTAAGTTGAAGCCAATGCTCATTTTCCATTCCAAAAATCCTAAGGCCTTTAAGAGTTATGTTAAATCTATTCTGCCTGTGCTCTATAAATGGAACAACAAAGCCTGGCTGACAGCACATCTGTTTACAACATAATTTACTGAATGTTTTAAGCCTACCATTGAGGCCTACTGCTCAGAAAAAAAGAGATTCCTTTCTTTTTTTTTTTTTTGTCTTATTGACAATGCACTTGGTCATGCAAGAACTTAAATGGATATGTGCAATGAGATTAATGTTGTTTTCATGCCTGCTAACCCAACATCCATTCTGCACCCCATCGATCAAGGAGTAATTTTACTTTCAAGTCTTATTATTTAAGAAATACATGTTGTAGGGCTAGAGCTGCCATAGTGATTCCTCTGGTAGTTCTGGGCAAAGTAAATTGAAAATCTTCTAGAAAGGATTCACCATTCTAGGTGCCATTAAGAACACTCGTAATTCATGGGAAGAGATCAAAATAGCAACATTAACAGGAGTTTGGAAGAAGTTGATTCCAGGCTTCAGTGGAGGAAGTAATTGTAGATGTGGTAGAAACAGCAAGAGAACTAGAAGTGGAGCCTGAAGATGTGGCTGAATTACAGCAATCTCATGGTAAAACCTGAACAGTTGAGGAGTTGCTTCCTATGTAGGAACAAAGAAAGTAGTTTCTTGAGACAGAATCTACTCCTGGTAAAAATGCTCTGAAAATTGTTGAAATGACAACAAAGGATTTAAAATATCAGATAAACTTAGTTGACATAGCAATGGCAGGGTTTGAGGGGATTGACTCCAATTTTGTAAGAAGTTCTGTGGGTAAAATACTATCAAACAGCATCACATGCTAAATCATTAATGAAAGGAAGAGTCTATCAATGTGCAAACTTCACTGTTGTCTTATTTTTAAAAATGGCCACAGCCACCCCAACCTTCAGCAACCACCATCCTGATCAGTCATCAGCCATCAACATTGAGGCAAGACCCTCTACCAGGAAAAAGATTATGGCTCGCTCAAGGTTCAGATGATGGTTAACACTTTTTAGCAATAAGGTATTTTTTAATCAAGGTATGTCTATTTTTTTAGACATATTGCTGTTGCACACTTAATAGACTATGTTATAGTATAAACATAACTTTTATATGCACTGGGAAACAAAAAAAAAATTCATGTGACTCGCTTTATTGCAATATAAAGATTGTGGTGGTCTGGAACCAAACACGCAATATCTCTAAGGCTTGCCTGTATGTGATCATTTAACTCTTAATTGTGTGGAAGCAATTCAACTATTGGCAATTCTAAGTTCACTCGGCTCATTTTCAATCTCAATAAAGGCCTTTCACATGAAGACAGAGGCAAAAGAAAACAAATGAGCCTAGTCCTATGTAACTTAACATTAAAAATAATAACAGCATTCATAACAATTAACGGTGATTGTGTGTAGAAAGTGCCACATACTGCGCTAACCAGCTTACGCACATTTCCTACTTAACACTTCTACAATGTAGGTCTAGTTACGACCACCCTTTTAAAACTTAGGGAACTAAGCTTAGAGAAGTAATCTGCCAGGGTCATGCAGAGAGAGGGGGGCAGCGGTGGGATGATATTCACAGCTAATCCCTTAACCACCTTCACATAGTCATGCTTCCTTACACTTCTAGAGCAGCAATTAATAAATCATAGGGGGGAAACCCTGTATATTTTACATCGGGTTCCCATACAAAACTCCAATCCCACGTCTGTTTTATTTCGTTTTGTTTTTTTAAGAGTTTTCCATAAGACAAATCAGCCAGTCTAAACAACAGGATCCCGACATGGCATCTTAGAGCTAAATTACTCCGTAATGGTCATTAGGAAAGTGACTGAATTTAAGAGCACTTGAGAGTCAATGGCTGCCTTTTGGTAACTTGCAGCATCTCAGTTATTCTTAAAAGCAAATCAGACTTAAAGATTTTATGTCAGGCCATAAAGGTTTCTTGGGTGTCACATGGGTTTTGATGGACACAGTGGGTGAGGTGGACACGTGCTTTACATTTCCCTGGAAACACTATGTGCCTGGATTTTAGCAATAAGGGACAAATTCTGTCAATGTAATTCACTTTTTGTCAAACACAAAATATCTGAAAAAATCTTACACCACATTGAAACAGGTCTGAATTTACCTCTTTTTCTACTCAGCCAGTGAAGACATTTAATAGCTGTAAAAACTCGAAGTACAAAATGTCCAAGTCGGGCAGTCACAGGAGAAAGCGTTTGGAGTTATCAGGAGCCGAAGGGTCTTCAAAGGTCGCTTAGTCCAACCTTACCCCAACATCTTCATACATAGGGGAAAATCATTTTTTAAATGATTACACAACTGATGTGATGGTTGTTTTGTAAATTATTACATAACTTGTTAGCAGAAGAACTGAGATTGCTTAATATGTTTACCTGTTTGTTCATGTATTTGCAATTTTAACCCCCAAAACTTCCCCAAAATTAAGATGATCAAAACAGAAAGATATGTGGTAGAGAGAGAGGGAAATAAACGTATCAAAAGCCAGAGCAAACAAGGCTAATAACAGAGTTACTATAACAAAACATAAAATTAATCATGAATGAAAGTTAAGGACATGACATTAAACTGTTATTCAGTGACACTTTTTTCTTGCAGGCAGCTGAGTTAGTGCAGCCAAGGTATGCATGTTGATATTGGTTAGTCTTTATTGCTAGGAGGATAGAGCTTAGAATACAGAAATGAACGGATGAAATTCACTCAAATTCACTTCCTCAAAGAGCAACAGCCCTTGCCTAGCTTTGGACGAGGGATGGATTCTGCTGAGACCCAAAAGTACAGCTACTTGGGCCGGCCGAGTGGCGCGATGGTTAAGTGCTGGCTTGGGACACCAGAGGGCCCCGGTTCTGATCCCACATATGAGGGCCAGTGACACTGCCCTCTACAGCTAAGATGCTGAACAACAGCTCAACCTGGAGCTGGGNCGGCCCTCAAGCCGCCTTGAGCGGCCGTCCAGAAGCCGGCGACTGATCTGCCTCACCCGGGAAGAGCGCAATGATGGTGCCATCTTGGGCCAGTGATACAACGTCCTCCACAACTAGACTGAAGAACAAAAGGATAGCAACTTGTCTGTTTCCCTTCCCCCAATTCCCCAGGGCTGTTCTCATCCCCCAATTCCCCAATAAAAATCTTTTAAAAAAAAGAAAAGAAAAAAAAAAAGCAACCTGAGCAGTGGGTGGTATTACTATCCCGTTTTACAGGTAGGAAAGTGAGCCCCAGAAAAGTTAAGCTACCTGCCTAAAGCCACACAGCCAGCAAATGGCAGGCAGGAGCTAGACCCAGGCAGGCTCCGTTCTGAGACATGGGCCCTTTACTCGTACTCTTGCTGCAGTCAGTACCAAATGCCTAACACAGGTCAGAAAACAGTTCTCCTGCTAGCTTGGCCACTCGCTTCCATGAGAACACGTATACCTATTGCCTTCCCGTGGCACACTGTCCTGCTTAGCAAAGAGAGGTAACTGCTAACGCTGCCCCAACGTCACAGGACTATAAAAAGGAGGCTCATGGGCCGCAAAGCCAAGCAGGGGAGCGGGAGTCTTTGATGAGTCCTTGTGCTGCTCGTCGGAACAGCTTGTTCCAAGGTATAATGTCTACTATGAGAAAGCCCCAACGTGGCTCCGAGGGCTAGGCTGCCACAACACCCATAAAACACAGTCACATTCGGGTTTACTGCATCCCTGTCTGCTCTTTATAACCGGAATTCACACTCCTCAGGTGAGCCGGAGCGCTGGGCCTGTGAGCACGCCCTCTGGATTTGAACGTGAAAAATGTCTGAGTGAGAAGCGTCTTAGAAAATACTCAACCCAGTCCTCTTATTTTACCCACAAAAAAACTGAGACCCAAGGCTCTAGCCCCAGTCCCACTCTGAGCCTCAGTCTCCTCACCTGAGGGTGGCCTGGGCTCACTCCTTTCTGAAGGCTCTTCCTAATCTAACCGTCTGGGAGCCTACGAGGCCCCATCGAGGCTCAGACCCACGGCTAGAGCTCAGGGAACACAACCAGACAATAAACAAAGATGGAACTGAGAATGCCTCTTCTAGGACAGGAGAGAGAAGGAGCCACAGTACATTTGGGGCCAGAGATGGCCCCCCTTGGCTATATAAAAGATAACGGATAAAGACAGCTTCACAACCCTTCCCACAAATAGTCCAAACCTTCAGACCAAGACACAAGGCGTCAGCCAAGGATGTTAAGTGTACACAGAACAAAATGAAGACTAAGCTTTACGTGCCCAACCAACAGGGCTGGTGCCCCAAATGGAGATCAGCAAAAACAGACAGAAAGGAGTCAGCGTTTTACTAGCCTGCTACGTTGTCTTAATTTTAATGACAATAATTTGAATAGGAAAGGAATACAAGAGCAGGCCATTTATCAACTCTTAAATAAAAAAATGGAAGGTAAAATTGCAAAGACTGAATTGCACAGACTAGCTTTGAATACGGAGATGAGGGGAAAAATCAATCATGGAGCTCCCACGCCTCCTAGTGACAGAGCTGGAGTACTGCAGAGGAGGATCCTTCACCCACTTGGAGCCACGAGCCCTGCCCGGGATTCACCGGGACGTGGTCAGTGGACATGAGTCGAAAGCCCTCCATGTTCCAGGTGCTGGGATATGTGCTTCACATACGTAGTTCCTCTAATGTTCATAATGGGCAGCTATCATTAAACCCATTTTGTAGACGATAAAGGAGAGAAGATTAAAAAGCTTAAATCACTTGTTCCGAGTTACCAAGCTAGTGAGGATTCCAACCAAGATCTGGGGGATTCCAGGCCCAGGCCTTCCTCCTCAACATCACACTGAGTACAAAGTGTTGAGGACACAGTGATAAATAAGCCCATCCTTTGTTGGGCCGATTGATCTTACCGTGCTCACATATTTTCAATGGGCAGGCCAATTCATATTAAATAATCAGAATGTGGAGTCCTAAGGGTAATGTGCCCAAAGGGAAGGCTGGTTGCATGCAGTGCCCCCTTCAGGGGGGAGCAGGGAGCTGGTGCCTGAAGAGGGGCGTGAAGAACAGCCTCCCTTTGGCCTGACACCTGGGTAAGACATGAGGCCCTGGGTTGGTAACTGTAAAAACAGGCATCATTAACCAGCCTAAATCTTCAAACGCTCCAAGTCAAGGCAGTCAAAAGAGAGTTGTTAACAAGGCTTCCAATTTGTCTTTTATAGGGTTTTGATGTGTCAGGTCAAGGAAGATAGGAACCCTGTGGGAACTTAGAGCAGAGAAAGTCAGGCTGTGATTTTGGCATGCTGATAGGAGTGGCAGGTTAAGAAATGACTGTGGCCAAGGAAGACCTGAGCATCTATTTTCGCAAGGTACCAGAGTGCCCTTTTCTGTCTGACACTAGTAGCAAACCATCCCACAAGAGAAAAACAGTCACAGATTTCCAGTGCTAGCCTTAGTTTACAAACGTAATTTATATTGTTGGGGGGGAAGGGGGTGTCTTCTTTTGTTGATACTTAGAAATACACTCTTATAAAAAGAACATCATACTTTCCACACAATTTCGCAAACTGCTTTTTTTCACCCAAATTGTAAATAACTTCTCATATACTTAAATATTCCTCTACCTGGATATTTTTGGATAATTGCCTAGAACTCCAATTTCTAGATATATCTAATCTTAGAATATATATTTTCATATAGAAAATGAAATCCACGTGGCTTCAAATTTTTATTTGAAAAACATTTTTGTGAAAATACTTAAAGAGCTAAGTCTTTGCTACAATTTTATTTTTTTACATTTAAATCTGTGTGTGACATTTTTTCCAAATATTCAGCTGGTGTCTCAGCACCTTTCACTCTTGTAAGGTAGAGATTAAGAATATGAACTTTAGAGTAAGGTCTGGGTTCTAATTCCGGCTCTGCAACGTACTAACGGGTTGACTTTGTGCTGGGCAGTGGCGGCACCTAAAACTGTAACAAATGAGTAACGATGGTCCACGCTTTCTAGAACTGCTGCAAGCAGTAAATAAAACAGACAAGAGAAAACGCTCTATACGTGCTACTTATTTGTACTTTTCCCTACTAATTTAAAATACCACCTCTATCCCACCCTAGGTCTGGATATATACACATGTGGCTTTTTCTGAGGCTTTTATTCTGTTCCATGGCTGTCTGATTACTCTGGGCACCAGTAGGACACAGTTTTAACTGTTTTACATTCATAATTGGTTTCAGTAAAGCTGAGGTGTGCCTCTCCTCGTTACTCTTTTTTATGTTTCTTAACTTTTCTCATATTTATTTCCCCCCAAAAAAAAAAAACTTGAGACCATTTTTGTCAAGTTCAAAAAACCCTTAAGAATCTTAATCAAAATTGTATTAAAGTTATAGCTTTCTTTTTCATTCAAAGTCTTTCAATCAAGAACTCACAAAATATCTCTTGATTTAATCCACTCTTCTTTCATGCCTCTTTGTAACATCGTTTTCTTCACACAGCCCTGCGGACCTCCCAAATGTCTTCCTGTTTTAAATCTTTTTCTATTGCTTTATGTTTGGGACCTTCTTATCTCCTTAAGATTTTCTAGCTCTTTTTGCTGATATTCATTCATTCATTCTCTCAGTTATGGAGCAGCTATCCTATGTACCAGGGATTGGACTAGGGGCTTAGAACATATCTGTGAATTAAACTCTGATACACACATGCACACGCGCCCCTGGTGGAATTTGCATTCTACTAGAGGGAGACATAAAATAAAAAATAAACATGACCAATATATGGATAATGTATTTCAGAAGATGTCAAGTACTATGCAGGGGGAAAAGGCAAAGTAAGAGGAAACCAGGAGTATTGCAGGAGGTGTGATTTTTAAATAGGGTGGTCAGAGTCAGCCTCACTGAGAAAGCGTCATTAAGAAAGAAAGTGAGGGCCGGCCGAGTGGCGCGATGGTTAGGAACTGGGATGCCAGAGGGCCCCGGTTCGGATCCCACATATGAGGGCCAGTGAAACTGCCCTCCACAGCTAAGATGCTGAACAACAGCTCAACCTGGAGCTGGGCTGTCGTGAGTCGCCGGTGACAGCGTAGGCTGCTGCAGTGGGTTGCCATGGGCTACTGTGTATAGCCAGCAGCCAGCGTGAGCGGCCCTCAAGCTGCTGTGACTGGCCGTCCAGAAGCCGGCGACTGATCTGCCTCACCCGGGAAGAGCACAATGATGGTGCCAGCTTGGGCCAGTGAAGCAACGTCCTCCACAACTAGACTGAAGAACAAAACAACAGCAACTTGTCTGTTCCCCTTCCCCCAATTCCCCAGCACTGTTCCCATCCCCCCAATTCCCCAATAAAAATCTTTTTAAAAAAAAGTGAGGTGGAGCTATCTAGAGGAAGGATCCTAAGCAGAACTGCCGCCAGTGCAAAAGCCCCGATGGGGGAGCATGGCCGGCACGGAAGAGCAAAGTCATGTAAATAGGAAAGCTGATGATATGTGCATGACATTTTAAGGATAAGACTCAGTAGCCATGCCAGTAGTGAAATCTTGAATCTTGGAAAAGCTGGCACCCACAAAGACGTTTCTAGAAACCTCAAATGAGTCAGCAGCCTTGGTTTCTTAGGAGGTAGCACCACACACTCCTTGACTGAGCCTTGTGACGCTGATCCAGAGACCCCTCTGTTGTCCCTCAAATCTAGCACTTCCCAATGTGGATGTTATTGTTATTGGAGACAGGACAATTAATTCTCCATTGTGCAAGACCATCTCATGCACTGCAGGACAATTATAATCCCTGTTCCCTGCCTGCTAATTACTGACAACATCCCCTGTCACTGTGACAAACCCCCAAACTTTTTCCAAATACCTCCCAGCCGAGAGCCCCATGTGGGGCCACCAGGAACCATTTTCCTAGGCAAGACTTGCTATTGGAGTCTTGCTTGCTTGTTCATGAAAAGGCAAACCATGCTGGTGCCTGGACAGCCCCATGCTCCACAGACCAGCCAGAGTCACAGGAAAACTGCCATTATGCTTTGAAAATGAAGTTCAGAGAGGTAAAGAGACTTGCTCAATCTAACATAGCTGGTAAGTGGAGGAATCAGGATATAAGGCCAGATCTTCCTGCTCCTTTTACACATACAGACATACCTTGTTTTACTGTGCTTCACAGATAATGCACTTTTAAAAACTGAAGGTTTTTGGCAACGCTTCAAGTCTATTGGTGCTATTTTTCCAACAGCACTTGCTCATGTCTGTGTTACATTTTGGTAATTTTCATAATATTTCAAACTTTTTCATTATTATTATATTTGTTATAGCAATGTGTGATCAATGATCTTTGATGTTACTATTGTAATTGTTTGGGGGCACCACAAACTGTGCCCATAAAAGACAGCAAACTGAACTCATAAATGATAAATGTTGTATGTGTTCTGACTGTTCCACCAACCAGCCTTTCCCCCATTTCTCTCCCTTTCCTCAGGCCTACCTACTCCCTGAGACATAACAATACCGGGGGTGCCAAATATATATATACACATTTTAAGAGATGTTACCTATGTATTACTTTTTGAAGTTGAATTGAATTATGGTAGCAATGTGTAGTATGACATTCGCTCAAAAGATGGCGTTAATCAAATGAATGCTAGCATCACCATGTGACAGGCAGGACAGTCAAAGAAAATGGCGGAAGCATGGTTGTCATTCGAGGAGCGCAAGACCATTTTGAAATGGTATATGAAATTCGAGAATGTTGTGGAAGTACAACCACAATGGAGATGTGAGTATGCAACAGAACCTCCAACATGCCTAACAATTACACACATTCATGGTAAGTCTGAGACGCGTGGTACCGTGTGTGATGGGCACAAGGGAAGGCCTCGCACAGCAGTGAGTCCTGCTGCTTCTGCTGTGGTGTTGGAACAGTTTACACGCTCACCACAGAAGTCTACCAAACAATGTTCGCCATAATCAGAAATGTCTGGACATTGATGGTAACCACTCTGAGTACCTCTTGTAATTGCAGAAGTCAAACGTGACTTGTATTCATCTTTTGTTATCGGTATATATTGAGTATTACAATTTTAATACAGTTTTTTCCTTT
>NW_017731374.1:2500213-2535084 GCF_001890085.2 Hipposideros armiger
CGTCCTCCACAACTAGACTGAAGAACAAAACGACAGCAACTTGTCTGTTCCCCTTCCCCCAATTCCCCAATAAAAATCTTTAAAAAAAAAAGTACAGCTACTCTTTTACTGGTTGACAAGGTTCATACCCTCCGGTAGCTACTTTCAACAAAACAGTATAGAACCAGAAAGTGACAAAAGTGTTCAGTTATTGCCCCTAGTGAATCAGGCCTCCCTTAGGGAGTCCCCAACATACTAACTCTAGACTTGCCATGTAGCTTGCTTTGACCAGTGAGATTTGCCCTCAGACCACCATGTGCAGAAGCTCAGGCTACTTTACTGAGGAATGAGAGACTACATGGAGTAGAGAGGAGCTGTCCCAGCTAAACAACCAGTTTGCCAGCCACCCAGCCACCAGACGTGTGAATGAGGTCATCTTAGACCATTCAGCCCCAGCCAAACTGTCAGCTGACTACAGAAATGCCCAGTCAACCATCATCCCATGAACAACAATAAAATGGTGGCTGATTTAAGCCAGTTAAGTTTGGGGATGGTATTTACACAGCAATAATAATTGAAACAGACACCCATTGCAATCAAACCCCAAAGTGAAGAAGAGATCTGAAGATATATTGGTCATTCTAATCTCTAGATTGAGGGGTCCCATACCCCCAGTTTACAAGAGAGTGATGTTCCCACAATATGGGGAGGTGCTGTACAGAATTCAAAATGCGTTTTCCCACAGAAACTCTGACCTAAACGATGATTGAGTTCCTAGGCTGGTCCACAAAGGTGTATTGAACCAATATGAGATATTGTTTAAGATCTACATTAAGGTATAAAAATATTTAAGTAATTATTAAAGTTGAAAGTGCAATTGAATAAGCAAATTTAAAATTGAATGATGGTGCTTGACAAAAACAAGTTCATTTTTAGATTTTTTTTCCCTAAGCCAATGGTTTCTGTGGTAAGCAGCATCTGACATGGTGCCCAGTGTTTCCTCTCCTGGCACTCATGCCACTGTGTAATCCCCTCCCCCTAAGTGTTGTTGGCTGGATTTGGTGACTTGTTTCTAATAAACAAAGTGATGGCATGTCATTCCCATGATTAGGTTACAAAAGACTAACTTCCATCTTGCTGGAATTCTCAATTGCCTTTATCTGCTTTGATAAAGCAAGCTGCCACACTGGAAAGACTCACATGGCGGGGAGCTGAGGGTGACCTCTGGCTAACAGTCATAAGAAACAGAGGCCTTCAATCCAATAGCATATGAGAGACTGAATCCTGCCCTCAACCAAGTGACTGAGCTCAAACGCAGACCCTTCCCCATTTGAGCCCTGAGATTGGACCACAGTCCCAGTAAACATCCTGACTGCATCCTTTTGAGAGATCCTAAAGCAGAGGACGTAGGTAAGTCATGCCTGGATCCCTGACCCACCAACAATGTGACATAACAAATGGGTGTTGTTTTAAACTGTTAAATGTTGAGGTTATTTGTTACACAGCAATAGGTTACATATTATGGTCTCTAAAGTTACACAGGCCTCAGAATCACATGTGGAGTTTTTGTTTTTTTAAGTCATAATTTAATTTTAAAATGTTATTTGGTTTTTTAATTTTATAAGAAAAATCATCCTAATTATTTTTTAATGTTTTTTAAAAACCCACTTTTTCAAAAATAACCACTCTATCCATTTGAAGTAATCCTTCCACATCATTTTTAGATAATTACATATTATATAATGCTGTCAGACCATACAGATTGTTCATTAACTTGCTCTTTTCGCGTAACATTATGTCTTAGAGATCTTTCCCTGTTGGCAAACACAGATCTATTACATTACTTTTAACTGTTTCAGATTATTCCATAAAATGAGTTAACCATAATTCATTTAATTGTTTCCCTACCAGGAAACATTTAATTTGCTTCTATTTTTTAGAGTATAAAAAATACTTTAGTAAATATTTTCAGACATGCCTCTTTGTGTATGTATATGAATAAAGGATAAATACATTTTTAAATTTTAACAGATACTGTAAAAAGGCTGTTCTCCCAAAAGGCTGCATCAGTAATCACTTATTGATGCAACTCAATAGTGTATAATATGTACTATGTATTAATAATTAATGTAATAGTGTATAATACAAATTTCCCCTCACCGTATCGATAATGATTATTATAAGTCTTTGTTAATCTTGCCAATCTGATGGATGAAGAGTGTTATTTCACTTTTAATCACGTGTAATTACAATCTAATAACACTAAAAAAGCATGTGGATTTCATTTTCCTGCACACAAGCGAATCATGATCGTAAGTGTCATGATGCATGTCCTCCAGGACTTGAGGAGTTTTAAAATTTATGGCTAAAAGAAGAAGAGAGATTTTCCTGAGGTAATTCACATACGTTGGAAGATAGAGAAGAAGGAATCATGTTAAAAGATGGGTACAGGGGTGAAGTAAACCATGGATAGAGGGAGCAGAATGGGGTGTTCAGCCAGGGGTGTGAACGAGACGAGGGGGCGGTGACAAGCTACCGGGTGGCAAGAGGTGAAGTGGACAGGCTGGGCAGGGGCGTTACCGACCTCAGAGAGACAGCTGTTAATTCAGGTGCTTGAAAATGCCTAGATTCGTGTCTTGGGAGAATAGTTGTCTGCATCAATGATCCTTGAGTTGATTCCTCTCTGAAGAAATTATATGCTCAAATAAAACCCAGCAAGAACAAGTTGTTCTTTAATCATCTGAAAGGAAGATGAAATACAGTATTTCTAACATCATAGCAGTTCTTCAAGATTCACACTATTCTTCTCATTTTACAGATGGGGAAACTGAGGCTTGGAGAGATTAAGTAACGTTGCCTGACTTTACAGAGTCAATAACTGGCAGAGCAGAACCCAAGGATGTCTGGTATCAACACCACCCTCACTGCTTCCACCAGGTTCTGCGGCCTCCAAACAGTAGGAAAAGCACGGTCCCGATTCCAATAGTGGTTTGCCATCATCCTTAAAGTGTTCTTGGGAACACCGTGTAAACACTTTGGGTCTTAATTTCCTTCACTTTGGAAAAAAGGGGTAAAATCAGATCATCTATGGGGTTTCTTTCTAAATCTAACATTCTTGGACTCTATTTACATGTCCTGGATTGCAAAGTTGAATTAGGGCTGTACAGGGAGAAAGTGAAAGCAAGCTCTCGTCTGGAGGCTAATTTAGCATAGCGTGTGTGCCTTTCAGAGACGCCGTTCCAGAAAGATATTTCTTGCTCCTAAAGGAACAAGAAATCGTAAGTCTGGGAACAGGAATCAGAGCAAGACAAGGAGGCAGCTCCAGGACACTGTTCCAGAAAGCATGAAGTTTCAAGAAGCCTTTGACACTCAATGGGATGAAATACGGTTCAGAGTCAAGTTCATGTAAGAAGGGGATGAGAAAGACAGAAGGGAGGACAGAAGGGACTAACTTTTTGAAAGTCTGAAGCTCATTTAATTCACATTTGTTTTGATAAAGTCAGTTTTTCAATTAGTATTATCTATTTGAAACTATTTTCTGAGTGAATATGAAATCTTCCCTCACACTGAGTTGGAAACTGGAAATTAAGGATAAGAAAATGACAACGTGTCGTGTGAGAAAAGGAAAGGGACAAATCATCTTTTTTAATGTAACAATTTTTTCTCATTATAAAAATAGCATATATGCATTATAGAAAATTTGAAATGAACAGAAATTCTTTTCTAAAATCTTACACTCCTACCATTTCATCATATAGGCATGTTTCCTTTTAGTTCTTTTCCTAGACACGTTTTTAAAACAAAACTGGGATTCTATCATATATATGCATGCTTATTTTCTTTAACTCAGTATTATAAAAAGAGCATTCCTCAAGTCACTAGAAAGTCTTCAAAAACAGCATTTTTAATGGCTATCTGATATTCCACATTTGGGGTGTGCCATGATTTGCTGAACCATTCTCTGCCTGGGGGACAGAAGACAGCAAACCTGCATGACAAACAACTGAGAGAAGCCAGGGATTTGGTGTCCTTCGTTACCTACTGCTGTGTAACAAACGACCCCAAAACTTAGTGACTTCAAACAATGCAACATTTAATTCAAGGATCTGCAATTTGGGAAGGGTTTGGGAGTCAACGGTCGCATCAGCTGGGCTGGGTCAATGGCAGAAGGCTGGAGTCACCTGAGGCGTTCTCACTTCATGTCTGGCAACTGACGCTGGCACTGGCAGCTGCAACGCCGACACGTGGCTTCTCCTTGTGGCCGGGACCTCCCTGGGACCTGGTGGCTTGGATTCCAAGGGGCTGTATCACTTTTCCACACCTAGCCTCAGAAGTCACGGGGCATCCCTTCTGCCACATCCTGTTAGTTAGACGTGAATCACTGTAGGCCAGCCCATATTCAAGGGGAGTTCAGACTCCACCTTAGATGGGTAGCATGTCAAAGACATTGTGGACCTGTTTTTAAACCACCACATTTGGGTAGTACCAAAAAACCCCAAAACCCTCACATTGGAGTCCTTTCCTGAAACACTACATCCTAACCCAGAAGGGTGCATGCCTCCCCTCAGCCCCGCCTGGGCTTCCTGGAGGAGAGGATGCCACAGGTGGGCCTGTCTTGGCGTTAACTGGCTCTTGAATCCACAGCCACAAAGCAGGGAGGGTCCTGCCTCAGAGGTGTAAGCTTCCCCCTCTTTTGCCTCACACTGTCTGCCACTCCACAAAGCCCCAGGGTTTTAGTTCCAACTCCTCCAGAAGCTTCTTCCAGTCCTATCAAGTTAGGTTCATGGGCCTAACTGCTGGTGCAGCCATGGCAGAAGTTGAACCATAAGTTCTTGGCCCCCACCTTGCTAAATGCCCCTCTTCACCCACACAGACCTTCCTAAGGCTCTAGGGCCTCACCACACCTATGGTCCGAGTTGACTTTCAGGCCAGCACAGCTGTCTCCTGCAACCTCTCCTCTCTCCTTCGCTGGAGGACCAGTGAGGCTGGCTGAGCCAAGTCTGATCCCCAGGACAGGCTCTACATAAGTACTTCTTCCTTCTAGAGCCTGCAGTCTCTTACCTTAGCCAGCGATCCCTCCCAGGGACGCGTGCAGGGTTCACATCCTTTCTCTGCCTCCTTATCCTCCCGGCAAACAGGCAGGTGGACTACGAAACCCCTCTGACTCAGAGTGGGTCCCTAGGGGTAAATAGCCACAGCCTTGGACTAGCTAGAATCCCCCACCCAGCACTCTTTTCCTAAAGATTTCAGGCTTTGTGAGGGGCCCAAGGCGTGGGTCCTCAAGGCAGCAGAGGGGGGCAACGGGTGTGACCAGCAGGCTCTGGAAGGGAAGTCACAAAACCGGCCCGAGTAAGGAGGGAAATGGGCCAGGGAAAATGGAGGGACACAGGCTGCAGGGAAGAGATACAGAAACACTTTACAGAGGAGCTAAAATGTGAGGTGAACCTGAAGGAGGGGTAGGAAACATCACATCAGCATAACTACCCTTCATAATCTCAGTTCATTTATGGTCAGCCAGATCAGCTGTGAACTATGTTAACAGTCTTTGGTCTAACTCATTTTAAGGGTTCCTCACCTCGGGAGAGGATAATTGTGAACTCTACCTTTTAAGAGTAAGTAATATAACCGGGGATTCAAACTTATAAATCCATTACCCATAAAAGATCTTTTAATCAAAAAAGGAAAAGGATTTTATTTTCTCTAAGCAGTTGACCTCATAAAATGACTCTTGATTCAATGTTATGGAAAGGAGACCCGTTCCCCCACACTCTGCCTTTTTATATCTCCCAGTTAAAAAGAAAGTTTTACCCATTGGCATCTAATTTTTCTAAACAAAGCCTTCAGATTATTATTTTTGGATGATTATATTTTGGATCAACTCTTTCATCCAAGAGCCTGGTAAAGCTTTTTTCTTTGAACCTGGAAATCTCTTCTTTTTTATTTTTTTTTTTAAGTTTCAAGAGTTCAAGACCTCATGGTTTGGATTTCATTCCAAGTTCAGACTGCTCGGAAGCCTGGTGGGATCACAACTTGGCAAAATATATTCCTATTCCTAAAATTAAGCAACTGTTACAAACATCTGAGCTTCCACACTGGTGCTGTTGAAAGGGCATTTTCATATCACAAGTGGAGACTTCCTGCTGGGCCATGGGTGTGGGTGGAAGGGGCGATCTGGGGAGGCAGACTGGCCGAAACCCTTTTCATCCCCAGTGCCTTTTTATTCACCACCCCCCATGCCACCTCCCCAGATTTGCTGGGCCTGTCATTTCAGGCTAAGTCATATAGACAAACTCAAAGTTCCCTCAGGGCCATGGGCAAGAAAAGACAACAAAACACACATTCTTCTCAGTAAAATCTCTTCCCAGGCTCTGGGATAGTGCCTGGCATACAGTAGGCACCCAGTAAAATTTATTAAATACAAGAAGAGAAAAAGAGACAGGGGCAGAGGGAGAAGAAAGAAGAGAAGGGGGGAGGAAGGGAGAGAAAGAAAAGGCAAAACAGAAGGAAAGAGGGAGGGGAGAGGGAGGAAGACGGGGAGAGAAAAGAAAGATTCTGAAGTGATTTTAAATAAATACTTATTTGTATAGTTACACAATGTGTTTTATAATAATTATATATAAAGTTGAGCGCTTAATATGCAGCAGGCACTGTGCTAAACTTCATCACACACATCAACACAAACCTCATGATAAGGCACGAACCATGATTCCTCATTGCGAGGCATGAACCACGATTCCCCATTTTACAAAGGAGGAAACTGAAGTTAAGCAACTTGCCCCAAGTCCCAAAACTAATAAGGGGGCGATCAGAATGTGAACTAGGGTCTATCTGATAAGAGACTGACTTCCTCTTCCTTCTTTCCTTCCTTCCTCCCTTCTTTTTCTTCCTTTTATTTCCTCCACTGTTTCTCCTCAGGGCCCCAGGGCTCTTTGTTTCTCTTCTTTTCATTCTTTATAAGGCAATAAGCAGTGCAGGTCATGGGCACACAGGTGGAGCCTCAGAAACAAGCAACGACATGGCTCATGGAGTCCACTGACCAGAACCAGGGGTTTGCCATCTCATAGGCTAGGGGGATGAGAAGGAGCCAGGCTGGCTCTTTCATGGCAAAAAAACGAGGGAGTAGCACTCTAGATAGAAGAAATCATATTCTGAAAGTCTTAAGGAACGTTCCAGAACTAAGAGGACCCAGTGTGGCTCCAATGTACTTTTCCTGAATAGTGGCCATGGGAAATTATTGAGAAGGATTTTAAAATGATGACCCTTGAGGAGAGGTACAGGATGGCCTAGAAGGGAGAAACACGGAGGGGCCCTTTAGAAGGAACATGCACAGACTATGAGTCTCTAATCAAGGAGACCGGAGATCCACCAGCCATTACAATCCAGCTTTGAGCAGCTGCTGTCAGTCCGTGGCTTCTCACAAATGCTCGCACATCAGAGGTCGCTGGGCATTCTCGGCTCAGAGCAGCCCTCTCAGTCCTACTGGAAGCCAAAGACACCCAGGGAGAGGACTACTGCAGGAATCCACAAAGGAGCTTGGGTAGAAACCAAACTCAAGAAATCTGCGAGTCCTGTGTTGCTTCCACTCCATAGCTCTTTCCAAGGTAGCTCTACTGTTTGCAGAGCCCTTCGAGAAGCCTCCCCTGGGACCCTCTTCCACATCCCTGGGGTGGCTTCTTTCTGCCCCATCTCCACGCCCGTTACTAAGCTGTGTGTGGCGGGGTGGGAAAAACACAATTTTGCCCAGGAGATCGAAGACCTGGATTCCCAAGTCCCAGTTCCCATGCTTATTAACTACTCTCCATCCTAGGGCCTCAGTTTCCCATTTATAGTCCTACCTCCCTCAAAGAGAATTGATGAGAAGGAGCTTTCACAGAATAGCAAGTACCATTCAAGTTGAAGAAATTCTCCTCCCACCGCAGAACGTTTTTGTACTTGATTTTAAATCAACTGCCTAATGCAGAGATGGCTGCTTCCTTCGGCCCGCAGCGTGGGTAACTCAGTAAAGACCATTGTTGTAGGGGCCACAGAAGCTTCCAAAAGAGCAGCTCTGAAACATGGAGCTCACCAGAGTTGCTCTGATGCCACCAGTTCAGTTCATGATCGAGACCATTTCAGCCTCATGATAAGGAAGTTATGATTAGACAGACCCAGGTCCCTTCAACCAGGTCCCTTCAAACGTCGGCCTTTGTGTCCCTTCCTCCAATGCCAAGGACCCCGCTGTGGACAGTGAGCCCCTCCTTCCTGACACAGAGACGGGCCAAACGCAGGTCTGCACAGGGAGGTGGGCTGACCTACAAAGGGGAAGGACAGCGGTGCCTGAGAACAACCATGCATTGTTCACCCCAAGGGGTCTGGCAAGGCTGAGTGTGAGTGGGCTGGAGGCTGGGGCAGCATGGGGGGCAGCCTCTGTGGAGGGGAAGGGAGCAGAGAGTTCTGTGTGACAGCTGGGCTTACAGAGTGGGCATTGTTCCCTCCCGGCATTACATCTGTCCCCAAAGGGTGGAGGGCAGAGAGCTAAGGTGGGAGCAGGAGCATCTGCCAGGGCCCAAGGAGAGCGCCGTGCGAGCCCATCCAGAAGAAAGGGAAACACTCCTGTGGCGGCCCACCCGTGAGCCAACCTGACAAAGGTCAGAGAAGCAGAACAGTAAGACTCCCTCGGCCCAGCCCTCTCCCCACCCAGTCTCTTTGATTCTTTCTCTAATTTCAGTCATTGCATACCATGCTGTGCTTTGCCTGCTGTTGTAATTCTTTTTTTTTTACTTTTTACTATCTAAGCATTTCTTTTGCACACTTCAGAATGTCCCTAAGTACCTTTTTATAGTACATTATGTCTATTAGATTGACCTTTAAAGTCATAAAATTCAATTTCGATGGGTTTGCCCTCAAACCTGCATATACTCATTATATCTCTCATGATTCCATCGTCTGAAAAGGGATTTGGTGACACGGATCAAGCAGAATAAAAACGTTTATCCTCTTTCAGCTAAAACTAACTCGGTTGAGTATGCTATGTGCTAATACTTACATGATATCTCATTGATCCTCATTAAAATCCTATGAGATATGAAACAGTATAAATTAAGCCGACAGGTGAGCAAATCGTAGGTAAATGACATGAAGCAAGTTGCCCCACATCACTCAGGTGGTAGAGCAAGAACAAGCCCAGGTCTCCGATTCTAAACCCAGAGTTCCTGCCATGCAGCTGGCCTTCCCAGGCCACCCAGTAATCCCATTCCAGGGGATTTGTGCTGAGGAACTGTGCCTTTTAATTTTAAAATCAACAATAAAAAGTATTCCCTGCATTGTTGACAATGATCCCAAAAACCGGAAGCAATCTAAACATCCAATTATAGAAGAATAATTAAGCCAACTGTGGCAAACCACCAGAAACAATATTTTTTAACCATTAGAAATGAAAATTTTATAGATTACAGCAACCTGGGAACTTTTCATAACTCAAAAATGTGTATGTATATTTATGAACACCCAACTGCAAAAATGCACCTATGTAAATAAGGATAGTCAGGAAAATGAAAGCACTATGTAGTGGTGCTTTCTGGGTAAGTAAAATTCTGGGTAAATTTTTCTTTACAAGTGTTTTTTAGCGCCATTATGATGTCCTAACAATAGTTAGGTTTACAATACCCCTGATTTTTTACTGCCAGATGCATGTGCTTTCCCAAATAATCTGTTCTCTTATCCCAAAGTATCTACATGCTGATTCAAATAAATTCAATTTTGCTTTAAAGAAATAAACATAAAATGAACATTTTCTTCAAAGTTTTTTGGGTTTTTTTTACAAAGTTTCTTTTATTTTATATGAGCTCTTTTATAATGCATCATTCTCTTTGGGGATCTTAGAATATATCCGGTCAATGTCTGTCACTGCCCCTGGCTTTGATTGCATTAATTGCGCTATAACAACCACTTGACATTCAACCAGTCTGGGAAAGGGGGAAGAAGGGACAGCAGAAAGTAATGGGGACCCTTCCATTGCTCCCCAGCAGCCAGGGGACTCCAAAGGAAAGGTGCCTACTGACTCACGGGGTAACTCTCTCAGTGCTCAGCTGCTCCCAGTGTATAAAGAGGCTGAGATTCCCCGCGTTTGAATGAGAGATGATTTTTGGTCACAAGGACCAAGAACGCCTCGAATTACGTGGGAGTTGCTAAGATTACTGGAAAGACCCACAATACCCCCCCAGAGCACAGGAAGTCAGGCCAGCCTTGTGCAACTCGGAGAGCCGTGGAACCCAGAGCATGTCTCTACTTCTGTTTTCCTTCTCTTAAGCTCTGTCTCTCTGTCACTGAGGAACTGTGACAGAGTTCCCCGGCCCCATCCTGCTCCTCACTCAAAATCTCAAAGGAGATGCAGCACCACCCAGCCACCCCATCACAAGATCCTGACATCAGCACCTCCCTCGCTTTCTCACACCTAGCTTCCTCTGCTCCCTCCCTCAGCCCTGCCTAGTCCCCTCAGAAAACATCAGGTTCTGTCGGAACAAAGCAAGTCTCAGTCTAACAAGAACCAAGGTACAGCATGAGGAGGGCTCAGTGCAAACCCTGAAGTGGAGGTGGGTGATCAGGAAGGCCAGTACAAGAACACCCATCCTGTCAGGAGAAGCCAAGACCCGGTGAAGAGTCAGGAGTTGATAAAACACCCAGGGCAACAACGTAGGAAAGAAAAAGAATGTCCTTCAAAATACAGAGAAAAAGGAGGAAGTTAGCACACGGAACAGGGGGTAGTTAAGTCAGCGGGGAGAGTTCTTACGTGTGCTGGCCTGAGGCTGTGCAGTGCTGGGGGTACCATGTGGTGCCAACTTTGCCGGCTCCGACTTCAGGGGAAATCAAGCAGCAAGGAGGTAAAAGCAATAAGAAGGGAACCATGGGTACTTACTGGGAAGCATCAAATGAGCAAAGATAGCAGAATTGGGGGTAAGAAACTTGGCTCTGCCACTAATTTGCCAAGTGACCTTGAATACATCCTTCTCCTCTTCGGGCCTCTGTTTCACCACCTATAATATGAGGAGACTGGGTTAAAGAACTTGAGGTCCCTCAAGCAATGACCTTTGAGGCATCGGTGCACTGAAGTCAGCTCTTATTGGATCACGAAAACTGGCTGTTAAATTTGGGGGAAATTGTGAGCTTGTGGTTAAATACAGCTGTTATTTAAAAAATTAAATTATGTATTTACAGTTCAATAAATTACATTAAAACCCAAGAGTGCAAGTACTCAATACTCATCACTTCCTAATTACTTGACTACCTTGTACTGTACACTGTTATCTGTGCCGGGGTCTGCAAACTACATTCACGGCACAACAGGCCGCATGTCCGACCAGGCTACAGGCCATCCTTTGCCAACCACGGATCCATGCTCTTGAGGTTATTTACATCTATTTCACTGGCACGGTAGGAATCATATACGATCTGTGCTACTGAGTGTCTCTCCAACTCCATGTTCAGTGCTATCTCGTTGGCAGCTTAAAATCAGCTCTGGTGGGAGTATTTACACTATGGAAATGGGCAAACGCTGCAAACCAGGGCTTCTCTTCCCAGTGAACCAGTTGCTAAACATTTATCACCACTGCCCTGAGGTCTCTGTAGGAAAGAATCACCGAAAACTAAAAGGCTTCACCAGCTCACCCAGGCCATCCAGGCAGAGACGCCGAATGAAAAGGGGGAAATGCAGGGCATGGAGTCGGGGGGAAAGAAAGACCGAGGGATGCACAGCCTTGCAAGCGTGGACGTGGTTTTTCATCAGCAGGTGGCTGATTTTAACCTTCAGGATGCAGGCTTGCTTTTCCGTGCCTGAGATTCATCCTATTTTTCTCCTCTTTCGCTTTGAAAATGCTGTTCCTGTCCTGCTGCCACCCTGGCCAGTAATGAAGCAGCTGAGGTCTGCCCAGAAGCCGCCAGGGACAGATCCTGTACAGAGGGCTCGCGGCGGAGAAGGAGGCGAGCAGATGCCAAAGGGAAAGGCGGCTTTATGTAGAGCAGCCACCTCTGCTGTTCTGGTGCGGATTTGGGGCTGCTCTTAAAATAGAACGGCAAACGTGCAGGTCTAGACTAAGCAGCAATTTTGGTTTTGGGGAAAGCTGATACCCAGCAGGATGAGGATAAGCTCCAGAAAGTTTGTTTTTGGCAATTTGGGCTCAATTAGGTAGGAACAGTGACTGGCAAGGAACAAAGAGACAACCAAAACCAGGAGTAGGCCTCCGGGGCATCTGTGAAGTGATCCTCCTACAAATTCCCAGACTGTAAACACTGCCTTTGGGGAAATGATGTTCAGCCTTAACAGTTTTGGAAGATAGCCTCTCTAGTCCATTCTCCAAGCCCCAGGGAAAAGCAATCCTGAGCGTTTCCACCACCCTATCAAGGGCCTGCTCAGCTTCTCCCAGCTGGTCATAAGAAAATCTGATGAAAACCAGGAAAAAGTAATCTCTTTTCCCAACTCCCGGTTGCCTAATCCAAATAGTACCAAATGCTGGGAAGCAGACAGCAGGAAAGAGCAGGGTTTGGTGGGGATGGCAGATGAAGACAGACGTGGTTAGAGACTGTTATATAGACAAAGGGACCTTGAACTGACATTGGAAGGGACAGACAGAGAATAAAAGGAAAAAAATATTTCAGACGAAGGCTGTGTAGCACAAAAATGCAAGATATGCTTGCCATATGTAAAGGTGTTCAAACTCATTAGTCATGGGAGAAATTCAAATTAAAAACTACAGTGAGAGGTAGAAAGCCACAAGAGAACATAACTCCCGCTCCAACAATGAGAGGAACCCAGACGATCTACGAAATGATAATAACTTCCCATGAGCCTTTGAGAGAGCTGAGGTTGCAATGCAACCAGGAGACGTGAATTCCTGGTCGACAAGCCCTGTCACAGAGAGGGCACAAGAGCTGCGCCACCTCTGCCAGAGCCTCTTTGGGAGAAAAGGATAAGAAAAGAACTAACATTACAACAAATTATGAAATGTTGAGTGTGGGCTGGTGTGAAGTTAAGAATCCTCAGGGGCCTCAGACACCAGAGTGGTTCACACTCGCAAGCTCTTTCCCACAATTTCTACCAGGTACTCAGAAGCAAGACTGAGGCAGGCAAGCGAGTTAAGCGAGCCCTCATTGGATGGCAGGCATGAAACCCTGAACCTTCTCTTACAAGAAGCCAAAGCCTTAAGCCCCTAGGGGAAGGTGGGGGGTTAGACAACCCTCCCACTCCCAAGGCCCAGGCAAAGGTCCCCTGTGTGTAGAAGGGGTAGAAACACAGCTGTCTGCCTCTGGCAGGAAGTGGGACACCTCTCTGCTCCCATGGAAACCCTCTCAATGAGTAATGAGCAACAGCACCCACCTCCTGGGAGAGGAGTAGAAAACCCTCCCATCTGGTCTTTGATACTGAGACACCACGTCACACCCCACCAGAATAGCCAAAATTAGTAAGACTGACGATGCTAAGAACTGGCAAGGATGCCGAAAGAGAAACGTTCGCACAGTCCTGGTAAGGGTGTAAACTGGTGCAGCCACTTTGCAAACTATCGGGCGGTGCTGACTAAAGCTAAACGTGTATATCCTCTGACCCAGCAACCCCACATCCTGGTACTTCTCCAGGTGAAAGGCGTACATACGTGAGCCAAGAGGCATACAAAACAGCATTCACGGCAGAGCTATTTGAAATGGGCCAAAACTGTAAGCAACCCAAGAATCACCAACAGTGTATGTATAGATTATAGAATTGCAGTTTATTCACACAATGGGATGAATACGACACAGCAATGATAATGAATAAACCACTACCTGCCACATGAATGAAGCTAGCCAACACATTGAGCAAAAGAAACCAATAAAAAAAATTTTTTTAGGGCCGGCCGAGTGGCGCGATGGTTAAGAACTGGCTTGGGACGCCAGAGGGCCCCGGTTCGGATCCCACATATGAGGGCCAGTGACACTGCCCTCCACAGCTAAGATGCTGAACAACAGCTCAACCTGGAGCTGGGCTGCCGTGAGTCACCGGCGACGGCCTAGGCTGCAGCCCCTGTGGCAGTGGGTTGCCATGGGCTACTGTGTGTAGCCAGCAGCCGCAGTGAACGGCCGTCCAGAGGCCGGTGACTGATCTGCCTCGCCCGGGAAGAGCGCAATGATGGTGCCAACTTGGGCCAGTGAAGCAACGTCCTCCACAACTAGACTGAAGAACAAAACCACAGCAACTTATCTGTTCCCCTTCCCCCAATTCCCCAGCACTGTTCCAATTCCCCAATAAAAAATAAAAATCTTAAAAAAAAAAAAAAGTGCCTGGTATGGCCAGAAATGTAGCCTAGCTGGAGTCCTGAGAGAGAAGGCTCAAGGCAGGTGGGGCAGAGCCAGACATGGAAGGACCATCAGGACCAGATCAAGGAGCTCAGCCTTTGTTGCACAGGCAAAGGCACACCACACAGGCTTTGCTGTTCCTGTTGCTGTTGCTGTTGTTGTAATTGTAGATTCATATGCAATTATAAAAAACAATACAGATAAATCCAGTATCTTTCATCTAATAAGTTTCCCCAATGTTGACACCTACCAGACCTATATATAGTACAGTATCACAACCAAGTAACGTTGATACAATCTACCCATCTTATTCAGATTTCACCAGCTGTATATGCACTCATGTGTGCGTGTGTGTGTTAGTTCTGCGCAATGTTATCGCGTGTCGATTCATGTGAGTTCCACCACCGCCAAGATACAGATTTGTCCCATCACCATGACCTCTCGCATTACCCTTTCATGGAATGGTACAACAGTCCCCCCCTTAACTCAGGGGATACGTTCCAAGGCCCCCAGTGGCTGCCGGAAACCATGGATAGTACTGAGCCCTATTTATACCATGTTTTTTCCTATACATACGTACCTATGATAAAGTTTAATTTATAAATTAGGCGCAGTAAGAGATTAATAACAATAACTAATAATAATAGAGCAAGTATAACAATATACTGTAATACAAGTTACGTGAACGTGATGTCTCTCTCTCTCAAAATATCTTACTGTATTGTACTCACCTTTCTCCTTGTGATGATGTGAGATGATAAAATGCCTTATTAAGTCAAGAACTTTGACATTGTCACTTAAAGGAAGCACTTTCGGGCTTCTCTTTGGCATCTCCCAATTGCCAGTATCACTACTCTCCTGCTTTAGGGCCAATATTAAGTAAAACAAGGGTGACTTGAACACAGGCTCTGCGATACCACAACAGGAGATCTGATAACCAAGACGGCTCATACCTGAAAACAGGTGAATACCACAGACAGCATGGATATGCTGGATAGTGGGATAACACACATCCCAGGCGGAGCGGAATGGTGCGAGATTTCATCATGCTACTCAAAACAGCATGAAGTTTTAAACTTATGAACTGTTTATTTCTGGAATTCTCCTTTTAACATACTCAGACCATGGCTGACCACAGGTAACTGAAACCGCAGAAAGTGAAACCTCAGGTAAGGGGCGACTACTGTACATCTATACCATGGCATACTACTCAGCAATAAAAGGGAACAAAGTATTGATACGCACACAACTAAGAAATCATGCTGAGTAGAAATAGCCTATCTCAAAAGGTTACATACTATATGGTACCATTTATATAAGTCTTGAATGACAAGATTATAGAGATGGAAACAGCTTAGTAGTTAGCCAGCGGGGAATGGGGAGAAAGGAAAGTGACTATGGCTATGAAAGGGTAGCCCAAAGGCGTCTGTCTAGCACGGGCTCACCCTAAGTGCCTCAGCTCTGACTTTGCAAGACTTGAATCCATCCCACCATACTTCCCCTCCCCCCACCCCACTGCGACCACCAGCAGCTGCCTCTTGCTGCTTTCATACCTAGTGAATTAGCAGTGGCTCGGGCTTTGAAATTAAAGGCTCTTGGTGATAATGCGCCCTCCCCACTGGCAGCCCAATATAGTGTCATCTGTCCAGTGGGGAAGGGCCCTCGCCCCTCTCCACGGTGACTCCTTTTTTGTTCTCCTACAGATTTCCTGGAGGAGCTGAGAGCCCTTTGACACACTTAGTGCATTAGCTGTCTTATGAGTTTGGGAGTGTTTTTTTTCCTCTTGCTCCGATTTCTTCCTGGACCTTGTTCCATTAAACTGCTTGAAAAACAAATACATTGTTGCAGAGGGGGAGGGGGCTGGAACCGCAGTATGACATCTCTCTGTTATTTTGAAATTAGACTCATAGGAAGCCTCCAGGCGCATGTTAAAGACTGACATAATCCAGTTACAAAGGAGGATTAAGGGGGCTGATGATCTCGCACGAACAGGCAACTCCCTGATGTACTTACTCATGGATAGCACACTGGGCCCCAGGAGCCAAATAAGGAGAGAAAGTGCATTTTACAAACACATGGAGTGGGGAGGAGGGGAGGAGATGGGGGGGGGGGGGTGGACCGGACAACCCAAGCCCTGTACCGAGGCTCCCCAGGAACAACCAACCCCTAAGTAGAACTTCAGCTGTCCTCGTGCTGTGAGCCACACCCTACTCATCCTGCTGGGGACGCCTTCTCTGCAGTAAGGAGACAACCTGCATAGCAGAAGGGAATGGCTTTTTAGAGGGGGACGTGTGAGCTGCGTTTAAAGGATGAGTAATTTTCCACGTACTGAAGAGGAGTGGAGAGCGATGTCCCAGACACAGGGAACAGCATGAGGAAAGGACAGGCTGCAGTAAGTACACTGATGCGACTGCAGAGGGCCGCACGCAGAGGGAAGCAGGGGAAAGCGGCAGGAGACATAAGGTGGCCGAGGGATGAGGAAGCACCTTTTCTGTCTTGATCAAGAACTTGGCCTTCAAGCGATGGGCAAGCATTAACAGTTTTGAAAGCAGAAGTGTGACTCAGTATTTTAGAAAGATTGCTCGAGTGGTCCCCCGCGCAAGCAGATACATTACAGGGGGCGACTCTGCTCAGAGACACCAGCTAGGTGCCCACTGCCTTCTCTCATCTTCTCCATCAAGACTGAGCCAAAGACATGATCCAACTTCCCAGGAGATTTACGTGTTGAGGTGGTTTGACTCCAAGTGCTGCCTTCTCTTGTTGGGACATGCCTTGTCAACACAAGGATCAGGCTTTTGCTGACCGAGAAAAGAAAAAAGCATCGGGCACTGCTTAAACAGAGGTGGAGGCTCCTGCTCAAGGCTGCAAGATTCAGGTCTTCTGAGCCTGTAGGGTAAGCCGTCAGAGGGCCACAGAGCCACCCTGAGAAAGGTCGCGTGCTGTGTGCTGGCTGAGGAGCCAGGGTGTCTGCACACACCTGGCAGATGGAAGGTGGCTAAGGAGCCTCCTGAGAAGAAACATACCCTAAGGGAAGCAAGACCCTGTGAGGCTGTAAGGAAGTTTTCCTAAGCTTGGGAAAATTCTGAGTTCAGCCAGTGTCTGCCCCTCCCACTGGTCTCTTGACCCAGCCCCCATTGGGTTCGCGTCAAAGATGGAAACACCCTGCTTTGGGGCCCCTGTAGCAAAGGTGGGGGAGACAGGCCTCTGCCACACACCTCTGGCACCAGAGGGCTCAGAGTAGCAGCCAGCGGAGAACTATGGGAGAAGTCACAGCCATGTACAGACCGACACAGAACAGTGTCCCCGGCCAGGCCTACCTTACTTACAGCAGCGATGCGTGCCACAGGAACGGGCACTCCCTGCACAGTCCTCCACAGCGGCACAGCATGGACCTGACAGTGACATGCTCTGAGCTCATGGAAAACCCCATAAAGAGTGGCTGGGGGCCAGATGGGAGCCTCTGCATAGGCAGACGGGGGCCAAAGCAGGCTAATTGGCGTCCCAGTGTGAAGGCAGGACGGCTTCTTCACCGAAGATCTCATCTGTCAACCACTGAATGAGTGTTGCTCATACAAGGAAGTATTAAAAATCGTGGAACAATCTAATGTTCAAGCAGAATTAGAACATAACTAGGGCAGGCACAAAACTTTTAAGATTGCCCCCACTGCCAGAATTTTACATTATCTTCTCTGAGCTTAAAAGCTTCCAGTAGCAGTGTTTATGGAATGACTTTCCCAGTGTTCCCACTGTCCCCAGTTACATAAGTGCCTCCCAATACCTCTGTCATTTTCCTATATCCCTTCTTAGGAATCAACCTGACCTATGTTCAAACGTTTATGTAACTTGGCATTCTCAAGCACATGGTCATGATGAAATCTTGAAATATCCAATGTCCACACCAGGGCCGTGGACAAGACAGCAGGAGGAACCCTTACAGCTTAGTGGGTTCCCGTAGCGAAGGAAGGATGATGGAGTTGAAAGGAACCTAGGGGAATTACTGCCATGTGAGAGATTCTAAAATCTTTGGGAAAGTCTCTATATTTGAGTTGGCCATGGACCGGGATATTGCCTTACTTGGATGTGGTAGACACTTGTGATCCATAAAAATCTCCAAAGTCTCCTGATAAGACTCCACTCCAAGTTACTGTGGCATCGTTAAGAGCCCAACTCACTGATGGATGGGCCTTGAATCGCAGTTACAATCAAAGTGTTGCTTCCCTTCCAGCTCCACGCTCAGAGTCCTATTACAAACACATAACTCAAATATTGCTGCGCTAAATCAACAGTCTGGTACAAACTGGCCTTCTTTCAGTTCCTCAAATGTGCCAAGTTCTTCTCCTGGCCTTCTCAATTGTAGTCCTCTTTTACTGGAACACTCTGAACCTAGATCTTTGTACAGCCGCCCACTTAGCATGCAGGTCTCAACTCAAATGTCACCTCCTCAGGGCATGAGGGTACCTCTGGGGCATTGGCAGTGTGCTGCTTCTTGGCCTGGGTGGTGGTTACACGGGTGTGTTTACTTTGCAGAAATTCATCAAGCGGTGCACTTACGACTCGTGCATTTTTTTGGATGTATGTAATACTTCATCAAAAAAGTTTGTTTTACAAAATAAATCACCTCCTCTGAAAAGCCTTCCCTGGCCACTCCAGGCTCCTCACCCTCTCTCACGTCAGCCTTATTTTTTATCTTCATGGCACTAGGACTATCTCAAATTTCCTTGTCTATGTTTGCGTTTACTTGTTTTCTGCCTCTCCCTCTTTCGAATATAAGCACCAACAGAGAACAAGGACAATATCTGTGTTGTTGCACGCTGGCTGTATCCCTAGTGTCTATAAGAGTGACTGGCAAAGAGTAATCAAGGAAGGAAGGAAGGAAGGGAAAGAAAGAGAAAGAAAGCGTCAACTCTCCCCAAGCCCTGTTCTGAATTATCTGCATACTCAGAATGTCTCTGAATGATGGATGAAGACGTCTCCTTTTGTGAGTCACATACACCAGGGATTCTCAAGGTCTCTGAGGCCACAATGCACGCTGGTCAGTGAAAGATCCTACATTTCTTCTATTCCTGATGGGTCAGCAAGGGCCCTGCTCTAAAATAAAGTCTTTCAGCTCTAGGATCCCTTGAAGGCTGTGTGACCTCCCTAAGCTGCCCATCTTCAGGTAGAAAGTTCTGAAAATAATCCCGACAGCTCGGTAGCAGTTGTGAAATTTAATGAGAAAATAAATGTAAAACTGCTTTTAAAGTAATACAAATAGAAATATAAAACTGCTTTTAAAAGGCTATTATTATTATTATTATTATTGAAATAATTCAAGGAATGGCTTTGTTTTTAGAACTCATTTGCTTTTGGATAGTATTCACCCCAATAAACTTTAATTAAAAAAAAAAAAGAAAAGAAGAAATGGAAACAAAAAAGGACTTTCTTCCTTCTGTGCCTAAGAGAAAGGTGCACTTGAAAAACAAAAGCAGTGGCAGATTGCAAGGGGGCATGAGTGACTTTTCTACAATACTGGTCATGTTTTGTTTCTTAATCTGAATGCTAATTACATGAGTGGGTTCTACTTGTAAAAATGTGAGCTACACAGTTATGGTTTTTATGTTTTTCTGCATGTAATTATACTTTAATAGTTTTTCAAATATGTGGCAAATTCAGCTATATCTCCACAGGCTGCTGTAAAGAAAACCTACACCACTCCTGTGTTTCTCCTTTCCTCTCACACCATTATCACTCTTGCAGCATTTCTGATACCAACTGTGTGGGAGTTTTTCCCACACCAAGCAATTCTGTGACACCAGCTGGGTGTCCTACAATTTAACTCAGTTCTGACACTATCTACCTGGAGATAGCATCAGCTCCCACAGGTTAAGGGCTCAGTCCTACAAGCCTGGTCCCTCACCCCCACTTCAGATGCCAATCACAAGTCAAGGTTGTTACCTGGGTTTCTGACCAGTGGGCTATAAATCAGAGGTTCCTACAACCCCGTCAAGTTTGATGTTTTGCTACAACAGCTCACAGAACTCAGGGAAATGCTGTGTTTACCAGTTTATTCTACAATAAAGGATATGCTAAAGAATACAGATGAACAGCCAGATGATGAGATAGATAAGGCCAGCTCTGGGAGGGTCCCGATTGCAGGAGCTTCCGTCCCCATAGCGTTGAGGTGTGTCACCCTCCCAGTACGTGGCTGTGTTCCCCTGGAAGCTCTCCAAACCTGGTACACTTCTGGGGGTTTTATGGAGGCTTCATCATATAAACATGATGGATCATGAACTTGGAGCACCTCTCCCCTCTCCAGAGAATGGGAGGTAGAACTGAAAATTCCAAGCTTCTAACCATGGCTAGGTATTTCTGGGAACCAGCCCCGATCCAGGAGCCACCCCTCAAGTCACCTTAAAGCAAAAGACGCTGCTATCACCCAGGAAATTCCAAGGGGTTTAGGAGCTCTGTGTCAAGAATCAGGGTCAAAGACCAAATATGAGAACAAAAGATGGTCCTAGCGCTCTTATCACTTAGGAAATTACAAAGGTTTTTAGGAGCTCTGGGCCAAGACCTGGAGGCAGAGACCAGTACACACTTTTTCTATTATTTCACAGATACTAATATAAAATACACAAGATGGGCTTTTTACAAGGTGTCCCTAATTGCTGATATGTTTACTTGGACAGTCAAAAGGTTGCCCTGTTAGCAGTAAGACTGACCTGATGGAAATTACCCATTTTGACAATTAACAATTTCAAAATTTTATTTATACCACCACTTTAGAGGACAACTTACAGCCTCTTTTAAGTAGAAAGTTCCTGATTACAATTCTGTGTCAAAATAATTTATGAACCTTGGATCCTGCTATGATATACTCGTACATGATAGAAACACATAAACAGAGTACAGAAAAGTCAAACATTTTCATTTATTTATGGGCACTGACTGTCTCATTCAGAGCAAAACCATCTGCTTAAAGCTCATAAACAATTAGAATTGCACACAATAATACGTGAGGCTAATCAACTAACTTGCAAACTGATCCCCCTCCCCTCACCCCAGAAATAGCCAGAAGTCTATAATGTTCTCCTCAAAGTTTTAACACATGAATCAATTAAGTCCATTAATGAAATTCTACTGTTGGTGTCCATTCAATTCAACACATATGTCCAGGGTCCCTGGTTGTGCTTATCTCTGTGCTGGTTACTAAAGGCATTAAGATGAATCCTATGCCATGGCAGTGCCCTACAGAGCCCGCCTACCAAGCAATCCCGCCCTTCGAAAGACAGTTGAGCTTCAAATAATGGTAGGCATGATTAGTATTAACCGGGTTGCAGTAAAATATGAAATGACTCATTTCCTGATTTAAAAAAAAATGTTTATCTATCGATTTATTTATTTATAGATTCTTCCCTATTTTCACATTAGATCTGTTTTTCGGAAATTTCTAAAGGAACTAAAATTAAATGTGTGCTTTTACGTTTCCTGTGGAAAACAACTAAAGAACTTTTTGGAAATAGCCCAAATTTCACTAACTCCCTCAAAGCCTTCCCAAGAATCAAAGAAACTGCTGGAAAAAAAGTAAAATAAATAAATGATTTTTTAAAGTGTTTAAACAGTTTTATTCTAACCACTTGCTCAGATTCCATGGCTCTCTTCTCCAAGTGAGCTAATCATATCACAAATACCAGTAACTGCAACACCTGAAACAAAGACCTAAGTCAGTTCACTCTGCAGGGAGCAGGGGCAACAGCAAACTTCCATCCATATTGGCTTTAGCACTGCCAGCTAGGTTAAAGTCCAGAAACCACGTTCACGGAGGAAGAGGGGAAGGGGGCGGAGGTATGTATTTCTACTTGAAGAACTAAAACATACATCCCTGATAGTTTCCAGGCAAATGAGACAGTTGTGGCAAGTACCTCCACCCCCACTTTCTCAATGGTCATCTTCCTGCAAATCACATTGAATTGTGTCTTAAACACTTGAGAGGAACTTGATAAAATAAGAGAAATGCTTTAGAAGGCAAGGATAGGGCAAGTACAGATTTGAGGAGGCCATTTTCCAGGGGTTAGAGCTTCATTTCCAGACCTTGAACCGTGACCGGGAACCCTTTCCAGGTGCAGGGTGAGGAGGGCCCACACCTGACCTCCGAGGAATTGTCAGCAGAGAGGAGGATGCTGCCTCCACATAGGTTTCTGACAGGTTCTAAATTCAATGCCTACAGGTAACACAAATGTGTGAACTGGGCTGCGTTAAAGGGAAAAAGGAGAAAAAATATGCCTGTCCTAAAGGTATTGAAAAATATACATTTTTTTAAGGTACACTATGTAGAAACTGCTAGTCTTCTACCCCATATCTGAATTCCCCTCCTTTCTTACCAAGACAGCCCCATTTTTTAAAGGCAAAAATAGCCCACTGAAGACTACATTTCCCAGCCTCCCTTGCAGCTAAGCATGGTCATGTGATTATTTTCTTCAATGACTTAAGTCTTGCTGGGAAAAAAGAGGAAAGGAGTGGCTGATAGGAAGACAACCAAAAGTATCTGCCCCAGGCCTTAACCTCAAGGAACCCACATAGTATATAGAGAGGGAGACAAACAGGTGCATTAACACAAGTCATAATACATGTTATGTTCCATTGTGTACAAAGGGTTATAGGGGTAAGTGGGAATTATTAATTCTAATGGTGAAGGTGTTTTCCTTGTGTTACATAAGGATTTTAGAGCAAAAAAAAAATGGATTTTGGAGTAATGCAGTTACCAGCTAGCTGTGTGACTTTCAGCAAATACTCTGAGACCTCTCTGAGCTTAGGTTTTCTCATATTTAAATGGAAAAATAAATCCCACCTCACAGAACTACTGTGGGAATTCAGTGAGGTTAATTGTTTAAAGCATATAGCAGGGAGCTAATCTATGGTAAATAATCCAAACCTGGCATCTCCCTCCCCATCTTCTTCTCATGTTCTTTGAGACCTAAAGGCCACAGTGCAGAGCCAAAGAGGCTGAATGCTGAGGACGGGATCTAATAAACTGTTTACCTAGTTTCATTCACTTGCACAGGAATCTTAGTTTGTGCTCTACCACTGAAACCAGATCTTGTTTGGAAAAGTGGAAATTTGTTTACCGTTAGTAGAATCCTCATTTATTAACATGGTGTTGCTCTGAGATGCTGGAGCTATTCCCTCTCCACACCATGCCAAACATGTCAAGTGGGGACAGGGAGTGGGGAGCAGGAAAGGAGGGCACTCAAGTGCTTTATAGCCTGTTTTTATGTGTTTGGCAAGTGTCCCACACACCTCATTGTCTTGGTTTATGAGGCAAACTTGGCCAGGAAAATCAACCACGATCTTCAGGGAATTGGATGTTGAGAGAATAAACCCAGACTATTGAGCGTGGAGTTAAGTGGCTTTATCTGTAGTTCTCCTCCTCCGCCCTCAAATTATAGGCATGTTCTCGTAGGAAAAAACATGTAGGGCCTCCGTTCAGCACCCCCCAGTATGGGACTAAAGGATCCAGCAGGGACCAATCAGGCCTCAAGTAAACAACCCCCACTTTTGTACATTACACCGTCACAAACCTAAACCAACTTTCAACTGCCAATTTCATTCTCTTGTACATCAGCTCAAAAACATGGTGGGACCACATGGCAGACACCAAATTTCAGCAGCATCAACTTCTTTGCCCCAAAGAAGGGTCTTTAACTTAAGTGAATAGTTTACTTCAGTGATTTTGTGATTTTTTTTTTTTACATGCTGAGTTGGCAGCAATCTGTCTGCTACCCTCAGAGCCCCTGCACTCCCTCCCCCTAGCCTATACGCAGGTCCCCCGCTCCAACCACAGCATGCTGCAGTGCTCGGCTTTACTTACTGGGCTTGCAATAAGGTTTCATTTGAAAAAAAAAAAAAAGTTAAAATTCCAAGACTAAAATTTTGTGGAAAGCATTGTTTCCTTTACCCCTAATATTTAAAAAAATGAACAGTGGAAAAAATGAAAATAGTTGTACTATTCATAAGAAGTATGAATTTGTAAATTTATGTATATGAAAAAAATAAGGGCGCTTATTAGGGGTTTTAAAAGTGGCGCGTTGGTTAGGAGTTGGCTTGGGATGCCAGCTCTGAGCAGCAGGGCCCCAGTTCAGATCCCACATGAGGGCCAGTGATGCTGCGCCCTCTACAGCTAAGACAGTGAACAACAGCTCGACCTGGTGCTGAGCTGCCATGAGTTGCCAGCGATGGCATAGGCTGCAGTGGGCCGCCGTAAAACCTACCATGAGTGGCTGGCAGCCGGCGTGAGCGGCAGTCCAGTGGCTGGCGAGTGATTGCCTCAACCGGGAAGAGCGCAATGATCACAATACCAACATGGGCTAGTGAAGCAATGTCCTCCACAACTAGACTGAAGAACAAAAGGACAGCAACCTGTCTGTTCCCCTTCCCCGATTCTCCATCGCTGTTCCCCTCCCCCAATTCCCCAATAAAAACATCTCAAAAAAAAAAGTGGCGCCTCTTTAGCCTTGGTGGTACATTTAGCTAGTTAATTGTGTTTTTGACTGTGAATATAATCACAAAATTATAGAGCATATATGAAATGTTGGAAAGATAGCATCCAAAATTGTGGCTAAAAGACAAGCTATTGTTTGAGACTTTTTTCAGCTGCTGGGTTTAAACTCCTCACCTTATAGCTGCTAGGTCTATTTTTGGGTGTGCTGAACTTTCACATAAGCTTTCAGGAACATGGATACGTATAAATAAGGGTTACCCACAATCCAGCTTTTCCCATAGCTGTGTCCAATCATGTCCTGCACAGTGGGACACTCCAAGGAAATAGCCAAGCCAGCACAGGCCCAGAAGCACCAAAACCAAGCACGTGTGAAGTCAGAACCAACCAGGAAGTAAGGTCAATGGGGGGCCCAAGTACACGAACCCAAGAAGCCTTGAGGGTGGGAAGGAGAGCTAGGGGTCCACTCCTCTCAGACCGGCTGCTGGAAATAAGCACAGATGTGGAACTAGGAAGCCTCCTCACAGAAGGTCTGAACAAACCTCAAGGAGCACCCACAAAAGTCTCAACCAGTTTTAAATGAGTAGTAATTAACCAGTGCCTAATCCACAGGATAGGGCGCTCCAAAAATTCCTTATTTGGGAGAAAATGTGAAATATGAGCTGTGATTTCCACAGATCTGGTCTGGAAATTCCTGGTTAAGAAAACACAAATGTTCATTCATAGCTAATTGTAGAACAGTGCTGTCCAAGAGAAATACGATGGGCGCTACAGATCTAATTTTAAATTTTCTAGTACCCACATTTAAAAGTAAAAACAAAAACAAAACAGATGAAATTAATTTCAATAACATTTTATTTAACCCAATATACCCAAAGTATTATCACTTCAAAATAATTGTTTCAAGGTATCCAAATTGTTTTGAATACACTTAGAAGTTTTCCAGTAATTGATCTGTTTCTATATTCAAATTTATTAAAATCAAACAGAAGTCTGAAACTCAGTTCCTCAGTAATAATATCAGCCATGCTTCGGGGACTCGGGAGCTACATGTGGCTTCTGGGTCCCATAGTGAACAGCACACTTCTAGATTGAATCAGAATCCATGTCTATTTTCACGATAGAACCACTACTGAATGTCCACTCAGGAACAGACAGCAGCAAAACAGAAATAGTATTCCTTTCTTTTGCAGAATTCTTTGTGATTTATAAAATGCTATATAAGCCCAATTAAGTATGGTGGATGGTATATGGACTTCGATAGAAAAAATATTTGCATTCAAATTCCAGCTCTGACGCCTCCTATTTGACAGAGTTTCCCATTAGCCTTGTCCAGCTTGTTTTGTATATGTAGAAGGGGATTTATATTATACTCCCCACCAAGTTGGTAGGGTTGATTTGAGGATGAAATAAGGTGATATACAGGAAAATGGTGGAAAGTGATAGAAATGTTAGTTATCATCATTACTGAAACTATATGAGGTGGATATCATCCTTGTTTTATAATACAGAAACTCAGTCTCAGGAACTTAAATCATCCGAAGTCACAGAGCCAGGACACTGCAGAGGAAGGACTCAAAACTCTATCTTCTGGCTCCAAACCAAATACTTTTTCCACCACTGTTACCACGGGTACCTTATATAAAATCTAAACAACTCAACTCCAATGTGAGGATACTTAGAGGTTAAGTAAAGAAACGAAATTGGAATCAAGAAATTAGGATTCAATATAACAAAAGATGATGGAAAAAAAATTTTTAAGCCCAACATGCTCTAAAAAGCAATACCATAAAAGAATTGACCAGTTTTATCACACAAAGTTTTAAAGGCAAGTTGACCAAAGTATTTCTCAAGGCTGTTGGAAAAATACTAGAGATTTCTCAAGTGTCTTTAAATATAGATGGCTGCTGTCCCTTAACCCTCCGACGGGCGCAATGCAAAAGTTACAAGTTCAGGCACAGTGCATCTACTAGATGCGTGTATGATATGTATTTATTTAAATTGAAAATGAATGAAAATAATGTGTAAGCATGCTTATTATTTATTCACAATGAAATTTTAACTTGCCACAAAGTAAAAACAATATATATGTTTATTACATAAATTCAGTATAAAAATCAACAGAAATCCAAAACAATCTGTGAAATCGGTTATGCCCGATGGAGGGTTAAACATTCCCAGCTCCTGAGGAGGTTCAACCACTTCTTCAAAAGGGACAGAGCCTTTGGGGATGGGGTCAGCATCAGAATCGAACATTTCTAAATCGAACATTTGACACTTTCAAAGACAACTATTGTTTGAAACCTGAGGTTTTAAATATAAAAAAGATCTCTTCTTTTAACAGTGTGAGGTTCTCCTTGCTTTTACTTTACTGCACTATCTTGAAGTCAAATGTGATGCTTATTGGTAAATCTTGCTGTGCAAGTAGAGAACCGCTCAGTTAACAACAATGTGACTGTATTCCAGGGCCAGGCATTGTGTGGAGTCCTGGCAGAGGAGGAAGCAACAAACAATCAATAATTAATCCCAGTCCCTCCTCCCAGAACCCCCCAAGCTCAGTTGATTCCTTGCTTCTCAGTTCACGAGAAGAGTGAAAACACCAAAAGACAACCTCCTGATGCAACCTTGCTGCTATAAGCATGCGCTCTCACCAGCTCAGCTGGCAGCTCAGCGCAGGCGCAGCTCACTGGCCCATGTGGGAATCGAACTGGCGACCCTGTTGCTCAGAGCTTGCGCTTTTAACCAGCTGAGCCACTCTGCTAGTCCCTCAAAATATAGTCTTAATATAGCTATCTCTCACCTCCTCTACCAATAGGTAGCATCCTAGCCCAAACCCTCAATTCTCAGATGGCTTTCCAGAGCCACTGCAGAAAAATAAATAAAATAAATAAATAAATAAATAAGTGGCCATGCTTTCCAAGAGAAAAGCAGGAGCAGCAAAAGCATGATCTCTGTCTCATGCTTTTAAGCCTTCCCAATCTTAGGTAAGTGCAAGTGATTGGTGGAATCTAAATCACATCTAGAACTCAAAAGGCAGGCTGGGGAAAATCTGGCCTCTCAGTATAGGGAGACTCTCAAAAAAGTGGTTGGGATATATATTAAGGCCAATCTTCTATGTCCCCACGATGTTCACTGCAGCCGAGTTGACAAGAGCAATCAATAAACAGAAAACGGACTAAATGCCCAAAAGTACAGGGCTAGTAAAATAAAGTATACTATACCCAGGTAATAAAATATTAAGCTCATTTTTGAGAGACATTTTATCGGTGAAGTGAAAAATCTTATATCACTTACCAAAATAAAGTGGTCAAAAAGCAGTACATTCAATCTGATCCCACTTTTATTTTTGCAGGTATGATAACTGTATTGTGATGATGTAGGAGAATGTCCTTGTGCTTATGGGATGAATGCTTTGGTGTCCTGAATTTTTAAATTACTTTCAAATAATTCAGAATAAAAGCAGAGAGAGCAAATGTTAACAACTGATGACATCTAGGGAAACGGTATGTTGGGCATTCATTGTACTAGTCCTTTAACTTTTCTGTTGGCTTGCAATTTCTCAAAATAAAAATGTGGGGAGAAAACTTCTGGGGAACAGTGACTAGTTTTATTTCTCTGCAAGGCTGCTGAGTTCAGGCTGTTTCCTTTGCTCACGCCACATCTTTAAAAATGTGTGCTCTCAGAATGCGTGTCTAGGAGGTTGTCGTCTCCAGTAACCCCACGTGGGCTTCGCTGCGCTTACTTCCTTTTCCCATTCTTTTAATACGTTCTGAGAAACCACAACTGTTCCAGGGAACGACAACACACACACACACACACAGCAGAAACAATTAAGCCAGTGATGCCAAATGCATGACGCACAGGCCACCAGAACCCCTCTCATACCAATAAATCATCAGCCATCACTAATAAACCAAGGTGCTCTTTCCTGCCGAACTTCATTATGCCTCAGAATCCTGCTCAACACAGCTCTCCAGACAACCTTGATTGATGCATGGAAGCTGGCATGTAGGTTGAAACCTTTGACTTCCTTTTTATTAGTCTACATTAGCAAAACCCAAAAAAAAGAAACTAACAAACAAAACTACGGTTGTCATGAGTGTCTCCGAGGTGCTTGAGAACCTGGAACCAAAGACCTGAATTCAAACCCACTCTCTGCCTCTTGCTCCTTGAACCTCGGGCAAGCCTCTTCCAGTTCTGTGGCTCTCAGTTTCTCCATCTGTAATAACCCTTCCTCACAGGAGTAAAGGGTGGTTGAAATGAGATAATGGACACTTTGTAAATGCCAAAGACGTTTACATATGAACAGTGGCATTATGAAGAAGGGAAATTCACTCTAGGAAAAGAATCATTACAGTATTGATTATAATTCAGAATAGAGGATGAGTTCCAAGAACCTTTAAGTGTTATATTTTTTTAAGCCAATCTACAAACAGAGCAAATTCTGAATGCTCCTTCTGTGTCATTTATTTAACTTATGAAAGTCTCAGGACTCCGTCCTCAGACCATTTTGTTGTTCATGCCATAGGTCATTTCCTCTCATCTCAGGGTTTGTAAGGGCAATTCACATACTACTGAGACTCAAATTTTCAGAGTAATAAGACATTAAAACAGGCATTTAGGCCAAGGCTCCAATACAACAGATATCGAATACTAACATAAGGGAGCAATGCAAAAGTATTTCCAAGGTGGGGTATCTGAGAACAGTTTAGACCCCTCACTGTAATCAAGGCCACAGAATGGTCTGATTATTTGAGACTAAAATGAAGGGAGGGAAGATTCGTGAAAGGTTCTCCTTGAAAGAGGCTGTGCTGTGAAGAGCTCCTCTCCCTGAAGAACAGAAAGTCTAGGGGAATCCTCCCTCCACTCAGGTCTAGTCAGTGTGGAGAAAGGGCCAGGTGCGGGGAGCTGCTCCATTAACTGGGGTCTGACTCCCCCGGGGAACCTAACAGTGAGAGGCTGCTAAGACGTGGGTGGTCGCAGAGAATACATGATCCCCTTGGATCAGCCAAGGCGCAGGGTGTTTCCTGTGGACCAGAGATGCACCACACGGGAGTCAGCCAGAAGCCTATCGTTCTTGCTCAGGTGTTCTACCTGGTGAGGTGATGGGGCTGTACAGGAGAAAGTCTGTGTGGGGTGAGCCGCAGGAAAACCGGTGGCAGCTGGAGGAACAGGATGCAGCCACAGCAGGAGAGCAGCCACAGAACCCACAACAGAAACTAGGAAGATGAAGCTTTAAGCATTAGCCAGCCCCAGAGAAAGTGCAATCATGTTGGGGCAGTCCCAGCCGAGTCAGACCTTTCTGACCCCTTTCCCCTCTGCCCTCCAAGGTCTCCAACTCTGGAATGGTTGAAACCATAGCTAATAAGAAGGTGAGCAAAAGAAAAAAAGCCAACCATAGCTTCTTGTCCCCCGGTGGGGACAATCTACCAGCTACGGACCCTAGCTTGAGAGATCTGAAGGTGGAGGAAGGTGGAAGCAGAAGAAACGTGACCTTTTCATGAAGATGTAAGTATTAATTAACAAACCGGACATCCTTATTTGTGAATCAAGATTATAGTTTCCTACTTAAAGAGAATAGTGGTGCTTTCTGATACCTAAGAGTGACCAGAAAAATCATGGTACCTGCCAGAGTTTTTACCCAAGAGCAGGGAAAACTGTTTCTCCACCAAATAAATGTTAAAGGGACATCAGGAGGCAAAAAGTAGCTTGCATTCTGATGGATTCCCAGAGCCGTGCTTTCTTCACGATGCCTGTTACAGGGGTATAATTGGCATCTCAGGATCGGCACACCCAAAGACACACTCTTTTTTTTTTTTTTTTCGATTTTACTGGGGAATTGGGGGAGGGGAACAGCGCTGGGGAATCAGGGGAAGGGGAACAGACAAGTTGCTGTCCTTTTGTTCTTCAGTCTAGTTGTGGAGGACGTCGCTTCACTGGCCCATGTTGGTATTATCATTGCGCTCTTCCCGGATGAGGCAGGTCGGTCGCCGGCCTCTGGATGGCCACTCACAGCAGCTCTTGACAGCTCACTCAGGCTGCCGGCCACTCACACTGGCTGCTGGCACACTGCAGCAGGGGCTGCAGCCTACGCTGTCCCTGGGACTCACGGCAGCCCAGCTCCAGGTCGAGCTGTTGTTCACCAACCTAGCTGTAGAGGACAGTGTCACTGGCCCCATGTGGGATCCGAATCAGGGCCCTGCTGCTCAGAGCTGGCATCCCAAGCCAGCTCTTAACCAACGCGCCACTCGGCCAGCCTCAAAGACACAGTCTTGATTTCTATCCCCCAGAACCTACTCCTCCCATCTTCCCCATCTCATTAAATAGGACTCCATCGTTCCACTTAGGCCAAAATCCTTACTCATCCTTGAATCCTTTCTTCCTCTCAAATCCTATATCAAATCCCAGATTTGATGATAGTTTTACCAGCAAATCCTACAAGCTCTCCTTTCAGAAGTTATTCTGAATATAACAATTTTTTACCACCATCTGCGTTAAGCCACAATTGTCTCCCCTGAATTACTGCACCAGCCTTGTTACAGGTCCTCCTTATCTCTACTCTTATCTCTCTACAGTCTACCCTCAGCACAGCAGCTCAAGGGACCCATGTAAATCATGTAAGTTCTGTTCAGAATCCTTTAATGCCTTCACTTCTAACTTATTGGCTTGTTGGAAAAATCATGACGCATTTTTGCAACGAAAAACAGAAAAAATACGTCATGACTTTCCCGACCACCCAACAGAATAAAGACCAATGTCCCTAGAATGCCTACACAATCTAGCCCCTGATTTTTTAAACCTCATCTCCTACCACTCCGCAGCCCCTTGCTTGCCCTGACCTGGCCACAATGGGCTCCTTGCTTATCCTCAAACATGCTAAGCACTCTTCCAACTCAGGACCTTTACACTTACTGTTCCTTCTGCTTGGAATTCTCCCCTCCCCCCTTTTAGGTTTCTGCTCAAATTATCACCTTATCAGCAAAGTCTCCCCTAAGTGCCTAATATAAAGAGCAACTCGGTCCACCCCTCCTCCCACAATCCACTCTCTCCTCCTCTGAACTTGCAGCTTCCTCCTTTCACTCTAGTTATGTCCATGTCAATTACAGCCCCCTGAAATACTCTGTATTTACTTCTTGTTTATTATCTGCCTTCCCTTACCAGTATGTCAGCGATCCAAGGCTAGGACTTTGCTTTGTCCACTGTTGTAGGGACTCAATATTTTTTGAGGGCATGCATAATTTATATTAATATACTTATAAGAGGTCCTAAGATACAATCGTTTTAAATATATAAATCTTTGTGGTGAACACACAATGTGATATACAGATGATGTATTACAGAATTGTACACCTGCAATCTATGTAATTTCGCTAACCTTTGCCACCCCAATAAACTTTAATTTAAAAAAAAACGAAAAACCTTCCATGGCCTCTTATAATATTTGCAAACAAATTCTGAAATGGAGGGGAAATGGACCCCCTCAGGTTCCCGCTGGGTCCTCACAGGCCTACCCCAGCCCCACCTAGTCTCTCAACAGGAACACGCCCCCTTTCACCCCGGGAGCCTTTCCAGGAAGACAGACAGGGGTGGAGGGAGCCACGGGGTCTCTTCTTGGCAACTGGGGCTGCACATCGGGACTTGACTCTGACACATGCAGGACCGGGGCCAGATCCAGGGTTCTCCAGGCCTCTGTTCTGACCGCCAGACAAGAATGTCTGTCTCTGTTCATTTGACTTAAGCTCTGTTTAATTACTAACTTGGTAATTTCTGCTCTCTGCTTAGCTGCTTGTCAAGTATGTGGCACTTTTGATAATTTAAGGGTTGGAATTTAGTCTATTTTTGCAATTGAAAATCAGCCTGGAGCCAGAGTTTCCCTTTTATTCAGAAAGACGAAACAGACAGCACATCAAAGGCAGGCATACTGTAATTTTGTCTTTTCTGATTCATTAAAAGCAGGCCTTTGCACACTGGCTGCTTGGTGTCATTTGGAAATCTCTTCTGGGCCTGTAAATATGAAGTCTCGTGCTTTCATATCATTCGTTTTTGTCTGTCTGTGCCCAGCTTGGTTAGAAAAAATTATACCACATCAGGAGGCCACAATGCGAGGCAGCCTGAAAAGTGCCCAGACAGCCCGGGAACTGGAGCCTGGGTTCCAGTACTGACTCCACAGCCTCTGGGTTCAGTGACTTACCTAAGATAATTTTAGCTGGATTGATGAATTCTACATTTGTTCCTGCAAACCAACGTTTATTTGGTGCCTCACAGATATCAGACACAAGGGTTCTTTATACAAGTGAGATATGGTCCCTGACCCCAGGGAGCACTCAGTCTGATGAGAAGATAATAGGGAATTTCATTCCACATAATTGTTGTAACCAAGGTGTACAGAAAGCAAGCTGGGAGCATGGGGACAACAGGGAGTCAGTCTCCCTAAAGGATGGGTAGGTATTTAGCATGATTCAGAAAGCAGGCCTAGGACAGAGAGGCTAACACATGTAAAGGTAGTGAACAGGAAAAGGAAAGTTCACCGTAGGCTATGTGTGAGGGGTGGTGACGCTGAGGAGGGTGTGGGGGCAGAGGACGGGGAGGAAAGGATGACCGTGTAAAAATGAATAAAGTTGAGACTGGACCTGTTAGGTTAAGGACAAATAGTTAAGTTATGGAAAAACTTGAAGTCCCTTGGTAAAATGAGCATGGTAGAAATAATAGCTAACAACTATTAAGCTCTTATTTCCATGTTCTGAGTACTTCCCACTTCAATCTAGGAGAGAGACAGTTAAGTTGCTTGCCCAAGACAACTCATCCGGGAAGAAGTGAAGATGAGAATCTGAAGGCAATCTTCACCCCAGAGCCCAGGACTTAACCATCACACTGCCTGGCCAGGACTTTGCAAATACTAAATGAGTAAATGGATATAAAAGTACTCTGCAAACTGTAAAGTGCTGCCCAAATGTAGTCACTGATGTTTATTAGTTTTATTGCAAGGATCCCCCAGACAGGAGGTCTCTTTTCTGCATTGATATTCGATAGTGCAAGACTGAGCCTTTTCTCCCAGGCTCAGAGGAGCAAACAAGAAAGGCTGGGACAGACAGCAGTCACTCTGGATGAAAGCAAAGGAAGTCTGGGCTTTCATGAGTCACACAGAGGGATGAAGAATGATAAAATCAAATGCAGCAGCCCTTCTGAAAGCTTAGCCTGTGCTGGCACCTGCTGGTGCCCATGGCAGATGTGCCAACTTCATCAGGCAGTTTTCCTCTAGAAGGTAAACGTCCCAGGGCAGAGGTTTGTGTGCAGGGGGTGATGGTGAAGGCGAAGAGTTGCAGCGGGTCTAAAAGACACAGGGCGACTTCTTTTTCTCACCTGAGAGGCTGCTGGGCATCTGTGAAGAAAATCTTCAGCCTGGAACTCACTAATCATAACCATCCCATAGGCATCCACTGCACTGAGGGTCTCACACACCTTCCCCAACAACAGCACCCCCACCAGCTCTACAAAATGTCCCTCTGTCCCTCTCCTTGTGTTAGGCATGCAGATAGCTTGAGGAGGTTACTTGACTCCACCAGGATCACAGAGCTAACTCGTAAGTGGCAACCCTACTTTAGGGTCAAAATTTAATTAAATTCATACTCTTTTTACAGCAACAGATTGCTTCCAAAAGAGTTCATTTAAGTTCAAAGCCTCATTCTCCCAATTGCTATGTCTGTGATGCCGACCCTGTTAATTCACCACTGGGAGTTTTGTTTTGATTGATCGTTGGGTTGATACCCTTGTCATATTCCGGAAGACGTTTAACATGGCTGCCTTAAATCCCTATCTGTACTTTGGAGGGAAACCCCTCCCAAAGTTTTCACAGAGATCCTGGAAAAGGGATTAGGTCTGACCTATAAATAGCAATGTAACTTTAAACTGCGAGAGGCTGCTATCTCATAAAACATATCTTTGAACTTCATGGCTCCTAATACAAACAAGAATTCTAAAATGGGGCCAGCCGAGTAGCACGTTGGTTAAGAACTGGCTTGGGATGCCAGAGGGCCCCAGTTCAGATCCCACATATGAGGGCCAGTGACACTGCCCTCCACAGCTAAGATGCTGAACAACAGCTCAACCTGGAGCTGGGCTG